>NC_090662.1:77932659-78235689 GCF_013368605.1 Nyctibius grandis | reverse complement strand
CCATAGAAGTCTTGAATACTGAAGTTCTAAGAAGGCCAAGTGGAAAAATAGAATTATTTTCAAATGGCAATACTTTTGTCCTCAGAAACTATTTCTTTTGGGTAAAGTTCAGAGTTCTTGAACTTGGTGCTGAGAGAATTTATGGATCGTGTTTGTCCACTCTTTCAAATCCCCAGAAAATGTGTGTACATTAGCTACCAGCTGAAGAACACAGCCCCAGTTCTTGTTGATGAGGTCTGACTGTTTTAAAGTGCTGCAGGTATGCTTGTAATGGCTTTAAAAAGGACTACTTGGACATTTTCCTCACAGCTTAACCAAACTCCTAGCACCATGATTAACTAGGTGATTTCTTTGTGCAATATTGTTTTCTCTAGAATTTCTATGAACTCAAATATTTATTTATTATAACATTAAATAAGGGAAACTAAAATACTGTACGAAAATACCACTTGAAGTAAGAGCGCTGTTCATAAATTGCTCTTGCAGACGTATGCAAAAACTGATTTTAAAAGTCGCTCCTGTGAATCAAAAATTGTCTTAAACCTTTTAACTTTATTTCACAAAGAAGTCTCTAGTGGAGGATTGCTGCTTATACATATTCCCTTAACATACAAATCAATCAAACCTGGACAAAGGTAGCTGAAAAATAGATCACTGATTGCAAATTCACAAGTACTTCCATAGGATTTAAAAAACAGCAGGACCAAATATTTAAAACAAAACCACACAATCCAGAAAAGCACCGTTACCTAGTACAGTGTCCAGATGCATAAATCTGTAACAGCTGGAGAAGGGTAGTAAAGTGGATACTACTAGTTCACTGCACACAGAGGACTGCGTGATTTGAGATGGCAGGTACAGCACAATACTTTATCAGAATGCCTACTCGATGAACCTGGAGAAAACTTTACATTTCTGCCTATAATGGCCTAAAGAGTTTGCCAATAGACAGATTCTATAAATGGGAAAAAATACTTTAGACCTTGGCCTCTGGGTTCTGCTACTGTCATCCAGAAGGAGAAAAATATTACAACAGGTTGGGAAAAAGAGGTACTCTATAGCAGGCTTTTTGTCTAACAGCAGGAGTTTTAAATGCCTACTTTTTAGTAAATTTTCTTGAAAGGATATCATAATGATTTCTGTACCATGATTTTTCCTATAAAACCTTAAAAGGCAAACAAGTATAGTACACTTTGATTGTGGGGTTTTTTAGTGGATAGAAAAGGGTGGCAAAATTTTTCTAAGCAGGCGGATTGTGGTCTAGCAACAAACATGCTTTTTCCTTTATTGCCAATTGTGGTAATACCAGTGAGGCCTGAACTAGGTGGTGATGGGAGTAGTGACCTTGATATGGGAGAAATCAGAGATTTAAGTTGATGAAATGGACTAAATTATTCTACACATGATGGCTAGTTTCAGGGTTGACACAATATTTTCTTCTCCTGCCCATTCAAACTGTTTAACTGTTTGGATCTTGCTCCTAATATTGACCACAAGAATGAGAGAGTATGTTGGTTCTTATCATGGAAATGATAGCTTGCTAACAAGCTGAACTTGGTCCATTCTTTCCTGCTGATTATCAGACAAAGAACATAAAGACTTGAGATGCTATAAGCCTTGACTATATTCAAAAATGTTGAATGGCACAGTATAAAAATAATGGTAATCTTTCGTATAAAGCAGCTTACTGTCCTACGTCCCCTTGTCTCAATCTGCTCCAGAATAAGAAAAGTGAATACTTTTTGTTATTATATCACCAATTTCCCTCACTAAGGAAGTCAGCTCTTGAGGTTAATGATGGCATTTAATAGTGGTACATCAATCCCTATCTACTTTATAAATCACGCTTGTTCAACAGAGTTTTTCTTATTTCTGTACAGAGATTTAAAAAAGCATCCAGTCCAATAACATTACAAACACTGTTTGATTTGGAAGACCCACAAATACGACTGGCTTCATACCACACAAACTGCTATACTGAAGGGTGGTATTACCCACTTATTTATAACCACCTAATGTTACCATGTAAGGCTGAATCAATTAAAAAAAAAGTTTCAAAACTGTCAGGAATCTCTATAAACTTTGCTCTCTAGGAGACATAACAATAACATTCAGCCCAAATTAAGAAGTTTTTGGTCTTAGATTGGTTCAAACTATTTTGGGTGCAATTATACTGGACTTTCTGTTTTTCAGTAATCTAAGTATTATGAAAGGTATTTTTTCATATTTCATAAAACTCTAGAGAGAAACTAGTTTAAAGCTGAGTACAGCTACCAAACATAAACAATCAACTTTTTGCTAATTGCTACATTCAATCTTAAGTCAAAATATAAGCCTCCTATACAGCTTCTACTTCCTGATTCCTTTTAAAAACTGTAATCAGTGTATAGCTTGCAGTGCGTTTCCTCCTCTTGCTTTTTCTTTACTTGCTGGATTTACATTTATTAAATTGTCCATTTCAGGCTTCAGGGAGTGAGTCTGAGAGTGAGACAAATGGATTTTCTTGCTTCCTTTTGTTTCTTCACCCTTTAGTTTCCCAAAATATGGTGGCTCTCAGGAATAAGTACTGCTTTGGAAGAATGCCAACAATTTATACTGATTGTCTGTCCAAACTGGGGTATTCAATGAACTGCAGTGTTAGAGACTAAGAAAATTTTTGTTCTATTTCCTTGGGGTGCATTACAATAGGAAATACTCCTAAAATATAAGGGGCATTATCCAGGGAGATTTTCAAAATTAACTGACGAGTGCCTCGAGACAGGTCAGCCGAAGTAAAAGTTGAAGTAGATTCACCAATAGCAGCATATTTCAAGGGCTACAGTGTGCCAACTCAGCAGGGAAGACGATTATCAAAACAAAACAACACCAGACCCCAAGGAAACCATAAAATACAGATATTTAGAAAATTATAGACTTAAAGGAGTTTTCCCACTTGAATTAATTTGGGGAAAAAAAATATACAACCAGAGATAGAGGCTTGTGTTACAAAAATCTACATTGTGCAGAATTTACGTTGAAATTGATTTTTGGACAAGATAAACATTATCGTACAAGAAAAACCTTAATATTTGATTTCTTTTTGGAACTGTTTTAGTATACTAGGGATGCTTTCCTCTCATGTGATGCTGATGAATGAAGGACAGAAGATACTTTTGCATACTGTTTCAAGAAATTTTTGAGCACTTTAAATTAACGAAACATAGTTAATAGTTTCTGAATTTGTTTTCCAGGCTAATATTAGTTTACTATACATGCACATAGAAGTTGCATACCCAATTTTTACAGACACTAAACCAGTCTTAGAATATTAGTGACTATTTAGATTGTAGGCTCCAAGGAACTCTGTAAGATACTGTAATCTTACTGCATATCTACTTAACAAAATCACAGTATAATTTTTATCAGTCTTCTTCAGTTACTGAGAGAATGGCATTAGCACAGAGAAAATTGACTAACTATATGTCATCTTTGACTGATACTTATTACCTGCCATTAAAATAGTACTGAAAAGTATTGAGATACAATATGAATGTAATCGTTTTAGTGGAAAATTAAAACAAAAGTTATTTCATTTTTTTCTCATCTACTAAATTCTGACAGAGAAAAAAAGAAAGACACATCTGATAACGGTCACTATAAACCATTAAACTTAGGAAAAATAAAAAAAATAAAATTATAATAAGCAATGCATTTACTTTTACTGATTTTCAAAATGGAGAAAATGAGCTAATTACACAAGTGCATTTTGAAGGAACATTCTCCCTTCATAAGAAGAAAAGTATAAAGTTAAGTACATTATATACTAATTCTCATAACCCAAAATACACAGCTGTGCTTTAAAAACACAGTGAAAATGTAATTACCTAATTTAGCTTGGTAAGAGCTACTTTTTCTTGGCTTTTTGCCCAGAATATGCTTATTCCTTCCACAAAAACAGTATGGCAAACTCTAAAAAAGAAAAGGAACATGTTGCAGACAGGCAAAACAGAAAATGTTCATTATAAACATAACATACTTAAGGATTACTTAAGAAATCAGTAACAGAAATTTGCATTAATCTGTACAAAGAGAATAATACCTTGATAGTCAAAAAAGTGAAATCTTCAGTTTATTGACAAAACAGGAGCAGGCAGTCCTGGCCTGAGAGTGTGTTTGAACACCATTGTGGAAAGGACCTCCTGAAGTCGTGAGAATCTGAATTTTCACTTTTAGTATTATAGAAACCAATGAGATAACTACTGACTAAAACTTTATACAACTTCTTGAATGTCCACATATTAATATAGAACATTCAAAAGGTTCTCTAAAGGAGATTTTTTTTTCCCCTTGTACACCCAAGAAGAAACTCTACCATCTGACTGTCCTATATAACGGTCTTTAGCTGGCATAATACTGCAGTGGAAGATTAACCAATGAAGAAAACAAGAGCCCTTTTGCTACTTTTGTCTTCTGAGGATGAATGTTTCAGAAATGTCCATCATGTCCATCAAACTTTCAACTTTTATAGTGATTCAGGCACTTTTTTTTTTTTTTTAATGTATGGCATAACTTGTAAGAAGACTGATAAAGGTGCATACACTATTTACAAAAAAAAAAATCATGTTCTATCGCCACCTTTGGGAGCACTGCAGTCAGGTGCAATGGGATATATAGCCTAAACCATCATATTTTCTGCTTTTTCATGTAATATGGAATATGAAAATTACTGCAGTGTACTGTTCCAGTGCCATAATGCTAAATGTTTCTCATTCTCTGTCTTTTTAATGACTGTTCATTAAATGGATATCTATGCTATTAGACACTGAAACTGTTTTGTCCACAGAATAGGTTCAGTAGTGAAAATAACCAGTTACGTTTCCCCAGTTCATCACACTATGGTACGTCATTCACGACTTGGATGCTCCCGCCTTAGTTTTTGCCACTTTACACCATGTCCTCTCAGCACCCTAGAGCAACTGCAGAGAGGACTGCCCAAAAGCTTATTGTTTCCTTCTGTCCAGGCTGGAGGGGGCTTGATCTTCGCTGCCCAGTCAGTCCTCGATTCATTTTCTGTTGGTAACGCAGAAGGGTGGCAGCTGGTGCTAACTAAACATGCCGCTGCTGTTTAAGGACAAACCTTGAGGCTACGAGCCTAAGGTCACCACGCAGGGAGGGGCCAGCAACCACGTTTTGACTGCAGAACCAAAGGCCAAGAGGCAAAGGCCTCACCCAGTGGCTGAGGCAGCTCCGGGACCGGCGCCAGCCGGTGATTCCAGTGGCGTCGGGTTTCCGTGACTGGCCCAGTAAGGAAGAACAAGGCGCCGTGGCGGCCAGGGAGCCGTCCGAGGATGATCAGCCACTCCCCGGGACACCCATCGGCGGCAGCGCCCCGAGCCCCGCCGCTGGGCCCCGAGCGCGGTTACGGCGGTGACCGCAGCCCGGCGCCGGCAGCGCGCACACCTCCTCCCGCCTCAGGCGGTGCCGCCCACGCGCGCGCACGCGCCCACGCGTGAGCCCTCGCTGGCACCCAATCAGCGACCGCTAGCTGCCAACGCGCGCGTGCGGGGCCGGCACCACGTGACTCTCGCGGTGCTGGGGCGGGAGCGGCGTGAAATCAACATCCGGGTGAGGCTGCCCCGGCTGGGGCTCGCGCGGGTGGGGGCGGTTGTCTCGCTGGGGGGATGTGGACCGGCACGGCAGGCGCGCGCGCTGCCTGGGCGGGAGCGAGGCGCGGCGGTTGGTGGCGGCCGCGGGGTCTCTGGCAGGGGCGGCCCCGGAGCGGGCTGAAGTGAAGGGGGGAAGCCGCCTCCTGCCCTCCTCTGTAGAGGCTGCCCACCCGCGCCGGGTGAGCCTAGCAGGGGGAGGCAGGCGCTGTTCCTAGCGGTTTCACAGCTTTCCCCTCCCCCGGGTTGCGGGACGTGGAGCTGGCCTGGTACCGGCGATGGCAGAGCCTGGCTGCAGCGCTGCTGCAGGTGATGGTCTTCGCGAGGCCTGCCTGACTCCTCCTCCGGTGCTGTCTCCAGGTCCAGGCCTTACCTGTGCCACAGCCACGGCCCACCAGTACTGATACCCGTTTGCTGTGGTGGCTGTTCTTAGTGATGTGATGTAAGGGTTTCTACAAAAGGGGATTTTAAAAGTAGTTTAGAGGAACAACAGGAGCCTTCCTTCCCTGCACGAGAAAATTGATATCCCTGTCAACAGGAAGGAGAACCTTGTGAGTAGTTCTCTAGCCCAGAGGGTTGAAAATCTTGGCTATGACTTCTCTACTTCTGAGGCCAAACTCTACATGGCCAAATTTTCAAACATTGTTCAGTTTCTTAAGTTTGGGGGGAAATAACCTAGTCTAATTTCTCGGAAGTGTCTGTGTGCCTTGTATCTGTTACTATAAATGGAGTTAGGTGTTGAAGTATTTCTGAAAATCTGTCTGAATCTTCAGGCATCTAAAACATTTTCTATAAATCTGGTCTTTAAACATTTTGGATTTTGAGGCTTCTCATTGGTATCATAGAGTTGACTGTATCCTCTTGATACCTCAGCACCTGAGCTTAACCTTTTGCTCTGGGATACTCCCTTGATGAGCTCTCTCTGCAGCTTTGGTTCTCCTCAGGAGACTATGATTTATCTTATAAACAATTTTCCTTTCCTGTGTTAGCAATTCTTTTTGCCTGTCAACTGCGCACTGTGAAGGCATTTCTTGCCATCTTACTGCAGCATTTTAGTGGAACTTTGGGTAGTTTTCATCACAGTGCTTGAACATGTTTCTGTAGACTTGTTTAATTGTTTTTGTTCTCAGCACTTTCTGGCTGTTTTGCTTTCTCCTCTTCAGATTTTGCTCTTCTGCATACATTTCTTAAATTTATGACTTTGTTCTGAGTGCCTTCGTATCCATGACTTGAATGTCTAAGTAACTGTTGGTGCTGGTGTTCTAGTACTTCATTGTTTTTCCCTTGGGGATGTCAGTTTCTCATTCACTAATACAGGAAGCAGACTGATGACCATTTTCAAACAGAGTTTGCAGGGTAGGCAATGTCTGTTAGCAAGTGCAGTAGTGAACTCCATGCTGGTAGGATTTGAAAGAAAAAAATGACAGCAGTGTTCAAACAGGTGTTGCCTGGATGCTCAATGAATCGTGGATAATCCCAGGCCTTTTTCAGAACCACTTAAAAGAGATTCTTAAAAATCTGGTGCAAATTTATTTTATACTATTTAGAAAGGAAGATAATTAAATATCAGAGACTAGGAGAGTAACTTATGTGCTGTATGCCTCAACATGTCTTTATGAATAGCTTCACCAAAAATGCCTTCTGCTATTAATCTGGGACATCACAGCCTCCAAATGCTGATTCCTTCTACATTAAAGCTGATGGTATCTTACTGTAGCTCATCTGAGGAGGCAAGTGGCTTTTGTACACACCAGATTGAGACAGCGGACATTAAAATAGCGTCTGTTGCCTTTGGACATGTTTTTATCCAAATCTGTATTCTGGCCATTACTAGAATTAAGTTTAAGGCTTCCTTCCAGTGTAATTCTACCTAGAGATAGAAATGTTTGAAAACTGAGTATACCTGTTGACACGTTTACATCAGTGATGTTCATACATACACCTCTACAAGGTGTAGAGGCATATTGATTAGTCGGTGCCTCACTAGAACTCTCAGTGCAATTTAAGTACTTTTGCATTTAATTACATGCTCCTTGATTGTTTTGTGTGTGTCTTTGAACACCATGGACTGTTAGACCAGCTCCTTTGTGTTTCTTTCCAAGTGACACAACTGCAGCCAGAGTTTGGTGATGAATATATGTTCTCTAGACAATGTTAGCTGTTTATGTGGTGTCAAGCTGACTTCAGGGTGATGATAGCTACATAGATTTGTAGGTGCCAAAATACAGTTATGTTATAATGCATATTTCTGGTCCAGAGGAACAATTGGATCGCAGTCTTAAGGGCAATAACTGACATTCTCCAAAGGCTTACAGAACTGCTAAGACATCTAAGTATGGTGTGCATCTGAACAGTTGGCTTGATTCCTCCTGGCTTACTGAAAACCAACTTCCAGGAAAGCTTGCAACACCAAATGGAAAAAAGTTTGTGGTATGGTGGAAACAAGCTTTTTGTGAGTCTTTAAATGTAAACTTAATACCTTCTTGCCCATGTTCATTTCAACCCATTCAGGTGTCACAGGGTGTTTGTTTCAGTCTGCAATGGGCTTGATATGCATGTTGTGTTTTGTAAGTCTGCCTATGGTCCATTTGTGCAGTTTTAAATGCCCTTACAAGAAAGTTTTTCTGCTTATGTAAAACTATGTTGATCATAGATAAGGAAAAAAAAATCTTGATAATTTTTCAGCTCTGTTTTTTTCTTTTTGTGTGGGGCTTTTCTGTAGCACATTAGAGGTTTCAGGCTGCAGACAGTGTAAATTTTAAGTCACGCAGACTAGATCTACCTTTAAGTGCATTGTAAGTGGTAGATTATCTAAGAACTGTTGCAATGAGACTTTCAGACATTGTATTTTAACGTCTGTTACATTTCACTACTTTGTTACTTTGACATTTATAATCGTAAGAATGCATCAGAAATTCAAGGTGAGGCTTGTTTTTCCTTTTTGGTTATCTCACACTTCTAAAGACTTAAGATTTATGTGGAAATAACCCTTGCTTGTGTTAGTAAAAATAAATACCTTAAATTTTAAAGTTGGATTTAGCTTTTCTGATAAGGCCTATTGCAACCTTAATCTTCCTTTATCCCTTTGTGTCCCTTTAAGCAATGGTACCTGCTCTCCAGACCTGAGTCTTGAGAAGTGGTGCTATTTTTACAGAAAGGAATTAAGAGATTTGTAATTTCTTAATACAGAATAACATAGTATCTAGACTTTCTTAACATACCATAGGATTCGTATTCTTTCTTCCTGAAGAGTTTGAGATTGACTAATGTGAAGAATTTTGCTCTTCTGACATAGCAGGCTTTTTTCCATTACATTGTTCAGTTGACAGGTTTATTTTTGGAGTGACTGAAATGAATTCTGGGGGTTCTGTCCATTCTTTTGATGAAGCTAAAGCTTAAAAATGTAAATTCCATTATAGGGTATGGTTGGAGAAGCAGAATTATGTACCCATAAATTTCTTTTTAAGCAATCATAGAGGACTTTTTGAATTGAAAATGAATTAAATTTATTACTTTACATTAACTTGTTTATTGAAGTGGTGATGGATATTCCTAAAGAGATTTTTAGGCATGGCATTTTTATAGAACTCTTCTGCAGTTTTTCAGCAGCTGGATGTGGCATCTGTCTGTCTTGGTTTGTTTGCGTGCATGAGGCTAATATTTTCTGTTGATTGCATTGTTACAGATACTGTCTAGTAAACTTTTCAAGCCTTTGAAACAGAGCTAGAGGAATGGACATAATATTTATAAGGGTGTTTTGGATCCTCAGAAAGAAAAATGTTTCTCATGCCTGTATAATGCCTATATAAGAAAAGCAGTTTTTGCTATTTGTCATTAAAGTGATGGCAAATCAGGTTTTGTATGTCTTTCAGAGAAGAATCTGGAAATGGATTTAGTTCAAGTTGCTTATTTCAGTCGATATAAAATATGTCTTCTGTTATATTTGCACAAAGTTCTAAGTTTAGTTTTAAGAAAATCAAGCATATCCAAACTACAGTGCTAACTTAGTAAAAAAGATCTAAAATCTCAGGCAGTTCGTGGACCACTGGCTTTAAAAACCTCTGCTTACTGAAAATGATACAGGATTGCATTCTGATTTTTAAGGTTCCCACTAGCAACACTGGTAATGGTGAAAACTTTACATTCTAAAACTTATTCAGCACTTTTCTTGATCAAAGAACCAAATTTGAATATTTTAGCTAACTTTTGTGAATCTCCTTATCTGATAATATATGCCGTCATAATACTCCAATATTAACTAGTCAGGCAAGTTTTCAGGTGCAGTAAAACATAAGTCGTGTCTTGTGCAATTCTTCCACCGTTGGACTCCAGGCATATTGCTTCTCTTACTTTAGTGCAGTCCTTCTGGAAAAGATGGCAGGTTTTTGTGCACATATTAGGTGCGCTCATTTTAGGTGGCGATGCAACAGTAATGGTTGGGGCTTTTTGTTTATTTTAGGAAAAAGTAGTTAAAATAATTACGCTGGTAGCAGGGGTGGTTCCAAGTTGTGATTTCCTTTGGATTATAAGGCTGTAGCAGATACTGCACAGGGCAAAGCAGTCTGTACTGGAGAGTAGATTACTTGTAGCCTATGGAATACATTTGGAAATTGGCACTCAGGGCTGAAAATATTAAAAACTATTTTCTTTGGAAACAAAGGATTTAGGGTGTGTAAGCTCATGCTAAGGTACAAAACATCAAAAACCAAATTCTTCCTGTTGGAAAACTACTAATTTCAAGGCTGTCGCCCTGAATGTATTACTAGAGTGGTTGCTTTTACGTCAGCAAAGGACTTTAAAAGTTATTTAATGTGATGTATTATTTCTATAAAAGCAGTTCACAGTGGCATTACCACAGAGAATATCAATGTTTGAGTATGCTTATTGGTTGTGTTTCAGTTTTTGTGTGTGTTGAAGAATTGTACTCCAATTATGAAGTATTGTATTCTTAAGAGCTATTGTGTGACAACACAGCCATGCCAAGGCACTATAGTCTTTTGATGTGAATAGAAGCAGAAAAATACACAATTTGCAATCATTTGTTTCAAGTGATGATAAACATGTATGGAAACGTAATGAAAATTTCATACTTACTTTAATATGAATATTATGAGCTGGAGCGCATGTCCTGTGAGAAGTGGCCAAGGACTCTGTGTTTGTCTAGTTTGGAGAAAAGGAGGCTGAGGGGCGGCCTCATTGCTCTCCACAGGTTCCTGAGGAGGGGAGGTGGAGAGGGAGGTGCTGGTCTCTTCTCCCTGCTGTGCTGTGCTGGAATGTGTGGAAATGGTTCAAAGCTGCATCAGGGGAGGTTCAGACTTGACATTAAGAAACACTGCAACAGTCTTCCTAGAGAGGTTGTCGATGCCCCAAGCCTGTCAGTGTTTAAGAGGCATTTGGATGGATAATGCCCTCAATAATTTGCTTTAACTTTTGGTCAGCCCTGAAGTGGTCAGGCAGTTGGACTAAATGATTGCTGTAGGTCCCTTCCAACTGGAATTCTATTCTATGAACACTCTGGGGAAGAGATGCAGCTCTGGGTGAGGATAGTGACTAAAGGTGAGCTGAAAGGGATGACAAATATTTGCTCTAAGCTATGGACTTTTGAAGAAAATAACTGCTGAAGACATACGTGCTGTTGCACATGTTCTTTTGGGCACATTGAATGAAGGTAGGAGAAATCTGTAAGAAGGTGAGCAGGTTCAGAGATGCTTCATCTGTTGTTATGTACCCGGAATAGGTACCTGCTTTCTGGGAAAATCTTGTCGTTAATCCTTGCTGAAGTTGGGGTCCATGTTTGGCTGTTACTATTTGGGGCTTTTCATAATGTCCAGAGGTCTCTCTGTCAGGAACTACCCCCTGAGCCTGGCTGCAGAGGATTACTGTTACAGTCTGTAAAGGCTATTTTTGAAGCACTAGAAATTGCTCAGTGATTGCCCTGTCTCTTCATTGAGCAAAGTATACTCTTAAATAAGATTATGGGGTGTAGGTGCCTCCTACAAATGAAGAGTTGGGCTCCTGAATTCTCTGTCCACATATTTACATGACACATATCTTCGGTAATTCTGAAGAAAACTTAAAGCTTTGTAGATTTCAATGGATAAATGATGTTTCTTCTGGCTTTAGGTCAGCACATAAAGGGAAGGGTAACATCAGGGCAACACGATTCTGCAGTATATGATTATATAAACTGATCCCAGTTTGATTCAAGCTATGTGGTGAAGCATTAGGAAAAATGTAAAGAAGGCAAAATGTATTTAATTTTTTTTCCGCCCATACAAATTCATTCTCAGATGAGCTGACTCCATTTTAGAAATGGGTTGTGGAGTCCCACAGTTAGTGGTTGTTCCCTAAAAGTCTGATAGGTTTCAGTTTTCAGTCCGTTATTGTAGAATTTGTACTTACTGTCACTGTTTCCCGTATGCTTTGCTAATGTTTTTGTATATCATTAATGTTACTAATAATGAATTAATGAAATGTAAAACCAAAAAATTTAAACAATTAATTTTTATTATTTTTTTTCTTTATTTTTTTAACTAAATGTAAAAAAATTTTTTTTGCCAGTTGACAAACTCATTAAAACTTACAGGACCACTCATATTAGAAAGGTGCAGGATATGGACTGTAATTTGCATTTAACAGTCTGTGAAGATATGAGAAAGCATGTCATTGTGCTCATGCTGATCCTGTTCTGAAAAATAATTAAGGGAATCAAGTCTTTCTGAGTCTTTGTTTTCTAAGTTGATTTTTTTTTTGTATTTCTGATGCTCACTGACTTTTTATAAAATGGTATGATGAAAATGTTCTCAGTATTTAAAACCAGATAAATGTTACTGCAGAAAGTGTAAATATATCTCTATTAAATGGAAGTTCTTTTTCTATGGAATAGAATGAATAATTTTATATTGGAATTTTGTAAATGTATTTTATTCATAAGGTGAGAAGAGGTTATAACATTATTTTATTATTAGGTTTCCAGACTGGGTTGTATCTGTTGTTCAGACAGGTCTTTATCTTCTTGTAGTATACCTTTTGCCTTGTTTGGTACAGCAGCCCTTGTTTGGAATGCCTGGATTTCAGAAAGGCAGTGTTTTTACCTGAGGTCTTTGCAAGTCAGTTTTCATTCCTTTTCCACGTTAGATTTGCGATTATTGTATGAGTAGTAGTATGAAAATGGAAAAGGGTTTGATCTATGATGTGGTGGGAGCATGTGACCACAAAAAAAAAAAATCTTTTGTGTCATAGCGAAAACTTTCTGTGCTTCACTTCTAGAGGAGTAACAGCCTGACGTTAGCAAGAAGTTATTGCCTAGACAGTAATGACTTCAGAAAATATTTTAATTGCTGACAGCTTCTTATTTTGTTGTTTTAAGGCAAAATCTGTAAGTAATAATGAACCTTATTTTTAAAAAAAAAGGCAAAGCAGGCTACATGCATTCTGATCCGGTAGCACAGACCACTGATTTTTATTTGGTCTCCCTCTGAAGTTTTCTAGAAGCGTTGCAGCTTGTATTTTTTTTACTAAAAATGTTTATAATGACATTCTTAAGGAGTGAGGGTAGGGCAGATCAGATGGGGGTCCAGAATCTATCACTTTAAAATCAGTGGTCCAAATTCAGTCCAGCTTGTTAGCAGACAAATTATGTTGTGTAAAATGAGCTGGGGAGTTGACCAGGTCATACACACCTGTGATTTTCATTTGTGTTAAGATCTAACTGCTGCTTGGTCAGTACCTGTAAGATAAATTTCAGAACTGGCTCTTCAGTGTTATTTAACTTTGGGTTGGTTTTTGTTTGGTTGATTTATTTTGGGGGGGCATTGTTTGAAGTAGGCACTTCCTTATGGCCAAGATGACAGACTTGGGTACGTGTTTAGTTGGGCAGAAGTGATACAGTAGCTGGCACTGTATTTTTACTGTCTTTTTGTGTATATTTTTCGTGAAGAGCTCCAGGCACACCTGATGTAGGACTTAAAATATAAAAGCAACTGAAACTGCGAACAAAGAAAAGGAATATGGTGGGAGTTTTTTTGAATTTTTTTTTTCAGTAAGATAGTAAGTTCTTAAACACCTAAAAGGGTAAGGGAAGAAATATATTGCATAGTCTTCTCTGATCAGAGAAAACTATGAAGACAATTGATGCACCTTTGAAATGTGTTTTATGCCTTTTACTTTCTAAGCAGCAGCAGACTTCAGTTTCTGTTAATGGTGGCTACTCTCTTAACCCAATTGCGAAAAATTAGTATAATTCCCTACTCCATCTAAATGCAGAGAGAAACAGCTTGCTTAACCTAGCCCTGAAAGTAACTTAACATGTAAAAACCAATCAATTAAAATCCTTTCATCTGAGAAGCAGAAACTGACAACCTATTGCAGCAACTTCATAAACAATTTGAGCTCAGTATACAATATTATGAAGGGATCCTCTGTAACAATGTATTACAAGCCTTAAAATTAGAATTTTGTAAGCAATTTTTTGTCTTCTTCCTTGGGGATTATATTAAGTAGAAATAATTCAAGATAAAACAGTCTTTGTTCCACTGGTACATTGTTTAGATTTCTGTTTTCTGCTGGGGTGTGAAGTTCAGGGAAAAGGAGATGTCAGAAAACTAGCCTAATCTTCTGCGTATGGTTTTGGCTATAATGGGTGAAATGTAGGAGTCTAAATACCTTGAGTTATAATAGACCTGTTAGGAAAATAAAATAAAACAAAACTGCATATGGTAGAAATAGGTAACTATTGACCTAAGCTGGAGGGGAGAGGGTGACGTAAAAATTTTTTCTGAGTGGTTCGTCTAGCACATTTGTTTACATATTATATTTCTCTAGAGCAATTTCCTTATGGTTTGTGCAAGGGACTGTCAATGTCTTTAGTTATGTCTATCTGTGCAAAGTTACTTAGCAGGTTGTTTGTTGTGTCATTAGGTTGCTGTTAAGCCTGGACAGAGGACATTGGTCAACAGGTAGTATCACTGCTGGAGTTACAACTTTTTTTCTCATGCTCTTCTTCTCTGAGAAGTTTGTCCAAGGAGCAAGCTTGTTCTACATTTTTAGTTCTCTGTATTCAGGCTGCATACGTGAGTGTTATTTTTCTGACTGCTGGCCCCTGCAGTAGAGGAAGGGACTAAAAGGTTGCTGATTTAATGTGCTTCTGGTTGTGATGGTATCTGCAAATTATGAAGAACAGTATAACTAATTTAAGTTCCTGTGTATCATGCTTTACCATCTACTTCCTACTGGTGTTTGTGTCTGATCAGTCCATTGAAAGGCACATGAAAGCCATGCCTTGGTACAAGAAGCATAGCTCATATTTAAAAGACATTGTTACTGAGTGATATATAAAGTTTAGGTTTTGAAGAGATGAACAGTTCTGATTATGTTTGCTAGAAGGCATCCCTTGGTATAATAGTTGGTGAAATTTATATTCAGAGTACCATCCAGATCAGAGAAGTAAGTGAATTTGGATGTTAAATAAGTGTTATGTGTGAGAATGAATGTGTGTGAGAGAGTAGGTAATAACAGTAATGGATGACACTGATTAATTGAGCTAGGCTGCAGATAATAGTTGAAGATTCAAAATATGAAACTTCTAAAGGTTTGGAAATGGTTTTGTGATGCTAGTTTGTTGTAGATAGTTGAGGGGCAAAACTAATTTGAACTTCAGATAGGGTACATGTAAATAGCACTTATTCATTGCTAGTCAATTCTTTTCTCTTCCAGGCCAGCAAAAAGGTAGTTTTTTTTACAAAGGGAAATAATACTGGTTGTGCTTTTTTGTTATTTGCACCTAGAGGTTATTTAGTGGATGTGACAATGAGTCCTTAGCTCAGCTTGCAGTGGTAATGGCAATCTTAGTTAGATTTAGGTACAAAACTGCTAAACCAAAACTGAAGTGCTTTGAATATTGATTTAGAATTCCATACTAACAAAATACTATTAAAATAGTCTTGGTGTCTATGTAAATATTTATAGATGCCCTTGACAAGTAAGGACAAATGCTAAATTCACTCTTAAGCCACTCCTCTTCTGCTTTCTGTTAGAGGTCCTATGGAATGGTTTGTTTTCAAATGTTTTGGAGCCAAAAAGTCAGCACACTACTTATATGCTGTGCTTGTTCTTGAATGTATTTGCTTTTTTTTTTTTTTACAGTGTAATTTCTTGCACAGAATTGATTGTTTGGTAAACAAGAAGGTGGTGTTGAACCATCCTGCCAATGCAAGAGCCTACTTTTAATCAGAAGAATTATTTGGATGTAAATTAGTTTTGAACACAATAAATTGTAAGGAGAAGAATAAGAAAGAACAGTCTTTTGTTTTTTTTTAATTATAGTTGAAGGCATTGTAGAATGGGGGACACCAATAAGTATGTATAAAAAGTAATTAGGAAAATACTGATTAGAGAGTTTAATCTGTTTGAAACCTGTCGTCTGGTACCATGAGAAGATTTTGTTGCTTACAGTGCTTTCTGTACATGCTCTAGATTCTCAAGTTCTGTTAACTTGTAAATAAATAAATTACAAAATAACTGCTAAATATGCAGAATAATTACTAAATAATTGTAAGTTCATTCCATGTCTCCTTAAGGACTTTTGAACAAGGTGGATGTAGGTAAAAGCTATCTAATATTCTGTGTACTGTTTCTAAAACTTGGTCTTGGTAGTTCTTTACAGTTGAATTTTTCCCCATTAAATAATTTGCCAAAACACACTGCTAGAATTGATTTCATTTATCTTGAGGTGGGGCTTGACGGAGAGATTGGAATTGCATTACTTTGAATTTGTTTTAGTATCCTTTTGTATTAAATACCTACATTTTCATTTCAATATCTTTTATTTATCGCAGAACACAGGCCAGTGATATTTTTTTTTTTTTATTTCTGAGGAAGAGAGACCTACAGTCAACTTATTTGCACTAGACTTACTCTTTTTTCAAAACTTCAACACTTTCCTATGTTGCAATTCTTGAGTTTTATGTGTGTGTATAGAGAGAAATAAACTGGAAATCCTGTTGCTGAGGATTGGAATTTAGTGTAGTTTTAGATGGAAAAAAAAATATTTTAGCATACGCTTGACAGTTAAGCTTTTTAAAAGGACTTTCCATGGGGTGCGACTTCTGAAATAATGCAGAGCTTCTAAAGACGTTTCCATGTGATATACATGCCACAGTCGACTTGCTTTTAGCTTATAAGCTGCCGGAGCGAAAATGTTGGCCTGATCAACTATAGATTGAAGAAAAGTTCTACTTAGTTTGAAATGCGGGTTTTCACTCAAGTCTTGTGGCCTGTGATATGTTCTGCTGGTGGGTTCTCAAGTTTTTCTCATGTTTCTATATCTTGCATGGGAAACTTTAACCAGGTTGGTTTACTTCTTTGGTTTTTTTTTTTCCCCTGGACGAGTTCTTGCACACTTGATTAGCACTGATGTATAGTGCTATTCATTAGTGCTGTAGCACTGATGCACTATACATTTTACAATGTATAGTAGCATTGTAAAATGACTGTGGAAGGAGTCTCAGAAATTGAATTTAAAACGACTTTTAAAGGTTACAGTCCACTTAAAAATGATTCATACAGCAATTTAATATTAAATACTGTATGATTAATTGTAAAATGAGATATTAATACTCTAGGATCAGATTCATTTTGTTGTTAGAAGGTAAAAAATAGTTTCTGTTTTAGGATCTTTGTGAATACCTTTTCCCAGTTAATGAGTGCTTAAAAAGTGTGTGATACAGTTATCTAACTTTATCGATATTGAAGGTACCTGAGATTTGGTGTAGTTATCCTTATCAATACATGCATGAACTGCCTGTAATGAGTATAAAGAGGTCTAACTTCTCCTTTGTTGGGGTTGAAAGAGCAATATTGGTTCAAGAACCACATTTTCTTTAAAAGGAGAAGCGACAGGAATTAGTGTGCTTGAAATTTCAAAAATAGAGGCAAATTATATTTAGTTTTGGAAACTATTAAATTTAAATTGACTGTGTGCCCTGAGGACTTTGATATACATAGGTCCTTTTCGTTTTACTGTCTGAAAATAAGCGCACGTGAGCACTCTCTCTCTTTTTATATTTATATATTCACACACACATATGTTGCCCCAGTAGTATGCACACAATTGAGCAAAGTTATGAGTTGTTTTTTTGTTTTGTTTTGTTTTTTTTTAAATTAGAGCATGCAGAAAATATGTGATATAAATCCTTGGTACTTTCAGTGCACACTTTTAGAAGTAAACCACCTTTGTCATGCATTTGAAAGGGGCAAATTTAATACGGTTAGAAAATTAACTTATCAGTAAAAGGTTTCAAAAAATTTCTACAAGGGCAAAGGTATTGACCTGCTGGATTGCCTTAATGTATTCCAGTGTGTTTAAGAAGGATTTAGGTAGTTAATTTATCCAGTTACTGTTATATGAACTGTATTAAAGACACATTTTAGTAAAATGGGTGCATATCAAAGTTGAGTAAAGAATACTGAGTAGTGAGAGTGCTCAAAAATAGTTATAAAAAAAAATTGTCACTTTTTATTACTGCTGATCTACATGGTATATGTAAAACACACACTCAGAAATGAAGTGATTATCTTTCTAACATACCTGAATCATTTTTCTTAGAAAAAAGTTAACAAAGTTGTTGCAAAAACAGAACACATTTTTATTTTAAATGGTCATGTGCAGGTAGCAGGTATGCTTGAATTGTTCAAATTTGCTCACAGCGTAAAATACATTGTGATCTGATTACAGTGTCTAGTTTAGAAGTCTAAATAATAAATGAGTTTTTATTAAAAACTAGAAAATGTATTTAATTATATGTCAGCATTGGATCCCATTTAAAAATGTACATATCTGTATTTAACCTGGTTAAGCTATAAATGACTATGGAACATCTGGAGTTAGTAAAACTGATGAAGGATAAAACACTGGCAGTATCTTTGTTACAGCAGGGGCTACTCTATAGTTCTTGCTTATTAATCCAATCCTGGTTCCTCCATTAGGTTTGAATTATAGAACCACACACTAAATAAAAAAAGTGATGGAAGAGTGAGAGAAGACCAACAGTTTGCAGAGTTGAATTTAGTTATAGTCCTCTGGCAGACTGCACCTCCCATTCAGTATCCTCATGACAGACAGCCAGGCTGCGTTCTGAGCTGCTGTTATTAAATGCACTAGGCTTGAATTTCTTAAAATGATTTTGGCATTTTGGATTAAAAAAGGATTTTTCTTTGTTCTTATTTAGTGAAATGTTTTATGATAATAATTTTCCATATAAATTGTGCACTCAGCAATATTTGTCCTGGGAAAATAGTGGTTTGATTATAGAAGTAGCCTAACGTACTACTTATTATGAGTGAAAGAAGATAGTTGTGATTTTTCTGTTAATAATTTTAACGATCTGGTATTTTAGAAAGTGCCTGGATTAGCTGAAGTTGTCCGTACACATATATTTTTTTCTTAAAGTCTTTACAGAAAATTATAGTAATTACCTGAAACTTTTAATTGCTAAATGCATTGGTTTTTGTATTATATTGAGTGTAAGTATAGTGTATTAATGGTTATTGTTCAACTATTCAAGCTCTTTCTTGCTGTCTTTAGTCAAGCAGTACTTGTCTTCATTGGGAATTTTGCTGACTAAAGATTTTGTAATTGCCCAGTAATTAATGTAGTTAAAAGATATCACTGTATGTCTAGTTTATGCTTTGGGACCTGAATGTTCTGCCTGTTTTCTCATTATTGCCAGAAGGGATCACTTCTGCATAGTAATTTTTGGATAAATTTCAGTGGTTCTCTTTAAACAGTGCCGGTTTTGAAAGCTGTTAAGCTTAGTGACTGTATAAGATCCTTGTTAACCTAAATAATTCCATGAATTCTCAAGTACATTATATACAAGTTCACTATGTACATATATAAATAAATAAATGTCCGCTACAGTTTGTTATTATTTTGTTCTTGTATATGTATTCTACATGTATGGCAGTTTCATACTTTAGGATTAATATCGTAGGCAAGGATTTATTTCTAAGGGTATGCATTTATTTCCAGTTTAACAAAGGTCTTGGAGGATATACAAAATTGTGATTTAAAATAAAATACATGGGAGAAAGAACAATTAGCTTCCATTAGACTGGGAAGATGTAGACCATTTTGAATTAGGCACACTCTGTGATGAATGGAGGCTTGTCTGCATATATTGCCTATACTTCATAAACTTTGTGCATCCAATTTATTCTGCATGTTAGCTGTGAGACAATGTATGTTTTATGAATTATCTGGGTTTTGTGTGTGTGCATGTTAGTGTAATATGGGGATGGATATTCTTACTCCTCTAATACCACGTTGCCATCAATGCTATCATTGCTGCAAGAAGTACTGTAGAAGGCAGAGGCAGTTTGAAGGTGATCAATGTCTGCTTAGTGGCATAGCAGAATATTTTTTTTTTTTTCTATTTCTGGAAGGGTCTGCTTGCTAAGCCTTGTTATATGATGGTATTTTAACTGCTAATAGAATTGAGGAGAAGTTGTGCAGATCTTTGAAAAGAAAATTGTTCGATTTGTGCTTCTAGGGCATGCCTGGCATGCTCACTGCCTAGCTTTGTAGGCTAGCTAGGGGAGGAGACAAAATTGAACAGATTATAGGATGGGTGGAGAATCTAGCTGGTATCTTGTCTATTTTTTTGTTTGGGGGTGGGGGAAGTTTAAATCCTGAATGAGAAAAAATTTTTTCTTAATTGTTAACTGATGAGTAATATTATTGATATCAATGCACTCATCACATACTTGGTACTTAAATTACTCAAATATCCTGGTAACTTGCTGAGTATGGGACCTCTTAGAAAATGGCTTCCTCTTTCTGAAATGGGCACCGTAGTGCCTACCCATCTTTGTGGAAAGCTTTGGGACTAAAGAATTAAGAGTATTCTAGAAATGCATAGTAGGTATAAAGAATCAACTTGGAGAAAGAAGTTATTTTAAAGCATTGTGTTCTGATTGAAAAGGACAGGTGTTGAGCCCTAATCCCATTTTCTTTCTTGCCTGATCTGTGATCTTTTCTCCCAGTGTCCTCGTCATGTTACAAAGGCATCAATGGCAATCAACCTTTCCATGAGAACTAAATACATTTTCTTGTCTGCAACAGAGAACACACAATTATGATAATGTCCATTTGGTCAAAGGTCATGTGATGAAAGTGTTATGTTACATGCATAGGAGTAGGCCAAAAACAAAGAAAAAAGGAAAGGTAATGTGCACAGACATTCTGGCAGCAATGTTTTCTGTTGGAAAGCAAATTAGCATTTTTGGTTTATTTGTTTAAAGGTTGGGAGTTGGACAATGTGAAACCTTTCCAGTTTGCTTCATAAGTGTCATATGAAAATTAATTTAAGATCACATCTTGAGTTGCTTTTCCATGAATTGCACCTTCTCTTTAGGGGAGCATGAAAAACCAAATTAATCTGCTTGATGTGTGAAGAAAAAGTCATGAAGTCTTTTCAACTATTAGTAAAGGGAGAAAAAGGTGCAAAGATGATGCATTCTTCTTTCAGTGTTGGATGGAGTAATGCCTGGTCTTTTCTGCTTCTGACAGTATATCCAGAGCTTGCAAAACAAAGGATTAAAAGTTTTTAAAATGAACAGTCATATTTTATTTCAGTGTTTAGATTAAACTTTCATAGAATCTGAATTTCCAGTAGGTGGTTGGGGGTGGGGGTAGGGGAAGGGGAAGAATATTATTAGGTTGTTTAAGGTGTTCTGTTTCAAGACTAGCAATTGAGGCATGTAAAATCACTAAGACTTGAAAATTGGAGACATAATTTTTATTCATTTGATAATATCATCTCATGTCAGAGAAATAGGTTGGTGTAATTTTCTTGCCTCAGTTCAGCACCATGTCCCTGTGAGAAGTACTGTACTTCCACAGGGTTTCAAGGAAGCTGAAGGGAGGAGTTGTATTAATTGGAAAAGTGAGTCTTCCTGTCTATTAGGAGACATACAGTAATAATAAAGGAATGCTTTTTATTTTTGTTTAGTATAATTGGTATCACATCCTGTTTTGCATAATAGAGTTACCATGTGTTAGTGATTTTTTTTTTTTCATGTATCCATGGTCATCTGTCAGCCTTTCTAACATAAAGATAGAATAATATTCTGTAAACACTGACATTTTGTAGTTTTCGCAAACTGCCTATGCACAAGTTAAAGGAAAACAATATCCCTTTCATAACATTTAACTATCAGGTTTACTCAGCATCCTTTATGCTTTTACATATATACATCCTTTTAACTACATATCAGGGTGATCTACTTAAAAATTAAGTGTTGTTTTTTACATGAAAGATTCTTTTTCTGGTGGAAGTAGTGTTGGTATTTAGAATCAGTGATTCACTCAGCACCAAATTTTCCTAGGCAGTGCATCATGCCAAAAATCTAGTATTGTCCTTTTTCTTGGTTTCTTAAAAAAAAAAAAAACAAACAACTTTTTTTTCTGTAAAGGGTATATTCTTTCTTAATATGTAAGGACTTGAGCACTCTTTTATTAGCATTAATGACATTTTTTTATACAAGTTACTGCACATACATATGAGTATGTATTCAAAGACTTACGTTTTTGTTTGACATGTTGTCAGATTAAATTGTTGCTATGATGCTCTAACTGTTACTAAGATTGTGTCTAACCTTCTATTTTCAGATATGTGATTCTGTGACAAAGTTCCCTTAAGGCAGAACTTTGTGTTTTTTGCTCTTGGAAAGCTTCTCCCTTCATCATACAGACACCTCTTTCTAAGTTCTAGTAAAACACATTAGAGTGATTTGCAAGTAAAAAGAATTGTTTGCATTTAGGAATGCTGGATATTAACAGAAAATAATAGAGAAGCAGAGGTATTTCAATTGTTAGTCTAAGTTTTTGAAGCTTACTAATATTTTAAGTGGAAATACATTTGAAGTACCTATGACCCTTCTATTTTACTTTTAAACCCTTAATTTCTTAAGTTTATCAAACATGGACTATAGAAGAAAGACCACTGTTTGTCCTATCATTCCCAGACCCTTAACAGTGGATGTTTTTGTATCATTAATTTCTTTTCTTTCAAGTAAAAAGATTTCATTACATGAATAAGCACTTTACAAAAATTAAGCATATAGTTGGAGTGCCCAGTTGCATGAACTGTCTGCAACTGATATCCAGTTCTTCTCTTGAGACAGAAGCAGTAAATAGCAAAGCACCGTATCTGTCAAAGCCAAGAGGAAGATATAGATGGAGACTACTAAAACTGGCTCAAAAAGCCATTCATTCATTAAGAAATGTTAAACTTTTCTTTTTGAAAAAAGAATTGCTCTTTGTAGGTGTCAAACTATACTCACAGTCAAATCGTGCAATTTGATGGCTTTTAGGGAGGGTTTTGAGCAAATTAATGAATTAACTAAGTTTTCTGTTACTTCCAGAGAAGAAACATCCCCATGCAATTTGTCTGTCTTGTCAAGATATTTTTTCTTAATGCTACATTCACCTCAACCTTTTTCAAGAAACATCTCTGAGTACAGAGATTTGTGTAAGACATTTTTTCTTTGAACTCATGATGAAAATATCTCATCAGTTTTTTTGCTACTTTCATCCCTCCTACAATAGTGAAGGTTTCTAGAGGTACTCTTTCTCTTTCATGCTTCTCTCTTGAAGTTAGTTCATTTGTCATTAGCAAACCCAATCCTAAAATGATCCTGGACAGATGTTGGTTGTTCCTTGGTTGAACTGTACTAATAACTATCTCAAAGATGGATTCACTTTTTTTACAGCCTCTACTTCAATGATTCTGGTTTTGTTTTTTTTACTATACTATTCTGGATAAATTGAAAGCATTGAATCATAGACTGTGGATGGAAGAGACATCTGGAGGTTTTCTAGTCCAACCTCTGCTTAAAGCAGGCCTGGTTAGGGCAGGTGGCTCAGAGCTCTGTCCAGCTGAGTTCTGAATATCTTCACGAATGGAGAGTCCACAATGTCTGCAGTCAGCCTCTTCCAATATCTGGTCAGAATTTTCACTATTCTGGCTTTTGTCCTATGGATCTTGTCCTAATCCCTGTGCGACTCTGAGAACAGCCTGGCTCTTTTTTTTTTTTTTTTTTAGAGGACTGTGTCCAATTTTATGGTCTCTGGTACAATAAGAATACTTCAAATATTTTAGTTTTTAGCCTACGGCAGTCACTTTTGCTCAGGTATTTGCAGGGCCGTTGGTGTCTTATCTTTGTGACCTAGTTAGCAGATGACAAGTCATGCTTTTCTTACCTTTTTCTTTGTAGAATACAAACTAATTGCCAGGGCTTCTAATTATCATTAATCTGAATCAGGGTTGCAGAGATTGTTCACCTGGACTTGATGTTGATTAATTATAGATACATTGTATTGCCTAGCTGTACCTAACAGAAATGTTTAATTCCAGTTTAATTCAAGCTACTTTTTGAGGGTTTTTTTGGGGTGGATGGGGAGAAGGCTTGGTGAGGGGAGAGGATTTTCCTCCAGAAAGCACGTTTGAATTGTATCTGCTTTGTCAGCCTTCTCACAGCAGTTTATGTACATTTTGTAAAAGTATGTGGCTTTTGAAGTAAAAAGATATTTGTGACAGAGAAAGCTTGTAGAGGGACATTGGAGAAATTTAAAAATTAGTAAACTGTGTGATTCTTGATTTTTATAATGAAACAAAAATCAGTCTTTCCATGTTCTGGTCACAAGAAACCAATTATTCTGAGGACTGAAGACCTTGGAAGAATTTTCTATAAAATCTTGAGTTACTGAAGTTGTTAGAATTAAGTCTTGAGAACGTGTCTATGGATTCTGGAGACAAAGAAATAAGGTGGATAATGTGGTAATATGATACTTCTGCTGGAGTTGATAAGGTTTTATTTGAACTCATCTTTGAATATCTAGAATGAAAATATTGGTGTTTTCTAAGCGAAAAATTCTCAGTGGGAGAAGCTGACAAAGAATCGTGGGCAATAAGGTAAAAAAGATTCTCAGTCAAGAAGCACGTGTGTTACTATAGTTACTCATGTCAATAGATAACCGTCTGGAATTAAATCCATATTTGTCTTGTTAGAGATTTTTTTTGTTTTTTTTCCTGGCCATAGATAGATCTCAGTGAGCAAGACATTTGAAAGCCAAAGTATACAGACCTTTTCTCTCTTCAGCCTTTTCATTGAAAATCTGTGCTAAAAGTATCACTGTAATACTTGCAAAGTCTCTTCTGAATAATACTATCCTCTGAGTACTTAGTTACACATGGAATCCCCATGTAGTCCATGGGTTGTGGTCTGGTATAGACACAAAAATGGTACATGGATGTGGTAGATCTCTGGCTCAGGAAATACTCTGAAGTCACCCTCACCAATTATTTCTGAATCACAAGCAGAGTAGTATTTTAGATGTTGGCCTAGGGTTCACACCTTTTTGTTGATCTAGAAGAAAGCACTTCTCTCCCAATTTATATTCATTCTTTTTTATTCATAAATGCACACCATGTGTTTGGTGATTTTTATGTATATGTAGAGTTCTGGAACAATGAGTGAAAGGTGGTTTCTGTCTAATATTGTACCATTTTCCCCACTACTAATTTCTTTTGCTCACAATCTATATCCTTTTGTTCTTTGTCACTCACAGAATACCATTCTAAATTACTTCAGTGCACCATACCTTTTACAAATACATTTCTTAATAGCTTGTCAGAGATCAGATGTCACAGAACATGGTTTTGCTAGTTTTCTGATGTTGGTTTCTTATAGGATGTGTCTGAGGAATTGCCAGTTCTTGAATGCATTTTCCACACAAGGCTGTGGTGTTTTTTTTCTCTCCTGTGTCTTAGGTTAATTTGAAAACCAGTACCTGCCTGCTCTGTAGGAGCTATCAGATCCCCTTTTCTTCTTGTGGGTAAAAATGGAACTCTCACTTTCTTTTTTGTGAAGCTCTATCTGATCTAGGGAAGTGAAATGTACTTGGAATTTGCACTTTATTGCTTTTTCCTGCTTTGAGCACTGTTTAAAAATACCAAAAGTGTATGCTGAAGACGGGGACCCACAAGTTCTAAACCAGAAATTTTTGTGAAATTGATTCTGCAGATTATCTTAATACTTATTTTTGTGGAATTTCAGAGATTTTTGCTCATATTAGTTTAGTACTTTTCAGATGAGAATATGATTTGTGAAGAATATTTTTATTCTGATTTCTTTAATAAAGACTATATCCAGCTAAAAAGAAGTTTTGTTTGTGATTTTATGCAGTTGTTGAAAATTTTGCCACCCTTATGATGCTTGTAAAAGGTATATTTGTTGGTGTTTAATCGTATGCTGTGGTTTGTTGTTCTTCTAAAAATGCTTTTTAAAAGAAAAATGGGAAAGGCAGTTATAGAAGTCTTGCAGATTACGTGAGATGTTCCTGTTACGTGAAACTGATACAAATACTACAGCTTTTGCTGCCGCTGTTCTGTTTTATTACATACAGCACTGTTACATGTAAGTCGTGTTATTTCAAAATTACGCGTGAAGCTAAGTGTGAAATATCATATCAGAGGACAGAGAATCTTACATGCTTCTTACAGGATCTGAACCTTTTGGTCCAGGGGCTATCTATCTCCTGAGAAAAGGACTAAGTGGTAAAAAAATTTCTTTTATTGGTTGTTTTACATTTTTTTGTGTTTTTTTTTTTTTAATTCTTAAATTCACTGTAGGAATTGATAGAAAAGTTTTAGCTATTGACTTTTATTTCACATATTCTGTTTTATGTAAATCAATCTTTGACTTTTGTTGTAACATTCCTTAATGTGCTGTTCTCATCTCTAAGTGTTGAAAACTTCTGGCGACTCTTCAGAATAAATGGGTAAATGAACAGATGAGAAAGGTGAACAGGAAAATAAAATTCTTTGGGTATCTGCTCTGGTGTTTGACTGCTGTCACCTTGTTAGACAGGAGTCAGTCCTTGCAGATATTCTAAACTTGACTGTATGTGGCCTTAAACAGCCTGATATAGTGTTTAAGGTCGCCTTGCTTTCAGGTGAGGTTGTGTCAGGTAACCTTCTGAGATGCTTCCCAAACTACATTTATTCTGTGATGCCTTCAATATATTCAATTGTATTGGTTTACTTGGGCTGTGGAAAAGAATTAGTTACAAAGGGCCAGACTTGTACTTTTTTTAAAAGTCCAATAGATTTCAGTTGAATCAATTGCAATATAAGCAACTAGTACTGTGAAAGAGGTGATGTTTTGCATCTGCTTGCTTTTTTTTTTTAATTAAAAAGATATTTTATTTAGTAAGTGTTTAAGTCAGTACTGGGATTTAAATGAACCAGCCTTGCTTCACAGGAGAAAATTGCTGTGACGTGTTCTGTGTTGTCATCTTTCTATTTTTCCCCATAACCCTGAAGTCTCATCCTTTAATACATGATTCTATTGTGTGTTCAAACACAGGTGCTAACTGCTGTATTATTGTGCCTTTCATTATGGGAGCTGATATGCATACTGTTTCATGGTGGTTGGGATTTTCCTACATGTCCCATTATATGACTGAATACACACTGTAACATGATAGAGAACCATTGATGTTTTGGTGGTGCCTGATTTTCACTATCTCATGATAGGACTAAGGCATACAGCCCTAGAACAACTTTGTATGGGGTGGTATTGTCTGATTGGAAGATAAAAGTGCAGTTGTTTGAGTAAAGAAGCGAAATAGTCTTGTTTCAGTCTCAGCCTTGCATCTTAGATGTTACAGGTTCTCAGTCCGCCCGCTCTAACCACCTTCAACAACTGGTATGTGTACAGACAGACCTAAGTTTGAATACCTGCAGGGATTTAGATGCTCTACTTCAAGAAAAAAATTGTAGGCTTTCTTTTGCTGATGTAGCATGAAATCAAAGTTTGCATCTCTTAGTATAGAGAGATATGGATGCCGTATGCATGTGGCAACAGTTAATTCGTTTGAATAATATTCAATGCTACTTTCCAAAGTAGTCAATTTTTTCTTTTTTCTTAAAATTTTGAAGCTGTGTTTGTCTTGTATCGTGGTTAAAAATGACTTTAAAAAAAACCCCCAAACAACCCAAACCAAAAATTGAGAACCATAAAATCCCCTTTTAGAAAGGTTTAGAAACCTTTAAAATTAAAAAAAAATAAATTTTTTAAATTTTAAAATTAACCTTTAAATTAAACCATGTTTAATTTTTGTTTTGACAGTGGTCTTTGGTAATGTTTATGTTGTTTTTCTGCCATTGAAGTCCTGGCCATGATAAATGAAAAGTATTCCTCTGTTTATGGTCTGTCTTATTCAACAGGTTACCTTTAGTGCTGAGATCTCAAACAGGAGTGAAGTGAAAATTGTAGGTTTGGTTTTGTGTTTTTTTTTTTTTTTTTAGAAAATTTTACAGATGACCTAAAATTATTTTAGTTTCCATTATGCTGTACATTCATAGTCTTGGGCTATGTATCCTTTGGGATATGTGTATTCTGTAATCAAAAATTTCTAACTAATGCCTTAGTAGCTTTTATAAGTTGTTAAGATGCCACATGCTTATCGTGCAGCTGTAATTGGTATAGATTAGGAGAAAAGTCTATATCAGCTGGGTAAAACAAATAAAGTCTGTTCCTGTTTCAAAATTGCTAAGAGGTGCTTGGAGTTTTGGCAGAAGAGCCATGAGGAAAAGTGCATGTGAGCTGGTTAGAAGTTTGTGATACAGAAATTTATCATCTGTTCTGCTCTTTATCACAGAGGTGTTGCCAGTATATATGCTTTCTAAATTACTACTTTTTATTTTATTTTATTGTTGTTTTTTTTTTTTAATCTCTTGCTTATCTTGGATAGGCTTTTTGGAGCCTGCAGTTTTGGCCAAAGATTTGTTCTTCAAATAATGCAGTCTATGTTATGTCCAGTGAAGAAACAGCTAATAAGCCTGTCCTAGTTTGAACACATTGAATGAGTCATTTAGTAAGCATAAAGATGCAGAGTAAAACCAATACGTTGTCGTAGGTAGGGGTTAACGACTGACAGTGTTTGTCAGCAATACAAATTCAGCAGCCCCACCCTCAGCCAGCTCTACACATACTGTTCTGACAAAACAAAGAGCAATATGCTTATTAAGTTGTTCCTTTAAAATGTACAAAATTCTGTAAGTAAGTTAGCTACTTGCTCAAAATTACAGGCTAGGTAATGTAGCATCCAGTTGAATGTACCTGGCAAAATTAGTTGTTATTACTGAAGCAAATTTATGTTTGATTTATCAAGTAACAGATCAGAACTTTGAATTTGAATTGTCGCTAACTGGAGATAGATGTTTAAGTGAATGAAGAATCCTTCTTAATTCACTGTTCGGTTTCACTACCACTTTTGCCTTTTGTATATGAAGAATACTGTGATTTCTGGTGGGATTACAACATTCCTTTTCCTCCTAACAGTTGGAATTGGGAAGAGGGGTGTTTTCCCAGCTTACATTTTTCTGTCTTATTCCTTGTGCATGGTTCCTGATCTTCCTGTATATTAAACCATAATTTTGGTACGTCTGTTAGGTAAGTGCTTTTCACAAAGATCTCATGACCTATGTTAAGCTGATGGTCGGGCTTTGGTGACTGCATTTTATATAGGAAAGCTTGCAAGCCTCTCAGATATGCATAGCTCTCTGTGTTTGAACACTTTCAGTTTGAATACTTTCATCATGCATTGTTATCAGTCATTGAGAAGGAAGTCTTGAGCAACCAGATCTGAATGCAGTGTTAACCTTGCTTTGAGGAGGAGCTTGGATTTGATGACCTGCTGGTCTGAATTTTGGCCTAAGTTTTTGTATGATTTGATGAATACAAACTTGTTGATAAAATCTGCTGAAAATGCAGTGGCTTACAT
Organism: Nyctibius grandis; assembly: GCF_013368605.1. Taxonomy (NCBI): domain Eukaryota; kingdom Metazoa; phylum Chordata; class Aves; order Nyctibiiformes; family Nyctibiidae; genus Nyctibius; species Nyctibius grandis. The sequence continues at coordinate 78,206,196 of NC_090662.1, read as the reverse complement.
ATTTGTGATTCATGAAGTTTCCTTCTTTTCACAGGAGTGTGACCGGAGAGCTTCTCAAGCCTTTTAGTACATGACTGTCTTGAGAACTGTAATGTTTTGAAAATGGCCTGGGCTGGATGACCTATTGTGTATTTTCCAACCATAATTTCTATGAATCTGTAATTTTGAGGTTGACTACTTGTTGCCCAATTTTACAGTTACTTAATTCCAGTATCGGGCATATTTTAAGAGACCACATTTAGTCATGGTAAGACTGTGTGGTTTGTTTTGTCCTGTTGTGTTATTTTTTAAATCCTTCTGAAGATTGTCAGCACTTAATGTATTCTTTCCTATTCCGGTGCCACAAATAATATTCCTGGTCTGTGAGGAAAGAAAAGACTGATACCCATTTTGGAATAGGTGATTGATTAAAAAATGCTGCTCCCAAAATTGTTACAGTTCTATGTGAGGTGTTAGGCTAGTTCTGCTGTTTATTTATACCAGAAATGCATTTCTGTCGCCAGAATAAGGGGTGGAATGGAGAAATTGTGTATTTGGTCATATTTTCAGTATTGTTAACAATTCAGTTTATAATGAATTATTCAAACATTTTTTAGAGCTAAATGTATGTGTACTTTTGAGGGTTATGAAAGACTAGTAGCTAAAAATAGGCTTGATTAATCTTTTTTTAAACAGTTCTTAAAACATTGATGTGGCCCTGTTCCCTTCTTCTTGCAGAAAGGACCCTCTTCTTTCTATATGCAAGAAGAAACATCTTTTTGAAAAGATGTGTACTAGTTAGAGCTCTTGCACTAACACTTTTTGGCTGAAGAGAACATAGCCTTGGAATTTTTGAAGTACCCTATGTCAGCGTCCCTCAGGACTTAATCTATGCTTTCTATCCTAATTTGCTGCGTGCTTACTTGTGATACATGCTAACTTTGCCAGTTTCATTCTGATATTTAATTTTTTTTCTTGCCTACAGCAGACAAAGCATGTAAACAAATTAGAATTTCTTTTTGGCAGACTAGAAACTTAGCTTTGTCTTTGAAAACAGAGGTGTGTGTACATGTAGGGATATATATTATACATACACGAATAGCAAACAGTCCTTCCTAGTGAGAAACACAGCCTAGTATTCCTGTGGGATCTCCAAAGAACTGGAAATCGGAGGATTAGCAGTTAGGTGTGAAAAAACAATTGATAGTACTGAGACTTGCTTGGAGTCTGTTTCTCTTTTATTCCATTTGAATGATGTGTGGAATAATTCATAGATTAATCGTCCTGTTACAGCCATGAAAAGTCTGTGTTAAAATTTGTGGAGTAAGGAATTTTAGGTCAAAATAGTCTTGTAATCATTACCAGACGTACGAAAACTGTATATGAAGTGTAATAGCAAAGATGATGGATTCAAGAAAAGATTATTCTCCATTTTTTCTTCTGCCCTACATCCTTTCTATCAAAAATTACTTCTGTTTTATGTATACATAGGTTCTTATAAATTTTCCTGTAGGGGTTTATGTTGCCTTCCTGGAAATCCTTGCTAGTATTTAACACACATTTTTCCTACAGAGGCTTCTGTCCTTTACTGTCTTATGTCAGTGCTCCATTTGATGATAAATGAAAATAGTTAATCAATTCTTAGAATGTTTTCACATTTTGTAGGTACTTTTGTTTGCCTTTTTTAATTAAAAAAAACCCTCTCCATTTTAGCATGCCTTTCCAAAATTGCTTTAATTTCTATTGCACTCCTCTCAACATGTTCAGTTTGTCTTTTTAAAACACAGTGTTGAATATGGAATGTACTTCGTCCAGTTGAGACATAACCAGTTCTGAGACGATGGGAATAATATGTCTTGCTCTTCGGGGAGAAAACCTGCTGTGGTCCTTTGAAATAACTTTGGGTAGAGCCTGTAGGACCTGTTGATGTGATACATATTGTATAGATAAAATACCTATTTTGCCTTTTCTCCAACTGGCTGCTCTGATTGCTACTTGAATGCTACATTTTGCAGTACCTATATAAATCCTCAGTTTGTTTTGGATGACGTTTAATAGTAAGTAGGTAGAGTGAATATGTTGACATTCTCAGTTGTTTGTGCATTGCTGTCTGTGTCAGCAGTGGTGTTTATCTGTACAACTTCCATTGCTGTCATTTGTGTGTTCATGTGTTATTTTTTTGAGTTGTATTTTAAAGCTCTGAATGTTAATGGAATGCGTGAATGTTTGACCAGTCAAGTTTAACATTGATGGGAAAAATACCCAACTACCTTCTTTCTCTCTTAAAAAATAAAACAGCATAAAACGCAACCAACACAAAACCAACAAAACCCCTTGCAGTCCCTAAAAACATATTTAGTTCTTATACCACATGTGAATATTGGACGATACTCTAATTTACCCAAATCTGTCTGCTTACACTGTGATAGTGGTGATTTAAACTAAGTTCATCAATAAGAACTTGGAAATTAATTGATTAAACTTTGGAAGATGTGTGTTTGAATTGAAGTCTTTCTTGGTAGTGATTTTCAGCAGTGGATATAAACTGAAAGTGTCCCCTTCTGACATTCTAATACTTTAATTTGGAGATTTCCTCCAAACCCTTTTGATTATTCTGTTTCTGAGCATGTGCTTTCAGAGTAATAAAAGTTTCTCCAGCCTATCGTCTATTTTAACTGAAGTCAATTAACTTTACAAACACTTTGACATTCTATAAAGACCCTAAAGGATTTTTGGATCATCCTTCATTCACATATCAGATTGATATAATTTAAAATACATATAATGCCCTTCTTTGAACAGCCATGTATATCTTGAGTTACTTTCATTAGTTGAGTAACTTACCCTGCATTTTTGTAAAAGGAACTGCAATTTAACTCTAAATATATCAAAATGCCACAGAATTCAGGGCTACAACTCAAAAATGCTGATCAGTTTGTAAAATCTAAATCAGCCTCTCCATGAAACCTAGTGAAGGACCTCTGTGGTAGCAGAAAAATTTCCAGAAATTCACCACAGTCTTTTTCTAAGTTGTAGTTTGTGCTGATGTTGCCAGAGAGCTAAGAAGAGATGGGAAAAGCAGGAAATCTTTTTGGATTTAATCACAGTGCTGATTTGGAAAAGCAACTTAACAATAGAAAATATTTTTATATTTTAAATCATAAATGCAAAACTACAAAGTACATTGTATATCATGATTGCATTAAATTGGATTGTCTTCATGACTAATGAAGAGCATTCTTCACCTTGGAATCTGATGGTCAGAAATCCTACTTCCTGGACTTTTTTTTTTTTTTTAAGTACATATCCAGACTAGGTTATTTGCTGTTTTCAGTACCATTTGTTGAGGTACTGGGGACTTGACTGCTATATTTGAGAGCAATAGATATAGCTTTTAAAGTACCGTCTTTCTCTTTTCCTATCTTGGCATGCTTTTTTCTACATTCTTGCTTTCAAAAGATGTTTGACAATATTGATGGGCAGTGCTTATCTCTTCCCTTGAAGATACTCAAATTCCATCATAAAATACTCATTTTTTTTCATTTATCAATAAAAAAGTGCTTCTTAAGAGAGATCTTGCAGTTCTAGCTCTTGCATCCTTTATGTCAAAAAGTTCTTATTTAGATCCCTTGATCTTTTGTAGAACTTGTAAATTAGGAAGATACCAGGTAACCTGTGGAGATGAGTTCTTGAATGAAAGACTGAATACTCATTTCTAAATGAGAAGGTGATGAGGCTAGGAAGAGCACATAGATGAGCTAGGTAGCAGTTGTATCCAAGTGAAGGTCTCTACTCATGTCATACAACTGAAGTACAAATACATGAATCATTTTGTCTTTTGACTCCTAGTTGATCATAAAATCAGCACATTTCTCTTTTGAGACTGGCCAATATACTATTTTCCTGCAGTGCAGAGCATTGTATTACTTCATACTGCTGGGCTTTTAGGGTCTGACCATGGTGACTTGATCTACTTGAGTCTGTCCTTTAAAACTAACACTATAACTTTGGCTTTACAAAGTTTTTATTGCTATTTCATGAGGAAAGGGGATATAACAATTTAGTGAGTTTGGTTTTGTTTTTAGATTAAGATTTCTGCTACATTCTAGTACCAGTTGAAAGATGGATGACGATGACTTTGGAGGATTTGAGGTATGTTATTTGAATGACTTAATTTTAAAATTTAACTATTTTCAACTATTTTTATAGGAATTTATAACATTTTGTAAAATATGTAACATTTTTTTCCGTGTTTCTAGGCAGCAGAGAGTTATGAGTGTGGAAATGGTGAAACGCAGACTACATCCCCTGCTATTGCTTGGGCAGCATTTCCTACAGGTATTGATAAAATCACTATAAAAATTCTTCATAATGTATTGCTGTCCTTTTGTATTCACTGTAACTATTAGTAAAGTCTGATTGGCATCTCATGGGAAGAACAGACGGAGCTTCTTCACTAAAAGGATATTCTTACTTTTGAGTATGGAAGGTCTGTTGCAAATGATGGGAAACCATACAAAAAGTAAACTTGAAAATAAGGCTTGAAAATGTTGCTTCCTCTGTTAGATTTCTTGGACTGTGATAAAGTCTTTTAGTTGCTTTGGGAGAGGGGAGGAATGATCTTTTTTTACTTAAGCAGTTTTTGAAGTTAGAAAATACATTGCACATCCTTTATATCAAGCAGAAGCTGAAACACTATGGATCTACTTTTATGAATTTGTATAAATCCCTGGTGCCTATCTGGATTTTAAGAAATCAGTAAAAGCCCATCGATAGTGCATAAATGTACAATATCATACGGCTAAAAGATTAAGGAGGTGGTACCGAATGGCAATGGATTTTGTTGTGGGAGCTTAGTCTAGATTTCACTGCTTTCACAAAAAGAAACATCACTTTAGCAGCATTAGGGGAAAAAAAAACAACCCACATTTTATTGTTTGGTCAGGAACTAGAGATTTCTGCCTGTTATTATATTATTGTGCTGAATAAATTATGAAAACTAATCATAGTTTTAAAAATGAGACAGGAATTTGTCTCAAGATGAGCTGTCCATAAATCATGTTCTTCAAATATTTTTATTTATTTATTTCTGGCACTATTGGCTTTCATCCATTACAGAATAATTAGTTTTATTTGTCATTGAAATAAAGGAAAACAAATAATAAAGAAACTGTACTTTCCCAAGTAACTTTATTATTCAGCTTGTCATTTTGATATTTTTGTTATTCAAAAATACTGCTTAAATTAATTAGCATATTTGAAAGTGTTTAAATTGAATCCAATATAGCTGTGTGGTGTCTTTCTCATGAAGTCTAACTTAAATCTAATAAGATGTGTAGAATTTAAATGATTTTTACGTAATACGGAAGTTTTTTGTATGATTTGTCAGTGACACAAGTCTTAGGGTAGGTTACACCAACGTATTTTAAGTATTTCAAAATTAAAAGAAAAACCCTTGCATTCAGAATATTTTATTACTGTAAAATCTTTACGTGACTTTTTCATGCAAATGCTGCTGTGAATAATTAACTTATTGAAAGAAGCAAGATTTTAATAGGATCGATCAAAATGCTTGTTAGGCATTGACTTGTAAGTTAATGTACCAGTTATGCTGTTCTTAAATAATTTCGTTTATTGATCATTAATATTTAAACTGAGCTATTTTTTAATACAGTGGGCAAATCTAACTGTGAATGTGGTGTTACTGACTTCGGAGATGTTAGTGGGGGTAACTTGATACACTTTTATTTAAGAAAGTAACTCAAGTATTTTAGAACGGTCCTTGCAAGTGATAAGCAAGATACTTCAATGAAAGAAATATAATTATTTGTAAGTCAGTTTTGCTTTGTTTCTTCTTTAAATGCTTAGTAGTCAAAACATATTTTTATGCAACTTCATAAAAATAAGGTTTTAAGAGTGATATCAGTTTGCAATTCAGTAAGTGTGTACTGAATTTTGAAGTGTCAACTTTATTTATTTGTTTTAGGTTTTTTTTTCTTCCTGAAGAAGAGATATACAAACTGTCAATTTTCTTGCGCTTCTGTAGCTGTCAGGTTTGTGTATCTTTATGCCTGTAAGAAGGATCTCGAAATTTAGCGCTGTGCTTGCATGTCAGCAGATTCTGGTGTTATCTCTGCTTTCTTAAGGCTATGAATAAGATGTCTTTTAGCTTATAGTGAATAGCAGGAACAGGATCCAAGTCTCTGCATGCTATGTCAGTGTTTAATTTTGGCAGGAATTCTTTGATCATCAGAAGGAGCTCATGTAATGTAGCAGATGGAAAAACCAAGTAGATCTTCACCAAAGAAGGACTGTTTTGGCTGAGATGGAGCCTCATGAATCTATCTGTTGTGGATTGTTCTAAGTAAAACAAAAGTTGTTTTAAAAAAACCCAAAAAGACAAATCAAAACAGGGCGAGAGATGCGTTTTCAGTGAAATTAAGACAGAATTCCCATCTGGGAATGGGTTGGAAGTGCAGTCTGAGCAGGCGTTTCTGATTCAAGCTGTGCAGATTTCGAATGATTTTGTATACAAGTGTTAGGTGAGACCACGTTCATGGTAGTGTTAACTGTGGATGAGATGGAGATTTTTTTTTTTTTTAGCTTCATTTTGTGAGGAAATGAGGCTTATGCTATTGCTTTCAGTACCTGTTTTCCCATTATAGGTTTTGAGTATGTTGCTTAGTTTTAGTGAAATCGTTTATAGTCTCAGTTAATTACACTTCTATTTTTTTTTAATCAGTATCTGAGTAATGATAGAGCTTGACCGGGTGCTTCACCAGAGAAAAGGAAAGTTGAATCCAGTCATTGTATATTCTATAGAAGCTGTCTGGTGTTGAAAGTTATTTGGCGATTTAGAAGAACTATAGCCTACAGCTACCATCTAGGACCATCTAGGAACTAAAAGGATTAGGGTCAAGAACACAACTGTATGGAAGCCAGCACTGAAGCATAAACATCTTAATTTCACTGTTTTACGTGACCTAGGTGACCTCCATTTGTTTAACGGAAATGTAATCAGTTCAGTCCATGAACTGGAGAGCTGCTCAGATGTCCAAAAGCTGAATTCAGCTTTTAGGGTGAGCTTGAGTAGCTCCTGTGTGTCTGTCAGTTGTATTGATTAAGGCTCTACTGCCTGTAACGCTCACGTAGCCACGTAAGTTTACATGTGGAGCCATATCGCATTCCCAAGTTTAATTGGTTTGGCAGCTCACAGGGTGACACTTGAATTTTCTTCTATCCTTTGGCCACATACATTAGAAAAATTATTAGTTTTTATATATGGCATCCAGTCTGTATTGATCCAAGGTTATTTTACGTACTGATTTTTGACTGAAACATTATTTCTGTACTTCTGGAGCGAAGGTGTGTCAGAGGAGCTCTTTTTGTTTATTTGTTAAGTTCTTCTGGGAATCTTTTCTATGCTTTGTGTCATGTCAGTATACTTCCTTTCTGTAAGATCTAGAAGTAGCCTATATAATTTTGAATCTCTTGATTTACCCTTTGGATTAATTTGGCTAAGTTTTATGTTTGGTCTCATAGTGAGAGCTCTCAATGCTTGCTTGAATAACAGAACATTCTCCAAATTACTGGAGGAGATTTTTCTCCTTGTTCTAATATTCTTTCGTTAAAAATACAAATGGACTGTATGTATACAAAGCTTATTTTTCATGTTTCAACTAAGAATTCAGTATTTCTGATGGTCTCGTTTTCAGCGTTGAAAGAACAGATGCTTTGAAGTCTATACAATATGAAATGGAGTGATCTGTACTAGTGTGCAGACATGTAAGCAGACATCTGTATGGCTTCAAGGGTGCTGTTTTCAGCTGTTGTGTTGAAGTGATTGTTTTAAGTTGTTTCTTTTCATAATAAATTTTGGTTTTCTGCAGAATACTAACATCTTGATTTTGGAGGTGTGGTGGAGAGGGAGGAACTAGTAGCAGTAAATAAGTATATATCCCTAAGGAATCACAGAATCAATCAGGTTGAAAGAGACCTCTGGGATCATCGAGTCCAACCATTGCCCTGACACCACCATGTCAACTAGACCATGGCACTAAGTGTCATGTCCAGTCTTTTCTTAAACACATCCAGAGATGGTGACTCCACCACCTCCTTGGGCAGCCCGTTCTAATGTCTAATGACCCTTTCTGAAAAGAAATGCTTCCTAATGTCCAACCTGAACCTCCCCTGGCGAAGCTTGAGGCTGTGTCCTCTTGTCCTATCGCTAGTTGCCTGGGAGAAGAGGCCAACTCCCACTTCACTACAGCCTCCCTTCAGGTAGGTGTAGACTGCAATAAGGTCACCTCGGAGCCTCCTCTTCTCCAGGCTAAACAAACCCAGCTCCCTCAGCCGTTCCTCATAGGTCAGACCCTGCAGACCCTTCACCAGCTTGGTCGCCCTCCTCTGGACTCGTTCCAGCACCTCAACATCTTTCTTGAAGTGCGGGGCCCAGAACTGGACACAGTACTCAAGGTGCGGCCTCACCAGTGCCGAGTACAGAGGGACAATCACTTCCCTAGACCAGCTGGCTACACTATTCCTAATAGAGGCCAGGATGCCATTGGCCTTCTTGGCCACCTGGGCACACTGCTGGCTCATGTGTAGCCGGCTGTCGATCAGCACCCCCAGGTCTCTTTCCGCCAGGCCGCTTTCTAACCACTCTTCCCCCAGCCTGTAGCGCTGCATGGGGTTGTTGTGGCCGAAGTGTAAGACCCGGCACTTTTTCTTGTTGAACCTCATGCCGTTGGTCTTGGCCCATCTATCTAACCTGTCCAGATCCCTCTGTAGGGCCTTCCTACCCTCCAGCAGATCGACACTCCCACCCAGCTTGATGTCATCTGCAAATTTACTGAGGGTGCGCTCAATCCCTACATCTAGATCATCTATAAGGTATTGAACAGCACCAGCCCCAGAGCTGAGCCCTGGGGAACACCGCTAGTGACCGGCCGCCAGTTGGACTTTGCCCCATTCACCACCACTCTCTGGGCTCGGCCATCCAGCCAGTTTTTAACCCATTCAAGAGTCCACCCATCCAAGCCCTGGGCAGCCAGTTTGTCTAGGAGGATGCTGTGGGAGACAGTGTCGAATGCCTTACTGAAGTCTAGATAGACTACATCCACAGCCCTGCCCTCACCTACTAAGCGGGTCACTTTGTCATAGAAGGAGATCAGGTTGCTCAAGCAGGACCTGCCTTTCATGAATCCATGTTGGCTGGCCCCGATGCCCCGATTGTCCTGCATGTGCCATGTAATGGCACTCAGGATGATCTGTTCCATCACCTTGCCTGGCACCGAGATCAGGCTGACAGGCCTATAGTTCCCTGGATCATCCTTCCGACCCTTCGTGTAGATGGGCGTTACATTTGCTAATTTCCAGTCATCTGGAACTTCTCCAGTTAACCAGGACTGCCGGTAGAGAGTGGTAATCGAGAGTGGTTTGGCGAACTTGCCAGTTCCTTCATTACTCTGGGGTGAATCCCATCTGGGCCCATAGCCTTGTGGGTGTCCAGCTGGCACAGCAGGTCACTAACCGTCTTCTCCTGGATTACGGGGGGTTCACACAGCACCCCATCCCTAACTTCAGGCTCTGGGGGCTGAGTCTCCTGAGGACAACTGGTCCTGACATTAAAGACCAAGGCAAAGAAGGCATTGAGCAGCTCTGCCTTTTCCTGATGCCCTGACACTACACTACCCTCCTCATTCAGCAAGTGGTGGAGGCTCTCCTTGACCCTCCTTTTGCTGTTAATGTATTTGTAGAAACTTTTTTTGTTATCTTTGACTGTAGCAGCCAAATCAAGCTCTAATTGAGCTTTGGCCCTTCTAATCTTCTCCCTACGTGACCTGGCAACATCCCTAAAGACCTCCCAAGTTACCTGACCCTTCTTCCAGAGCAAATAGGTTCTCTTTTTTTCCTTAAGTTCTAGCCTAAGTTCTCTGTTTAACCAGGCTTGTCTTTTTCCCCAACGGCTTGTTTTCCTACACGCCGGGACAGCCTGCTCCTGAATATTTAGCATTCCTTTTTAAAGCACGTCCAGCCTTCCTGGACTCCTTTGCCCTTCAGGACCGACTCCCAAGGGACTCGGTCCACCAGCCTCTTAAACAGGCTAAAGTCTACCCAGCAGAAATCTAAGGCAGAAGTTCTGCTCTTGCCCCTCCTTACTTCCCCCACTGTCGAAAACTCTTAACATTTCGTGGTCGCTAGTCCCAAGATGGCCACCGACCCTCACATCTCCCACTAGTCCTTCTCTGGTCACAAACAACAGGTCAAGCAGGGCCCCTCCTCTAGTGGGCTCATTTACCACTTGCATGAGGAAGTTGTCCTCCACACATTCGAGGAGCCTCCTAGATTGCTTCCTCTCTGCCATGTTGTATTTCCAGCAGACATCCAGCAAGTTGAAGTCGCCCACAAGTACAAGGGCCGGCGACCGGGTGGCTTCTGACAGCCGCTTGTAAAACGCCTCGTCCGCCTGCTCATCCTGGTTGGGTGGTCTATAACAGACTCCCACTGTAATGTCCGCCCTGCCGACCTTCCCCCTGATCTTTACCCATAGACATTCAACCTTGTCATCCTCATCATCTTCCTCAATTTTGACACAGTCCAAGCACTCCCTAACATACAATGCTACCCCACCACCTCTCCTGCTTCACCTGTCCCTCTTAAAGAGCTTATAGCCATCCATAGCAGCACTCTAGTCATGAGAGTCATCCCACCACGTTGCTGTGATGGCAACCACATCATAACCTTCCTGCTGTACAGTGGCTCCTAGCTCTTGCCCATACTGCGTGCATTGGTGTAAATGAACTTCATCTGGGCTAGCAATCTTGCCCCCGACGCAGGCCTGTCACCCCTAGGTTCATTTCTGGTTGCCCTGATCTTATCCCCCTCCCCCCTCGAACCTAGTTTAAAGACCTCTTGATCAGCCCTGCCAACTTCTGGGCCATAACACTTTTCCCCTTCTGACTCAGGTGTTCCCCATCAGGCATAAGCAGGTCCAGTGCCATGAAAGCTGCCCCGTGGTCAAAGAACCCGAAATCCCACCTACGGCACCAAGGAGATTGGAGGGAACTGGTTTCATCCCTTGCCATGACTGGACAGGGTTCAAAGGTCTTTTTTGATAGTTGTATACAGCCTCATTTAACTCTGGAATGGTCTTGTTTTTCCTTTGCTAACATTTCCATTACCTGGCGTATGCTGGTTTGAAAATGAGTCATGTAACTTTTCAAATTTGAGTATCTAGAATTTACATATGGTTAAAAGATTGTCTTGTTGCATGTTTATTAGATTACATACCACCTCCTTTCTTCCTTACAGTTGCTAAAGTACTTTAAAGACAGTCATATTGACTGAATATTTTGGCAGTTTCTGGAAACCAATTTCTTTAAAAACAAAACAAACCCCAAAGAACAACAAAACTCATGGAGCGAGTTCTCAGTTTTCTTATGTTGTGTAGTCATTGAATACTGAAAGATATGTTTCTGAGGTTCAACTAAATGTCTGCAGTATTGGTATGTGCAACTTTTGGTAGCTGTACATAAGTTTTACTTAAATAAGTTAGGAAATAAAATTAGTATTTCCATATGGCCTTAGATGTAAGATGTTGGAATAGTATATGTAATTACTTATTTTCTACAGTAGTTTGGCTCTGGAAGAATAAAATGTGAGGGAGAGCTTTCTGCTGTGACCTTTAAGAAATCATCTTGAAAGCACATGAGAGTTGTTTTTCTTCCTCTCTGTATGTTAATGCACTACTGGTGAACTGCTATGTGTAGAGAAGCAGGACAAGTGTTTCGTGTGATAGGAGACATTCATGCTCATGGAGTCAACAGTGAATTGCTATCAACTTCAGCATTATGTAGAAATTTACCTGTTGATCCTAATTTTAGTTACACTTTTGGAATTAACACTGACTTACGTTTTGTTTATTTTTGAAGTCTGTGTTCCCCAACAGGTGTGGAAATGCACCTCCTTCTGGTGAATTGGTGATCTGCAAATACAGTGATTAAAAGTGTTTTTGGAAGGGGAAAATTGCTAAGAAAACTGCTAAAACTCCTACAGCTTGGCAGAATGCTATGCATGCCATCTGAGACAGCGTTTATTACGGGCATATTGGGTGTCAATGGATATCCATTAATGTATCCCTCCACTCATTCTTTAAGCAACGTAACCCTTTCTAATAGTTATCCATTTACACTGAGCTAAAAGCAGTGTAAGTACTGGAAATACTTTGTCTATTTGGAATTAAATTTAGTAGTTGTTGGTTTTTGTTTCACAGGAAAAGAAGATTTCTTTTTTTTGGAACAGATTCTGTTCTTTCATAAATAAAGTTGTTTTCCACTGAGAATGATAGGTTAATTTTATTGGGTGTTTGTCACATGTATTTTAGAATGCATTTGACATATTCTGTCATGTGCTGGTTTGCTGTGTATTGGCAAAAGTAAATTGGTTGATGTCTGCAAATATAGTAGTTTTCAGTTTATTTTTCCCCAGGCTGTGTATTCAGCATTACACAGGCTGTACATCCCTGTGTTCTAGCTCTGACATTATAGTTGACAGAAATTCCTGCCTTGTAGAATACAGTTTCCTGTCTCTTACAGTTGTGCTTGAGCAACCATATGTGGGGCTGGGATTTAAGCAGAACACTGAAATTTGGACACACAAAAACAGTCCTAAACTTTCTATCTGAATGTTGCTTTTAACCGAAAAAGTTCAGTGATACAGTTTACAGTGTATGCAGTATAATTTAAAGGGTCATTGAATTGTATCATCAAAGACATAGGTAGTTGAGAATGGAAATTTAGTTTTCGTTTCTTGCGTTTTTTATTTTTAACAGCCAAAACCTACGTGTAGGGGAACCATGCTGCAAGTAGCTTGCAACATTCCACAAAAGTATGTCAAAGAATTATTGTATGGTCTTTTGCTCAGAGCCCTGCTGACGTATCATCTCTTAATTTCTGGATACAAATAACATCCGATTAGTAAATGTTACTCATGTTTATTTTTTCAATGGTATATTTCATGTCTAATGTCTACATTCTGAAGCTCAAAAGTCTAGGACTCATATGGAATGTTGATTTAACAGTTCATGTTCATCCATGTGGTTTTATTTTCAGAATTTCTGATCCCCCAGTGATTTTAATAATTGTTTGAGCTTCATTACTAAGATAAAGATAGAGATTTTTTCTTACATGAGCAAGATTGTAGGTTGTTACTGATCTCGACTTCTATTAACAAACTGCATGGTTTTGTGAATTCTTACATACAAACCTATGATAGAATATTCTTAATATTGTGAAGTCAAGGGTTCAGAAATTATCAGATTTTTTTTTTAAGTACATTTCTGCTAATAACTTACGTCTGCATCTTATTTCAGCCTTCTTGGGCGTATGGCTTTTGATATACCTGTAATTGAGCACATGCTGCTTTTCTTTGTAGCATTGCAGCTTTAATCAATGAACAATACCAGTTTTATTTGGAAATTCATCAGGACTATCAGACTCCTGCCTTGTTTATTGAAGAAGATAGAGATATTGCATCAGGGCAGGATACTGTGGAAGAACATTTTTTGTCATTATCAGAATGGCTCGTCCCTGTGGACTTGAATGTCCATTAAGCTGTTGGAGTCTAGTCAGGTAGTTTTATCAGAGGCAAATTTTGTTTCAGAGGTTCTGAACTGTTCCATTATGATAACTAAGCCATGGTAAGCAGGAAATGGTTGAGGGGTCATCTTCATAAGCAATCTGAGCTGAACTGAAATGCTAATGCAATTTCACCGTTATATATACAAGAGGAATGAATTAAAAGAGCTTGAATTACAGACATAGCACATGTAATTCTAGGAGTGTCTAATTTATGAATCTTTAACACTGATGAAAGTGAAAGGAAGGGTTTGTAAAAAAGGTTTGATACCTTGGAGAGTTGCCGCCTTTTCTTGTCTTCTGCAAGATCATGTATTTAGTTGAATAATTTTAAACCACAGCGTTCAGAGTTGGTCACCAGTTGTTGCTCCTCACTTCCTAGGCTTTATTTCGACAACTTAAGAGGGTGAGGTTTTTTGTTTCTGTTTTTTCTTCCCCCTCAAAATGTTAAGCATTCATTACTATAACTGGAATCACTGAAAGCTCAATTTGATTGTAGAAGGTTCCACAGAAAACAGTATTATGTGAAAAATGAACTTTTATATCTAATATTGGATACCCCAAAATATGTGAATATCTTAAGCTTTAATCTCTTTGAGTCTCCATTCCTCATCTGTATCCAGACTCAGTTTCTGTTTTTACTTTTGTGGTAAATTATTTATATGTGAACTATGCCTATACTATGGTGATCATCACCAAAGGATGAATGCTAACACCACAAGGATCAGTGTCATGCTAGGCTTTTCCTTGTGAGTTGACAGTTTTAGTAAGATAAACAGCTTGTCTGCTCAGTCAGAATTGCCTGGTGCATTATTTTAGTTGGTTTTCCATCTGTTGGGAACTGATTTCAAACTGAAATTCAGGGTATTAAATGATAACATAAACCAGAGACTTTACTGGTACTTTAGAAGCAAAAAGATAATTTTCTCTGTCATCTCACTGTCATTTAAACCAAGTAGGTAATGGTTATAGGAAGCTGCCTTTGTAAGCAGACATTTGGAAGGGGAGGAGGGTTTCACAGATATCTTATGGTACCTAAAGAAAGCCTAAAAAGCCCCATTTCCAGTTCTGGAGAAGAGTTTACTGTTAAAGGCGCAGTTTCTCCCAGTCCTTTGTTTTGTCCTGGTTACCTAAATTGGCTCCTGTTCTGTTTGCTGAAGTATTGTCCTCTAGGCTTTTTCATCCAAGTTTCCGTTTCCTACTCAGCTGTTCCCCCCCGACCCCCAATATCTAAATCTACTATTGCTGCAAGTAGCATCCTGATATTTTTCTGTCTCATGGTCTGTTTTCTTTCTTTTTGTTAGATGAGGTTTGCATGTTCCTCTGTGTTAACCTGAAGCCCTGAATCTGGGAGATAAAGAAGATGGGACACAGAGTGCCTGGATTCAAGGATTAGTGTGTCCTTCTGAATACCTTTAGGCCAATGTATACACTTATTTGTGCTATGTATACATACTTGTGCAGCATTTAACATTGATATTGAGAGGCTGAGCCTTGTTCCGGGCTAGTGTCTCTTTTACATTTTACCGGATTTGTAATGGTAATGTGAGCTGCTTTTTCTAAAGCAATTGGATGTACGTTTTTGTCTACTGTGAAGGCATACCTGTAGCTGACCATATCAGAGTTTGCAGGACTTTACTGTTAAATTAAAAATGTGTGCAAAGCTTTCTCTTCTCCTTTCTTTTTATTTAGTCTATGTCTTAATCTTTCATCAAAGTGCTCAAGTTTCTGTTGTTCTGTGTTGATAATGATGATCCACTGTTCGGGATTTTTATGGCATATAACTGGAAATTGCTATGGAAGAGCTCTCACTCCAGTATCAGTTACACTTCAGTTTTATTAGCTAGACATTTATTTCCTTTGTTATCTTTTGATCTCTTATAAAATGTAAAACTGCTTTTATCATGTGTGTTGGTAAGCTGTTTGTATATGTCTTCTAAGACAGTTGAGGATTTTTTTACCTTTAAAATTTATAAAGCTTAGGAAATTGTAAGTACAATTTTACAGTTGACTTAAACTGATTAAAGATAGCTGAAAGGTTAAGTGAATGGAAAGAGACAAAAGTTAAAACTGCTGCTTTTGATGACAGTTTTCTTGGGAAAACTCTGTGTAAGTTAGAAGTCTGAATTTAGTGTGACTGTACAGTTTTGAATTTCCTTAAGTTGATAGTACTCAAAAATACAGGAACTTTGTATGGAATTATTCTTCAGTGCAGTTAGATTGTAAGAGGTACATAACCCTACATTAGTATGACTATACTTGTTAATAGTGTGATGGGTTTTGCTAGTTATAGATTTCAGAAACAGAATTAATTTTTGAGTGCTGCTTCATATTGTGTATGTGTTTTCTGTTTCTATTTCTTGCTTTAGTATCTGAAGTGCATATATCTCCTGATGTTCTTCTGGAGCACTCTGTGCCTTCTGCCTGCCTGGTTCCTTCAGACTCATTCAGTTTATCAGGTGATAAAAGTGGACAACAGCTATTCAAACAGCCAACAATGTTATAAACCCAGCTGTTCTTGAAGAACAGGTAAAACCACAACTTTTGTGTTTCAGTATGGGAACTTGATGTATTAAATATCTTAGCATTGTATCTTTTCTGTGCAAATTTAGATTGAATTATGTTTTAAGAGCAAAAGATCCTTGGATTTCTGTGATACAGACTTCGAAGTAAAATAATTTTAAAATTGTTTAAATCCTGTAACTGGGAGACACCATGCTCTTTGGTACGGACTGCAAGAAGATAAGTGTGTTAAAGATTCATTAAAAAGTTAAAGGCATGCTGATAGTGCTAGGCATGAAAGTAGGAAACAATAGCAGGAAGGTTCTCTAAAAAAATATTGTTACTGTTAAAGCTGTAAAGATTACGGCTGTACATGTATGTCATACTTGTATGTTTTCTCAAATGGTTTTAGGATTAGAGAATTAATGTTTAATATTTACTTAATTATAATTAAATTAATTTTAGAGTTTTTTTATTTTATTGTATTTTACTTTATTTCCCCCCCCCATTACTTTTAAAGTCGATTTTTAATTTTTTTTTTTTGTGATCTGACGTAGTCCTGGATGTGTGATCTTGATCTCTCTTTGTGGCTGCAACACTGCTGAGAATCGATCTTAGCTTCTTTTTGATGGGTGAAACTGTTTAGTTTTTAACTAAACGGTTAGGTGAGCAAGGAAGGGAAAAGAGTTTGTGCCTTGAGATTAGCACAAGAATGCTAGATTGCTGTGGACAAGAATTAAATAGGTGATTGCTGTGGACAAGAATTAAATAGGTGTACCTCCCAAGTGAATTTTTATTGGCATTGATTGCAGTGACACCTATTTTAACAAGTTCATTGATTGTAAAGTTCCTGTTTTCAGGATGCATAGTAGTACATACTTGAATTAGAAAGTGCTCTTGCCTTTCTCTGAACCAGCCAGTATTTTGGGCTAGTTTGCAACCCTCCCCTTTTCAGCACTTACTTGGTTTATTATTCTTCAAGTAGTCTCATCAAGTCTAAGGGCTACTCATGGTGAACGCTGAATTTGACGATTAAGTCAGATTTCCATAATCAGACCATTTAAAAGCATTTTTCTAGAGCTTTTAAAAAACCTGTACAAAATACTTGTTTTGATTAAACTGGTCCTTGTTGGTTTTCCTTTGAAAAAACATCCAGCAGCATCCGTATGTTTATACTTCCAGAAAGACTGTGGCTAGTACAGCTCCAATAGTTCGGTCTTAGTTATGAATTAATTACTGTTTTGTATTTGTTCCCAGCCTAATGTTCTGGGAAAGGCCTATAAAAAGTGAAGAAGAGCTGTGCCCAGATGCAAATGATACTGAAGAAATTTTCTTAGAAATCCAAAAGTTGTGGGCTTTTTTTTTCTTGAGAGGGGGGAGTGTTTATTTTCTTTTTTGACTGATGCCAGCCAGGGTAATTTTCTGTGTTGAAAGCTCTTCATCTGCCTCTCTGACAATGTTTTGATAAGTAAATTTCTGTTACTGGCAGGATGATCTAAATATGCTTTTCTTCAGCCACAACAGATTCTACCCTTTTTGATTTTGGCTAACAGTGAAATGTGAATAACCTGTATCCTTTCTTTTTTGAGCTAGGCCAGCAACTTTAGCTTGTGTGTTCTCTGGAATGGGCGCTTTGGATATTGCAGAATACTAAGGCTTAGGTGTATTTTTTAAAACTAAAAAGTCATTTGGTTAGGTAATCTTACTAAGAATGAGAAATACACTTTGTTACTTCTGAATAATTAAGTGTGCAAATTCTAGTTGTAGGCCATGTTTCAGTCTTTCTCATCTTGTTCTGGTCAGCTACTGAGACCTATGGTTTCATAAACTCTCTTTTTAATGCAGGAAGTAATACAAACTAAAGAATACAACATTGTCAACTGTTACTAAAGGGAGAAAGGGAGTTAAGAGGAGGTCCTTTAACATTATTTTGAAATAGAGATCAGACTTTGCACTTTTGCATAAAACTAAAGGAAAATGGTGGGCATAAAACTATAATAAAATGTTCTTACACCTGTTAGAGTAGGATGTTAGGAGAACTGTATTGCTCTATAATTGTGTCTCCAGAGCCTCTTGAGGTTTCATGTTAAAAAAACTTCAACATTTCAGGTTCCAACACTACGATTTTTGGCAGTGCCAGACTCTAATCTTGAGTAGTACTCAGAAGTAGAATTAGCACATGTAGCTTCTCTTGTCTTGTCTTACAGAAGGGGAATTCAGAGCACAAGCTGCAGTTTTCTTTCTGGCTTTTTTTGTCTACTGGATCTTATGTATCCATGTACAGTCCAGATTTCAGCTATTTTTTGTTTGTTTCTTTTTTTACATCCTTTGAGAGATACTTACTTATTGAAGAGTCAGTCTATTATTCGAGTGTCTGTGTGGAGTAAAAGGTGTTAAGGGAACGGACTAAATCAGATCAGTCAAACCTCTCTTAATAAACACATTGAGATGTTCCTTTCACCACCTCCCCCAAATCTCAAGTGCTCTTGGCTTTCAAATTGTTGTTGAAAAAGTGGCAGCTGACATTAATTTGCCAGCTTTTTCCCTTGAAGTTCCTTTTGCTGCAATATAAACAAGTTTTTGCCCCCTTTTTTTTTAAGATGGAAAAAAAAGCTTTGGCTTTTTTTAATTATACCACAAAATATTTTAAACCTCACCTAATTTATTTTTGTGCTTTTCTGAAAACATGGGCTTATTATCAGTGTTTCATCTGTTTCGGGTTGTGTATTCTAGAAGCCTTGGTTTCAGTTTTTGTACTTCTACAGATCACTGAAATAACATTAACTAAATATTGTAGACATGTCCCAATTACTCTGTTGGTGTAGCCTCAAGATAAGATATTTATTTTAGCACAAAAAATTTGTGTTCCCTTTCCATGGCTACTGTTAGCAGTCTGCATTGGGTGAAAACATGGAGTGACTAATCCAAGAAGAGTTTATTTCCCTGTAAGCCTGATGCTTTGAGACAGATTATTCAGTTTCACTTCTGTCTCTTTTCACCTCTACTGAGTATTTTGACCCCATTGGAAGCTGAGGTATCTGTGCCATCCTCCTCCTTAAAGCCTTCTCCTAAAGTATTCTTGAAAAGCAGTCAAGGAGATCAGAAGCGTTGATGTGAATCCATCTAGAATTACTAGCTACTGTTCCATTGTTGGAGCTTTCTTTTTGGCTAGCACATCCTACATGTGAGAGTGTGCATGGCCAATTTCAGAGAAATGTGGTTTCAAAAAAGTAACTTTAGTATTTACAGTTCTTAAGTTCTGTAATGTCATCTGGAAATGAAATTTGACTTGACTGGAATGTTAAATTCCCTTTACTATTTCTTTTACCATTTTGTTTCTTATATGAATTAGATTCAAGCAGATATTCCAGTTGCCTCTTTGAATGTAATTGAAGACAAGACTTCAGTTTCATCAAGCATTGCTTTGGTTGATGCCAAAACACAGAGAACAAATGAACCGAAGAGCCACCTTCAACAAGCTGTTGCAAATCTAGAAATCAAGCTTTGCACTGCTGAAGAAGAAAAATTAAAAATTAAAAAGGTATGAATAGATTTTTAATGAAAATGGCATTTATATAGGATTTAAATATAGTTGGGGTGAAAGATTTATAATGCATGTTTTGTAGAAATTAGCCAAATTCCAGAGAAATTGGCCCAATTTAGCCAAAATATTTTTTTTTTTTTCCATTTCTGGTGTCTACTTTAGGCTGAATTTTTCTAAAGATTCAGGAAAAAAAATATTTTTTTCCGGCGGGGGAAGCGGGGGGGAAGGCAAGTTTTCTTAGCATGGAGCCGTGTGGTTAGAAGATATAGTAGTTCCACCATGTTTTGGGAATGTGTGGTCTCTGAAGTTTAAAGTGTCTTTGGCTATCTTTATGACCATCACACAAACACTTCTTTTTTTTTTTTTCCTGGGAGCTCAGGTAACTAAATTCTTACTATTCCTTCTGACCTGAATATGGTAGAGTACCAAGCAGGGCTATGCCTGTAGCTACGTGTCTGAGTTAGTGAAAGGTCACTGAGGCATGGGAGAGTAAGTTTAATTTCTGCTGTTCCTAATACTGTTCCTTGATAGCTATCAAGGTGTGCTAGCGAAGGAGGAAATGGCTTGTTGGAAATGAAAATGAGGATGAGTAACTAAAGCCAAAGCTGATGAGGTCTGGAATGGATTGATTTTGCTAGGAATTAAGTGTATAGAGGAGGGCTGGAAGGGGGGAAGCATGAATACAGACTATAAGAGGAGATAGGTTGAGAGCTAGGCTCTGAACTGAAGAAGTGTTGCACAATCAGTTTCAGTCTCTACAGTTGAATCAAAGGCTTTGAATCTCAAGAACTGTTTTTATTATTCTGTCCAAAAGCAGGATTGAACTAAGCAGACCTGCTCTTCTGTCCTCCTCATGACCCTCTCAGTTGTGCCTTTGTTTGAATAGCTGTACAGTGATCTGGCAGGTCAGTTGTTTCTATGCTGGCTTCCTGCGTGACTGCAGAAATAGTTGTTCTTGAGCAACTGAAAGGGTGCCAACAGCTTATGTATAGTAGGAATGAGTTTGGTAGGAGTAACAGCTGCATTAAGAAAAAATAAAAATCTTAAGCTCTTCGTGTAGCAAATGATTTTGAGGTTTATTGTCAGTAGTGTCATTCTCCTTCCTCTATATTAGTTCATATTGGGTGGGCTTCTAGACTGGCTCTCTGATCAAAGAATATTTTAAAATTTTATTCATTTTGGAGAGGTAGGTAGAGGTCATTAGGGCTGTAGGTAGTGGGATTTCTGCCTTTTTAGTGAAACCATTTTCTAGAAGTACATTGAACGTCCTGCTTTTCAAATGTAGAAAGACAGAACAAGCTATGAAAAATATGGAAATAATTAGAATAGAATAGTTCCAGTTGGAAGGGACTTACAACAATCATCTAGTCCAACTGCTTGACCACTTCAGGGCTGGCCAAAAGTTAAAGCAAATTATTAAGGGCAGCGTCCAAATGCCTCTTAAACACT
This sequence comes from Nyctibius grandis, assembly GCF_013368605.1. Classification (NCBI taxonomy): domain Eukaryota; kingdom Metazoa; phylum Chordata; class Aves; order Nyctibiiformes; family Nyctibiidae; genus Nyctibius; species Nyctibius grandis. Next base: position 78,185,085 of record NC_090662.1, on the reverse strand, counting down.
GACAGGCTTGGGGTATCGAGCACCTCTCTAGGAAGCTTGTTCCAGTGTTTGACCACCCTCTTGGTAAAGAAATGTTTCCTAATGTCAAGTGTGAACCTCCCCTGACACAGCTTTGAGCCTTTCCCACGTGTCCTATCACTGGATCCCAGGGAGAATAGATCAGTACCTCCCTCTCCACTTCCCCTCCTCAGGAAGCTGTAGAGAGCAATGAGGCCACCCCTCAATCTCCTTTTCTCCTAACTAGACAAACCCAGTGACCTTGGCTGCTTCTCATAGGACATACCTTCCAATACATGTCTTTGATTTTAAACACCTGACATGTCTTGAAAATATTTTCTCAATTTAAAGACTCCAGTCAGAGTTTGCTTGCACAATCCTTTACATCTGTGTACGTTATGATAGCAAATGTCATAGTCTTCAGAAATGAAATTAGTTGGAATGATTAACTGAACCTGTATTTTCACAATTTGCAAAGTTTGTAACTTCACGTATTTTATTTTGTAAACTTTATAGGAATTAGAAAGTCTACTGGAAAAACATAGTATTCTAGAAATTGATTTCTTGAAGGAAAAGAAAGAAAAAGTAATTTCACATCAAGATCATTACAAGACGCTCCAGGTAATTTCTTTCTTGTAGTATCTTACTTTTTTTCCAGGAGGGTTTTGCATAGAATATATTTATGTCCAACAAATATTCTGTTAAGTATTTACAGGCCTGCTCGAAAGCCTTTTGAATTTAAAGAATTTCTAAGGTCTTTAGATCAGAGCCTGACTTTTGACATTAGTGGTAATATAGGTTTAATAGCGCACTTGTGTGAGTACATTATTGTAACTCTTGTCACTCATCCTTATTATGATCTATTTCATAGAACAGATGAAAAGAAAAACACTTTGCACAATAGATGTGTGTTTAACAGTGACACCATGTTCGAGAGTAGCTGTGGCCAATTGTTTGTAAAGTATTAGCTATCTTGAATATGGAATAGTTTGTGTTGCATACTAAAAATCTGTGAAGTGTAATTAGATGCTAGACAATGGAATTAAAATTGCTTACATTGCAAAAATCAACATCGTTCATTAAATACATGTGTGGTCTCACATACAAGACAAATTTTTAATTGAAGTTTTCAGTCTTCTTCCAGTGTTGCAGCAGGACAAACTAAATATTATAGACTTAGAACATTTCAAAAGTTTCATGTTGGTAATTCAGCTTCTCTTAAATTTTTTGCTGCTGTGGATGGTTTTTAAGTGCTATTGCATTGTTTCCCATTTGTACTTAAGGGTTGCAGTAATAATATGTATTGAATTCCTGTCTGCAGTACTTCCTAGAACTTATGGTAATATAGTCATCTAATCTTTTTTTTTTTTCTTGTTTATATGTGTAACATCCTACTCAATGAAAGAAATGTTTGCTTAGCTATGTTATAAAAATAAGTTTTGCTTAAAAACTTTCTGATTTATGGAGTATCATACTGGCTAAAGTTAATGGTCATCATAAACTCTTGACAATAGAATTAGTGGGTTTAATTTTTTGATACTTTCATGATGATCTTCAAGCAGAAGTACTTAAGTAGTGGAAATATTACTGAGGTTTGCAAGTATCAGTCTATCTGTATCATACCTCTTAGAGTCAGGTATTACAGTTTTCAAGAATGGCAATTAAAGGGTCATAACCTTTAACTTACTTTGTAGAAGAACTCACATACTTCCACTTATTGTCTTCTGGATATACCCAGAATCAAATCAGAGAAGAAAAGCAAGTCATGCTTCTAAGAGCTGACAGTTAAAATTACTTTCATGAAACTTGAATATTGGATGCCTTCTGTTAGTACAGTTTTTAATGCCAATTCCTTTTGTCTTTCTCCTTTGGCTCCTACAACACTAGGGTCAACACCTGTGGCCACGCATTGAATAAATCTGGCAGCTACACAGTACAGATGTCCGTTGTGCTAGCATTTCTTTTTCCAGTAGAAACAGCTGGTTATTAGTGCTGTTGACTTGAAAAGCTTAAAAGCAGACTATAGTGGTGACTCTGGCATGGCTTTAGGAACTCTCAGGTTAAGACTTCCAACGGAGCTGATTCTCGCATCCTAAGTTGTAGGTGTGCATTGACTTAATTCCTCTTAAATTAAATTTCTATGTTAATATTTGAGTATACTGTATTAAACAAATGCCTCGTGACATGATTCTGATTGCTTTTTACATGAACATGCATTATTTCATGCATCTTTATATTTACTAATTCACTGACTTCTGGCACTTGTGACATAGGAAATTATCAAAAGCTGGTTGGGAGGTAATAGAGCCAGTCAAATAGTCAGATATTTAGATTATAGACTTTTTTTTTTGTGAAGTTACTGTGTGCTTAGTTCTGAGAGAAGATTTCATTCATCTTTGTCAACTAAGCCAGTAATTTTTTTTTGTCTTTTTCTATTGATTTCTGCCTCGGTCAAGAGTGATAGTTATGTTAAAACAGTTTTGTTGTCACAGAATTGTTTCAATAAAATATGCTTTCAGATTTTTTGATATAAAAATATTTTGAAAGACAAGGTAGGAACATAAAGCATATTGCAGATATTTTCTCTGAGTTGCATTAGCATGCTGATAAAGTGGAAGTGTTCAGGACTAGTCACAAACTTTCTTCATCGTAGGTGTGAGAAAAGCCTTGTACTTAATTTGGTGGTAGTGAAAATGGAAGAATTAAAGGGGAGTGATAATCACTGTTCCTCATCAAGGGGGAGCAGAATTTCAAGTCTTCGGTATAGTGTTAGCATTTGACCAATGGATAACAGTGGAGTGTTGCCACATTTGTGCTTGTGTAAAAGAGAAAAGTAAAAAGTTCTGTGTTTCGACTAAATAATATTAGCTTTAAAAAAATCCAGATTGAACAGAGTGTGTAGTATTTTCACATTCTTAATGTTCTTTCCATATGTTACTACAACAATGAGAGACAGTAAAGGGGCAAGAGTGGGTTCATAAATAGGCTAAACAAATTGCTATTAACTGGTATTATAGAGTTGTTTGGATATTTAACGCAATGGTTTCTTTGAGATCTTGTATTTATACAAGCTGATAAAATTAGAGTTATGATTCCCACATTCCCACTTCGGTGTTTGTAGTATTTAAGAGGCAGAATAACATACTGTAATTCTAACTTCTTTGCATACAAAATGTAGCTGAGTTAAAATTGCTGTGGGAAGTGTAATTTTAGTTTTCTTGACTTGTGTGCAGTGTGGCAACCATAAAGTTGCATAAATGCAATGTTAGCATTATAATTCCTTGCTTATTTAACAGGAGGAACAGGTACAAATGTATGATTGATTTTTATATCTTTTTTTGTCGGTATGCCAGTCTTTTTTTTTCCCTTTTTTTGATCACATAGTCATATATGTTCATCTTAACACCTCAGCTCTTCTCTATGTGTGGGTTGCCGCATATTTTCAAGACATTTAGTGCTAGTAGGTAATACATGTTTTTGACTATAATGTGGAGTTAGTGGCCATTTTAATCCTATAAATGTAAAATTTTATTGCGGCCCCATTGCAATATGTTGTAGAAATGAATAAATGCTGCATTTTAAAACTACCAAACCTCAATTTGTAATATAATGAAAAACCATGAATGGCAAAATTAATACTCTTGTTTAGTAGGTGATATTCTCTTATTTGTAAATCCGAGAGGAAACATTTAATTTGAGAAAGGAAAACAGTGCCTGGGTTCTAGTGCTTTGAGTAGGAACTTAATTCTTTGGACAGATTGTTTAGCTGATAAGACTTCTGATGTTTGGTCTATCTACAGACAACTGTTTTTGATGATTCATTAAGAACTGGATCATACTTTTCCTCTGCTATTTCTTGATTTACCACACAGTCACATTTGAAGTATACTGCATTGCTGCTGGAAAATTCTAGTTGCGGTTATACACATTTTTTTCCCATCATATTTCTAGGAAGTTAAGCAGGCTGTTTTTTTAAAGAACAATATAGTTACCATGGTGTGATCCTTCTTTTTTGAAATAGACTCTTTTTTTTCTTTTGGCAGTTGACATCTATTCTTCTAGCTTAACAAATATGTACTTGTTTGAAAGCACCAAAAATGTGTTTCTTTTGGATCCTTTGTTTCTGTTCCACCTTTTTTTAGGGGAATGTCTTTTAAATTTTTATTGAAAAAGTGACTTTAATGTGCTTATTTTATTTAGCAGTATTCCTGTTGTGGCAAAAAGTCATGATTAAAAATGAATTAGCTTAGTACTATAATTTCATTTTGAATTATATTTTTGTGTATAAAAAAGTGGGTCAGATAGACTCCGTGTTTAAATTATGTTTTAGAAAAGTAAGAGAGGAAGCTTACACTGAAGAAAACATTGACAGATCAGTGCGTAATGATCCAAAGAAAATTCACTAGGTCATGAAGTAACACCTCGCTGGGATTAAATGGCATGATAACCTAAGTACAATCATTGCGGGTATTAGATGTCGCTTCATTTATTCATTTCTGTAACTGTTGATGTTTGGGGAATTTTTCATTTGAGTACCTGTGCAAATGTCGCATTTAAATTATATAGCTTCAAATTAAGAGGAAAAGACTTTAAATGCAGTTAAGTAAAGATAGAAAAAGGTAAACTTGAGATTTTGGGCTAGTTTCTTCCCTCCTAATTCTGAGGGTTGAGTTTATTTTTATTCTGATTAATATTGTCTGGTCTTTTTATTTATTAGACCCATACATTACACAAATTCATATAAAATAGAATGCATACTTGATTGTGTCTGTCTCCTTGTTTTTGGAGATGATGTTTCAAAACTTAAAATACTTTGTAACGTATATAGGAATTAAAACTTTATGTTAATGCTAGATTCATCATGCAGTTTTGCCTTCGGTTGTATCTCATGGGATTATTCCAAGCAGATCCTCGAAAAGATCAAAGTCTTCTCTCCTGAAGTTCAGTGTTGTGATCCTGCTTTTTGCCCTGCTCCTTCCCTTCCCCTGAACTCCACCTTCTCATGGTCACTGCAGCCAAGGCTGGCTGTCGCTGATCTTCACATCCCCAGACAGTCCTTCCATGTTTTTAAGTATCAGGTCCAACAGAGTGCCTCAGAGATTGCTTCTCAGTCATCTGTGTTAGGAAGTTGTTATCAGTGTGCCCCAGGAATCTCCTGGATTGCTTGTGCCCTGCTGTGTTGTCCCTCCAGCAAATACTGGGGTGGATAATGTCCCTCGTGAGGACCAGGGCCTGTGAATGTGAGCCTTCTTCCCGAGGTCTGAAGAAGGCCTCATCGACATCATCTTACTGTAGACCATCTGGTCTATAGCAGGCAGATGCAGCAATGTCTGCTATGCTGGTCTGCCAGCTAATCCTGACCCATAAGTTCTTGACTAATCACCTACTCCAAAACAGAGCTCCATGCATTCCAACCCCTCTCTCAAATAAAAGGCAACACCCTGTCATCACCTTCCTGGTCTTTCCTTCCAGAAGAGTGCATTTATGATTCTGGTATAGGTGTTCTGCAGGAGACTGGAAACAGGTCTTGGAGGTAGGTACTTTTTGAGGTTGAATTACTAGAAAAATGTATGTTTTCTTACAGAACTAGTATATGACTTACATCCTGTTAAATATCATCTTCTAAGAAAATATTTAGGTTGGTTTTAGGTGCAGACACAGAGGAGACAGAATGCTAATAACTTTTCTTCACACCTATTTTTCGTTATCTACTGTACCTGGAACTAAATTTATAAATGAGATTCCAGGAAATTTCACAGGTTACAGTAGGGTTTAAAATTACGGAACACTGAGAATGGGGGATTTCAGAAAAGGCACTTTCACAGATAGCAATGCATCTTTTTTCTGAACTGTTAAAAGTATTTATGGATATGGCAACAATCCCTTGCCCACCTGTTTTTCAAGTGTGTGCCAGATACCTCACATTTATTTCTTCACCTTTCAATTTTTTTGTAATGTTACTCTATGTACTCTTCTTTCAGACACTCATTTTTATTCAAAGTCTCTATTTTATTAATAATTTCAGAGCTGTTTATCTTTTGGCCAGTTTTTTTTCCCGCAGTTTTGATATCTTCTTTCCTCTAAATTATTTTTCCACAGTATGTGGAAAAATAACTTCTTATTTCTGTTAGGAAAAGATTCTGCTCCTTTGCCTTTATGTTTTCCTCTTAAACTTAAATTCTTTTTTTTAATGGATTATTTTATTGTCTTGTTTCAGAATGATTAATTAGAAGAGTGGATATAAGCCTAAGGATGCTAATTTTGTTTTAAAAATATGCTGTGTTCAAATATATCTCTATTACACTATTGTGCTGTTCCTTATTAGCTTTGAGTGCCTAACTTGCCTTGTGCTGTAGTATTCAGTTACAGTCATATAGCATGCCTAGCATTTATTCTTTTACAATTATGTGCCTCCTTTGGCTCTCTGATTTTAAAGATATGCAAGAAATAGTGCTTAGACAACTTTCATTTTTCTGGTATGTGAGTATGTGGAAGTAAATATATTTTTTTGGAACCAAGATTCCTGTCCTGACTACTTTCTAACTGGCCTGATCTGTTTTATGCTAGGTTATCCTAGATTTATTTGAATGCATTGACTAATTTACGTTCAGTGTGTCACAAGTCCATCACAGCTACTGCACATCTCTGTGCATTCACAGTGAGCGTGTTCAGAATGCTTCATCTTCTTCTTTTTTCTATTTAATATGGAAATTCTAATTGAGATGGTTGTGAAATGTCCAAATATATTTAACACAGATAAATTGGTGTTCTTTACCACCAAGCTTGTCTCATCAAGATTTGCACTGGATCTAGCTTTTGTAGAAATAGTATCTTGTTGTATTATTGGGAGGATAATAGAAATATGCAAAATGTACTCAAAATTAAGAAACCCATGTAGAGTAGAACTTGGATAATAGTACTGCTAAGGCAATGCTTGTAGGTCGATTATCTGTTACTTGGCATGCACTTTCTTAAAAAATGTGGGGAACAGTACCTAAGCAACAACATGTTTCTGGATCCACTTGAGCCCTCTTTGTGTTCAATGTAAAGCATCTGACATGGTGTAATTATTGTGAGTACTTGACCATTACTCACTATTAAAATACTAAATCTTAGCCAATATTACTTAAAATAAGTCAATATTTTTAACAGCATTTTTGCATTGCATGTTTATATACTTGGGAGAAATAAGATACATAGCAAATATGAGGATGATATTTTGCGAAAAATTTTGAAGAATTGTCCCTTCATTGCCTTTTAACTCCTAAATCATCTTATTTGATTCATAGTTCGTTAATAAACTATGAATGGTTGCAGAATACAACTTACTACATTGGTGAAAATTTTATTGCCTAACTTACGTATTAAACACCTTTACATTTACTTCTTCAATCTGTACTAAATTTTAGTTATATATATTGCACACTTGGTGTTGGAACAGTTTGATCAGTTGAAATGTATCATTTGTCGAGTATTAAACAACTTTATTTGTATAAATGTATTCTAATCTAATTCATGCACTGGAGGCTAATATATAACTAAGAAATGCTCATGTGACTTACATGTCAAAGTTAAATTCATTCATGCATCCTCTGATCACAAGCTTCCTTGTTAATTCTGACTTCAAGATTTAGTCTCTTTTTACTTGAAAAAACTGCCAAAATTTTAATACGTATGCAAAATGCATTACATCTTAATTTCAACAAATAACTAGTATGTTAACTACTGCAAAGGTGTGTAACAGGTCATTTCTATATAGCTCCTGATATTGGGAAAGCAGTTACAGTGGTAAAGTATTAGTTATTGCAGTGATCACAATAGAATATAAATATAACAACTTTATATCATGGAGGTTTTAAAGCTACCATCTGATTATGAGAAACTTCAATGGATAAAATAATGTTTGGGAGATGGAGGACATAAGGGAAGGTAAAAGCCAGCTCTAATTTTATACCAACATAACTAGATTGCTGTTCCATCTTTATTTTTTTTTAATTGAAATAGAAATACGTGTTTATAAGGTTAAAGCAGTTTTCTAGGGTATATTCTTACAGTGATTATTTTTTATTCTGCTTATAGATAACCATAGTGACACTAATTACTTTTAGTTACTTCACTGTTACTGTTTTTAAAAAAAAAAAAAGTTTTACTGCTGAGACTTGTATATTTTTTTTCCTCATTAAAGACTTAAAATATCCAGAACAGCATGTGACATTTAAAATAATCATGTACTTAAACTACTGAGAATTCTTTTTTACTTTTCTTGGCTAAAGTTTTATCATTTATAGAAAACTGATACTAATGAAACTAAAACGTCTGTTCTTAAACCTGAAGGACGCTGAGATAAAACAGACTTTCCTAGTCCTATGGAATTCTTTAAAAATAAACCTATTACTTAAATGTATTGCTGGACAGACAATATTTTGGTTTTGGGTGCGCGTTACAAATTTAAGCATCCTCAAGCAAATAATTGTTTAGGATGATCAACATTAATTTCCAGAAATAAATACCATAATGATATTTAACTTATAATATGAAAACGCAAGTCTGATCAATGCTTAAAAAATAATCTGTGATACTGTGATAAAGGACTGAGAGCAATTTTGAATTTCTTCGTGTATTATAATCATAGAATCATAGAATGGTTTGGGTTGGAAGGGACCTTAAAGATCATCTAGTTCCAACCCCCCTGCCACAGGCAGGGACACCTTTCCACTAGACCAGGTTGCTCAAAGCCCCATCCGACCTGGCCTTGAACACTGCCAGGCAGGGGGCATCCACAGCTTCTCTGGGCAACCTGTTCCAGTGTCTCACCACCCTCACAGTAAAAAATTTCTTCTTAATATCTAATCTAAGTCTACCCTCTTTCAATTTAAAACTGTTACTCCTCATCTCATCACTACATGCCCTTGTATAAAGTCCCTCTCCTGCTTTCCTGTCAGCCCCCTTCAGGTACTGGAAGGCTGCTATAAGGTCTCTCCAGAGCCTTTTCTTCTCCAGGCTGAACAACTCCAACTCTCTCAGCCCGTCTTCATAGGAGAGGTGCTCTAGCCCTCTGATCATCTTCATGGCCCTCCTCTGGACTTGCTCCAACAGCTCCATGTCCTTCTTATGCTGGGGGCCCCAGAGCTGGACAGAGAATAGAGGGGGAGAAACACCTCCTTTGACCTGCTGGCTGCATTTCTTTTGATGCTGCCCAGGATATGATTGGCTTTCTGGGCTGGAAGCGCATATTGCTAGCTAATGTTGAGCTTCTTGCCAACTGTCACCCCCAAGTCCTTCTCCTCAGGGCTGCTCCCAATCCATTCTCCACCCAGCCTCTATTTATGCTTCGGATTGCCCCGACCCATGTGCAGGACCTTGCACTTGGCCTTGTTGAACTTCATGCGATTCACATGGGCCCACCTCTCAAGCCTGTCAAGGTCCCTCTGGATGGCATCCCTTCCCTCCAGCGTCTCGACCACATGGATTGGTGTCATCTGCAAACTTGCTGAGGGTGCACTCAATCCCACTGCTCATGTCTCTGACAAAGATGTTAAACAGCGCTGGTCCCAGTACTGACCCCCGAGGAGCACCACTCATCACTGGTCTCCACTTGGACATCAAGCCACTGACTGCAGCTCTTTGAGTGTGACCGTCCAGCCAATTCCTTATCCACCGAGTGGTCCATCCATCAAGTCCACGTCTCTCTGATTTAGAGACAAGGGTGTCGTGCGGGACAGTATCAAATGCTTTGCACAAGTCCAGGTAGATGACGTCAGTCGCTCTTCTGTTATCCACCAACGCTGTATCCCTGTTGTAGAAGGCCACCAAACTTGTCAGGCACGATTTGCCCTTAGTGAAGCTGTGTTGGCTGTCACAGAATCACAGAATCAACCAGGTTGGAAGAGACCTCTGGGATCATAGAGTCCAACTGTTGCCCTAACACCACCCTGTCAACTAGACCATGGCACTAAGTGCCATGTCCAGTCTTTTCTTAAACACAGACAGAGATGGTGACTCCACCACCTCCCTGGGCAGCCCGTTCCAATGTCTAATAACCCTTTCTGAAAAGAAATTCTTCCTGATGTCCAACCTGAACCTCCCCTGGCGAAGCTTGAGGCTGTGTCCTCTTGTCCTATCGCTAGTTGCCCGGGAGAAGAGGCCGACTCCCACTTCACTACAACCTCCCTTCAGGTAGTTGTAGACTGCAATAAGGTCACCTCTGAGCCTTCTCTTCTCCAGGCTAAACAACCCTAGCTCCCTCAGCCATTCCTCATAGGTCAGACTCTCCAGACCCTTCACCAGCTTGGTCGCCCTTGTCTGGACTCGCTCCAACACCTCAACATCTTTCTTGAAGTACGGGGCCAAGAACTGGACACACTATTCAAGGTCACCAGTCACCTCCTTGATTTCAATGTGCCTTAGCATAGTTTCCAGGAGGATCTGCTCCATGATCTTGCTGGGCACAGAGGTGAGACTGACTGGCCTGTAGTTCCCCGGGTCTTCCTTTTTCCCTTTTTGAAAATGGGGGTTATGTTTCCCCTTTTCCAGTCAGTGGGAACTTCACTAGGCTGCCACGACTTCTCAAAAATGATGGATAGTGGCTTAGGAACTTTATCCACCAGTTCCCTTAGGACCTGTGGATGCACCTCATCACGTCCCATGGACTTGTACACCTTCAGGTTCCTTAGATGGTCTCGAATGTGATCTCCTACAGTGTGTGGTTCTTCATCCTCCCTGTCCCTGCCTTTGTCTTCTGTGACTTGGGCAGTGTGGCTAGTGCATTTGCTGGTGAAGACAGGCAAAAAAGTCGTTGAGTACCTCAGCCTTCTCCATATCCTGAGTAACAAGGTCTCCCATTCTCTTCTGGAGAGGACCTGCCTTTTCTCTAGTCTTCCTTTTATCACTGGCATACCTATAGAAACTTTTCTTCTTGCCCTTGACGTTGATGTCCGTGGCCAGAATAATATTTTTCTATGTATTAAGAATAATTTCAGCTAGTAATTCTACACTTAATGTCTTTTTATGTCAGGAGAAAAATCCAAGTTCCTGTGCTAGGTTTTCGAAAGGCTGATGGTATAGTCTGAGTTTTGAGATACGTATATAGAAAGAAGTGAGTGTGTAAGTGAAAAGCAAATTTCCATTCACCAGTAATTTTTATTACTTAAAAGCCTTCTTGTTAGTAATAAAGAAGAAAAAGAGATATCCATTTGCATCTTGAACTAAACCATAATTTCAGGCAGTTTCAGTTTGTTGCCTGCTTTTGTGGCACTGTTTTATGAAATCTTTTGTTTTTTTCAAAAAAACCAAACCCCACCACACCACAAAAAAAAAACCCCAAAAAAACCCAGAAACAATTTTACGCTATTTAATAACTACTGTTTAAAACTACTAAGAAGATATTCTTATTATTACAGTTCTATGATAGTGTAACTTTTGTAATTACTTTTGTAAGTAAGAAGACACTTGATGCTTGTTTCCATTAAGGAATATTTGATCTCATGCTTTTTATTTTTATGTAGCAGTTGCCATTTTCCTTGATGTTTTAAATATTTTTAATAGTGAGTTGTGCAAAACACTTTGGCTTGAACACAAGAAAATCTGTACTGGATTATGGTGAAATTAGCTGCTTTTAGGGATATTTTGCTCTCCTTCCTTCCTTCTTGAGTCTTTCAGTGTTTATCGGCTATTTTTCAATATTGTTGTCACTCCCATTTGATCTGCTTCATTTAGGAGCTTCCCCCTTGTAAGTAGAGACAAATGTAATTTTGGTCACTAGAGGAGAACAGTTACTGGGTTTCATATGGAGTGTCATCATATCTCTGCAACCTGTGAATTCCATTACCTGCACAGAATCCCCTGATGTCCAGCTAGAAAGCAGCTGCATGGAGCTGGACTGGTGAGAGGTTGCTTCGGTGAATGGGACTTGGACCCATTGCTTAAAAAGATTCATTTTAGCCACGTATCAGTTTACCACGTTCAATGTTATTGTTTTAAGATAGATTAAGTAGGTCTCAGATATCCTATACTGTTGTTATTTACTAAAAATATGGTGACAGTATTAACTGAGGAAAATTATTCAGGGCTTTATGGTATTCAGCCAAAAATGCAGTGGACATGTCGCATATAGGGAGAAACAGGATATTTTAGCTATCGCGTAATAAAGACTACAGGAGTGGTCTGAAGATATCTCATGAAAATATTTTGCGAAATATGAGATAATTCTCACATGGGTGAGGGCCTAGTGGCACTTGCCCCTGTTCTTACACCAAGGTTGTCTGTCTTTACTTGCACGTTCGTTTGAGAACTGAATATTTATTAAATAAAAATAGCAGCTCTTTGAGACATGTTGCAATTCCTATGACAGTATTTCATAAACTTTCAACACATTCCTATTCTGTCACCACAACTTAAATTATTTTATCGAATACCAATCACTGCCATAGCTGATGAATCTTCCATTGCACTATAGAAACCCAGTAGTATTTTTTTAAGGAAGAAACAATTTTTTATTAGTGTTTTAGTATTTTGTATTTTTAATCTCTGCTGCACTACTTTAGGTTTTTAAATGTGGCCTCTAGTCTTTTAAATATGTTTACATATGCTTAATAAATCCTCATGTATCCAGTTGAGGAAGGCTATATTCCAGCAGGATTTGCTTTCACTTTTTGAAAAGACTTTTAGCCAGGAGCCTTACTGTAAGCAATGTTTGTGCCCCTCTGAAGAGGGGAGCTGCTCAGAACAAGAACGTGTCTTAATCATGATTTTTCTCATCTGGATTAGCCAATCTGTGGGAGGTCTGACGTAGTGTAAAATACCAAGTTTCAAATAAAGTTAAAATAGAGCTAAAGATTTCCATCAAATTCAGTCCTAATGCTACAGCCTTTTAAAACCTATTTACATTTTAGTTTGTCTGACACAACAAAGAAAGCATGAGCTTGTTTCTGCATCCCTGCCAGCTGGCTTGTGGAAGGGAACTGAGGGACTCTTGAAAGGGACGGCATATGTATGGTCTAAGTTTGCAGAGTTAGAGGAAGTGATATTTGTGTCCAAATTAGAATCCCTTTGCTTCAGCCCTGTCAAAGTTTAAAGCTGGGCTGGCTATTAAATGGATGGCAGATGCTCTCTATTAACCCTTCCCTTCCCCCAGAAGGAAAACAGAAAAGGGAAAGAGACTTTTACAGGTTGGAAAGTTAAAACAGTTTTAATAAACAATAACTATGAAAAGGAGTATAATAATAATAATAATAATGGAAATAATTAAATATACACAAATATATATAAAATCAAGATTGAGCTTCCCTGATGATGATCACATCACCACTGGAGCTGCAGGGCAGTCTGGGAAGTCCCAGACTGGACTCAGTGGCAGATGGGAACTGGATTCGGGAATGCACTGATGGGGGTCGAAGGCAGGAGAAATGGGCAGAGTCCTCTTCGGACGCCGGCCATAGAAGAAGAGAGTGTGACCCTCATGATCCCTCAACTTTAAACTGAGAATGATGTGTATGGGTTGGAATACTTCGCTGGTCAATTTTGGGTCACCTGTCCTGTCTGCTTCGCCCCGGAGGTGCGACCCTTCTATGGCCCTTTGCTATGTGGACTATTTAGCAGTGAGCTTGGTTTCTATAAGTATAAGCAAGAGCCTTTCTGCATACTATTCCTACCACTGACTTAGTAATAAGTATAAACTTCAAGTGTTATCAATCCTAGAAGTGGACACTGTCTGCAAAACATGCAGTTAGCTTCAGAAAGTGCAATTACTTAGAAGAAACTTAGCTGAAAGGAGAAATCACTGAAAGGAAAATTGGTTCTGTTCTAGTCCAAACCAGGGCACTCGTCTCACTTTTTCAGCAACGTGAGGATTCTTGCTGTTATTTTGTCCTAGTCTTGATTTTTTTTTTTTTGGCGGGGGGGGAGAAGTGTGATCTCTGTACTTGCATTTTCCCCCCCACCCCGCTGTGGGATTTTGGGTGGGGTTTTTTGGTGGTATTGTTTGTTTGTTTGTTTTTGGTTTTTTGTTTGTTTGTTTGTTTTGTTTTTTAAACTACAACATCTTGAATAGATTAAAGAAGGGAACTGTGGAGAGAGTTACTGTTGTCCAAAGAAAAAATTTCAAAGATGAGAACCATTGTTTTACCGTCGTTGGAGAGGAGGGGGGGGGGGGCGCGGAAGAGTGTGTACTAGAAACAATATAATGGCAAAGTGAAAAAGCTCTAGAGAGTGAATGGGTGTTAGATACAGTAATGGAAAAGTCAGTCATGGCCTCAAAGGTGTGCATGTGCAAGTCTTGATGGGAGTGCAATTCTCAAACTGAGACAATGTGAAAAGGAAAGACTCTAAGAAGACAAAAATTAAATTTTATCAGTGTTAATTCTGTTCATGTCACTTTGTCTCTGTTCCTTGTTTGGACAGGGAAGAAGCTGCTGGGCAGGGATGCTTTTTTTTTTTTTCAGTTCTTTCGTTCTTGAAGACTTTCTATAGTGAGAAAGTTCTACGTTGCGTATCCACATACAGCTTCAACTGAAGTAAATAGACATTTCAGCTGAAGGCCAGATTTGACTTAAATATTTTTTTCTAACATTGTCCCCAACTTCATGTTTTATCCTCCAATTAATACTCTGCTCTTTTGCTTTCAAAAAGACTGACTCCTGTTATGAAAGAAATACTAGAAAGGTATTGTTTCTCAAAAATCTTTCTCACCATTTCTTTTTTTTTAAGTCTTGATATCTTCAAGATTGAGAAGTAAATGGAGTGTGTGAAATAAATGAAACAGCCACATCACTGTCAAGAATCTTGAGTTTAATTCCTCCTAGAGTATCTTTTGAAAAGCACAGGTATATGTCTATTTTTGTTGTTTTCATTATAGATTTAGGATTTTGAATAATTATCTATATGTATACATTTGCCATTTGTGGTCAATTTCTACAATAGTAACATTTTTAAAAAATGTATTAGATGACATAGCTTAATGATCTGTAGTTTTTAAAATCTAGCGTGTCTATGTGTTTTTCAATTTGCAATTAAATTTAAAAAAAAAAAAACAACAAAACAAACCCAATTAAAACCCAACATTATAATAGCTTTTAGTTACCTGAGATTGCAGTATCAGTCATTGCCGACTTTTTTCAGAATGTTACATCTGATGTATTCTGGCTTAAATAAAAAAAAAATTGTTGAGTTTTAGTGATTTAAGAGAATGCTTAGAGAAAGAGAATAGATTAAATATGTTATCCTTTTAATAGATAGATTAGATTTCCCACCCACCCCCAGTAATGTAACTTTTCTCCTCTGGAGTAGGTAGTTTTGCTTTTAGTTCAATGACATCAATGTTTCACAGTAAGTAAAATAGACAAATACTTTTTTTCTTTGGCTTGTATCTCCTTCCATTAGCTCACAAGTTAAAAAGTAAATAAATTCATGTTACAGTTTTCACATGGGAATGCTTTTTAGATGTCTAGGTCTTTATCTATGCTCCAAAGTATGAGGGAGGGTTTGTGTGGTTTTTTTTTTTTTGTTACAAATACTGTACAACTGGAATTTCATTGATGACAGGTTGTCATCATCTTTGCTAATCAAGCCAAAGTTCTTAAACACAGACTTAGGAATTAAATACTTTCATCTCTTTTTGTCTGTATTTTGTGTTGCTTGCAAAGGAGGGAAGCAAGATTATCTTTCTTCTGTCATGTATGAGTTTAACATCTATTTATTTTTAAGTGTGAGTTTGGTCCTTGGTGGGAAGTGGTAAAAGAAATAACCAAAACCAAACTCCCACTCATCAGGCGACACAAAAATTGAACTGATTTTCAGGGACCCGTGTCAAATGTGCATATACAAATAGATGCAATCTGGGAAACAAGCAGGAGGAGCTAGAGCTCCATGTGCAGAGGTTGAACTATGACATTGTTAAAATAACTGTGAGGTGTTGGGGTACTTTGCGTGGCTGGATCTCTAATATGGATGGTGGATATCAGCTCATTAAAAAGGCAGGGAAGAAGAGGTGAGGTTGTCATGTATAAAAATGAGCAGCTTCAGACCATGGAGCATAGGAGAGGACAGACCACAGAGTTCAGGAGAGCAGACTGGGTTAGTTAGGTGATGAGAGAGCTGACTGTCACTATGAGACAGTTCTGTATCAATTCAGAGACTGAGGAAAGTCTCTGATTATTGAAGAAAGACAAGAAGCATGATGTATGGATCCAGGCGTGCCAGTCTTTTGGTCCTTGGGAAAATCATGGCGCAAATGCTCTTGGCAGCCATTTCTGAGCATGGGAAGAAGGTGACTAGGAATAGCCAACATGGATTTACCAAAAGATAGATCATGCCTGACCAACCTAATTGCCTTCTGTGGTGAACCACCTAGACTGTGGATGAGAGAAATGCAGTGGACATTGTATATCTTGACCTCAACCTGGAGAAGAAAAGGCTTAGGGGGAACGTAATAGCGGATGTCCAGTACCTACAAGGGTGTCAGAAAAATGGAGCTAGGCAGGCTCTGCAGAGATGCATAGCAGGAGGATGAGTGGAAATGGTCATAAATTGAAACATGGGAAGTTGCAACTTGGTATAAGAAAAAAAAGAATGTTTTTGTGATGAAGATAAACATTGGAATGTTTTAACCAGCAAGGTTGTGAAATCTCCATCCTCGGAGGTTTTCAAGGTCCGACTGGAAAAGAATCTGAACAATCTGGTCTGAATTCAGTGTTGATCTTGCTTTCAGCAGGTTCAACTAGATGACCTCCAGAGGTCCCTTCCAACCTGAATGGCTGTGATTTTGTGATTTAATACTTTGGTCATAAACTGAGGAAAATAAATAGCCCACTCCCAGTCACTAGGGTCATAGCTCAAATCCAGGGGATATTCCCCAGGTTGAATTATTTGGAATATTTTACTCCAGTCTGGCCTGCCTCATTGACAGTAAAAAGACATTAGCAATTAAGGGTAGAGCCAGGAATGCCTGACCCAAAAATCTGATTAATCCAGTATTTGAAATGTTACACTAATCAGAATATCAGTTACTGTAAACTTAAATCACTGTTGTATGGAATGTAACATTTTTGGTGCTTTTAAATACATCTGCCTTATTAGAAGAGGAGCTAATACTATGCAACAAACCTATGTTTCGTGTGAGGTTTTACAGTAAGCAAAACTCAGTTATTCAGAATGTGAAACTGAATGACTAGTTCACTAAGATACAGAACACAAAGTTGAGAAGATCTTATAAAATCTGTCTATCTGTGATTTGAGTACCTTCTTCTGGACTGTGGGAGATGCATCCTTCTAGTTGGAATTTTTCTGAGGGACAGACCCTTTCCTTCAGAAACCATAGTAGTACTAGTGTATCTTAAAATAAGGGAGAAAAGTTAGTTCTGCTTTCTTGGTTTACATTTTTGTTGTCTCTGGCAAAGGTGTAACTTATGTCTCTTTGGATTTTTTTTCCTACATACTTAGATTATTTATGAATTTGTGAGGTATGTAAAACAAATAACCAACAATTTAATCTAGAAGTTTACAATTTGATAGCAGTTCTTTGCATGCAAGGAAAATGTTGGAGTAAGTTGCAGATGCAGTTTGCATTATGGGTTGAGCAATATTGTCTGACTGATAAGTGTTTGTTTTTTGTTTCATAAACCTCTTTTCTCTGGAACAATAAGGTCAAGAGAAGCTTGTCTTGCAGATCGTCAGCTGAGGAAGTCTATATAAGACTTTGCTGTTATCTTCAGTACCTGTTTTTCTTAGCATTTGTATTATCCCGAACTCCTTGATTTGATGCTCAGTTTCCTAAACTGTTGTTCATTTCATCTTCTGATCTAAATTCTTGTCACCTTTCTAATGGAACAAACACAACAGCTCGACGAAAAGATCATTACTTGTCTCTCTGGTTGTCTTGCAAATTCCGTCTTTTTTGTTCAACCTGTACATCATACCCTTCTTTCATTGTCTTCAGGAAACAAACAAGCAAAAAAGCATTTGTAGCCCTGAATAACTATAGCAACCACTTTGTGCTGGAGTTGCTTTGCTTGTACTTTGATGGGAAAATAGCTGTTGATCAGCTGGTTTTCAGATAGCACGTCTGGTCTGGAATGTTTTTAGTGTTCCAACATGTATTTACAAATCTGAAAACAAGTTAAGATTGGAAGAAGAGGTAAGTATTAGCACCATTGTTTGCTTCCTGAGCTTTGTATCAAGAGGCAGCCAAAGAAAATAGTTCAGATGATACTGAAAATGAAAAGGAGATTCAAATATAAAGATGTAGCTGCTTTTTCTGTTGATTTTTGTAGTAAATAGGATTGTTTACATTATACTTAAATTTTATTTTCTATACTGCAAAAACAAGGAAGGAAGAAAACAATTTGTCCTTTTATTACACTGGAAGAATTTCAAAAATATGTTAATCTTAGAGTCTTTACATACAATGATGCCATGAGTTGTTACTTTATATCTTCTAGAATTAAATCTTAGAAAGTTTTTATTCATGCTTAAGCAGAATTTCTGCCTGCATGCTTTTGAAGCTATTGGACTGAATGTCAAGTTCCTTTGTAGTTGTCTTGGATTTTTAAACATACATGAAAGACTAAAGCTGTTCTCTAGGAATGTGCTATGAACATCATTATGTGTTATGAATAGTACAGCTCTATGAAAATTCAATATGCAGTATTTCAATTAGTTATATTTCTAAAACATATATTGATGACTTCTCAAAGGCTAACAATGCTGCAGATGGAAATATTACCAATTTTTGGCACAGAAGGTATCTTTAGTTCAATTGTAGTTTTGTTAATAGAAATGGTGGTTTTGATTACTATTCACTGCGAGATTTGAAGTTTCATATGTTTGCAACTAGGAATAAAATATTGTATCCAGATTAAATATTGGAAAACAGTGTGTATGCTGTCCTGAACTGGAGGCATGGGTCCTTTGGAAGAGTTCACCTGTGATAGGTCCATAAATATGCAGCACTCCACTGTTGTTTGCTTTGTAATACCAGAGCAAGTTCTTTTTACTACTTTCTGTGGAAAAGTTATGAGGAAAAACAAGTAGCCTCATGATTAATACCTAGTAGATTAGGGCTTGGTAAATATGATTGTGGTTCACAGAATGGTTGAGGTTGGAAGCAACCTCTGGAGGTCATCTACTTCAGTCCCCCTGCTCGAGCAGGGCTACCTAGAGCCAGTTGCCCAGGATCGTGTCCAGACAGCTTTTGAATATCTCCAAGAAGGGAGACTCCACCATGTCTCCAGGCAACCTGTGGCAGTGCTTGATCACCCTTACAGTAAAATAATGTTTCCTGATGTTCAGATGGAGCCTCCTGTGTTCAGTTTGTACCCATTGCCTCTTGTCCTGTCATTTGCACCACTGAAGAGAGCCTGGCTCTGTTTTCTTTGCACCCTCCCTTCAGGTATTTATATATATTGATAAGATTCCCTCTGAGCCTTCTCTCTCCAGGCTAGACAGTCACAACTCTCTGACACTCTCCTCATGTGAAAGATACTCCAGTCCCATCATCATCCTTGTGACCATTTGTTGGACTCTCTCCAGTATGTCCATGTGTTTTTTGTACTGGGGAGCCCAGAGCTTGACACAGTACTCTGGGTGTGGCCTCACCACTGCTGAGTAGAGGGGGAGGAGGCCTCCCTTGACCTGGGTGGAATACTTTGCTTAATGCTGCCTAGGATACCATTGGACTCATTTGTGGTGAAGGCACATTGCTGGCTCATGTTCAACTTCTTGTCCACTGAGACCCCTCAGGTACTTTTCTGCAAAGCTGCTTTCTAGGTGGGTGGCCCCTAGCATATACTGGTGCATGGGGTTGTTCTTTGTATTTCCCCTTGTTGAACTTCACGAGGTTCCTGCCAGGCAGTTTCTTCAGCCTGCCGAGTCTCTCTGGATGGCAGCTTGACCCTCTGGCATATCAGCCCATTCCTCACACTTTTGTGTCATCTGCAGATTTGTTGAGGGTACACTCTGCCCCATCATCCAGATCATTAATGCAGCTATTAAACAGGATCAGACATAGCATTTACCCCTGCAGTACATCACTAGTTTCTGTCTTCCAGCTATAGACCTCATGTCACTGATTGTCACCTTCCGGGCCTGGCGGTTCAACCAGTTTTCAATCCACCTCGCTTTCTGCTTATCCAGCCCACACAGTCAACAGCTTCTCTATGAGGATCTTAAGGGAAACGGTGTCCAAGGCCTTACTGGAGTTTAGGTAGACTGTCCGCTGCTCTCCTCTCATATACCAAGCTAGTCGTTTCACCACAGAAGGTGGTCAAGTTGGTCAAGCATGACTTTTCCATGGTGAAGCCATGCTGACTACTCCTGGTGACTTTCTTGTCCTTCCTGTGCCTGGAGATGATTTCCAAGATTAGCTACTCCATCACCTTCCCAGGCATTGAGGTGAGGCTGACTGTCCTGTAATTCCTTGGGTCTTTCTTCCTGCCCTTTTTGAAGATAGGAATGACATTTTTTTTACCTCCAGTCCTCAGGCACTTCTCCCAGTTGCCGTGATCAGTTTAAGAGTGTTGAGAGGGGCCTCGCAATGACATCAGCCAGCTCCCTCAGCCCTTGTGGGTGCATCCCATCAGGCCTCAAGGACTTAATTATGTCCAGTTTGCTTAAGTATTTCCTGACCTGATCTAAGGGCAAGTCGTTCTTGCTCCAGGCTTTACCCTGGTCTCTGGGATTTCTGAAGGCTGGTCCTGCTAGTAAAGGCATTCAGTACCTCAGCCTTTTCCATGTCCTGTGTGACCAGGTCTACCGTCTCCTTCAGCAGTTGGCCCCCATTTTCCCTAGCCTTTCTTTTGTCATCTCTACTTATAAAAGCCCATCTTCTTGTCTTTGACATCCCTTGCCAGGTTCAGTTCCAGCTGGGCTTTGGCTTCCGAATCTCATCCCTGCATTCTCAGACAATGTCTCTGTATTCCTCCCAGGTTACACATCCTTGATTCCAAACTGTGTATGTGTGTGCTTTCTGTTTGTTTTTGAGTTTTGCCAGGAGCTCCTTCGTCATCCATGCAGGCCTCCTGGCAGTTTTGCTTGACTTCCTACTCGTTGGGTTAACCTAATCTTCTGCAGTCTTTTTTTGTCCCTTTGCAGTCTGCAGGTCAGTTTCCTATCTAGAGAAAGAAGGAAAACTCTCCTTGTGTAGTTTTTCACACATATTTATATATAGTAATATAGTATACTATAGTAGAGTACTACATAAATAGTAATGTATTTATAAATATAGGTAGTATATAAAATTGTGTTGGGTATTATACCTCAGTATCAGTAGCTATTGATGACAGCTGGCAACCCCTTCCAAGTTAATGTTTTGTTCTTTATGAACAGTGGTGGAATTCAATTTAGAGATAAAAGACATGAGAATGTCCTCATGAAGATAAACATTCCTTTCATGCTTACCATGTTGTTTAATGGGAGCATTCTTTTTTGTCAGCTTCCCTGTGATTGTTCTCCTGTTTGCTCCTTCTTTTTTGCTTTCTCTTATTATGTCCCATCATTTAGCTTATGTGGGGAAGCAGGAAAGCATCAGTGGCATAAGATGCCCTGGCACAGTTGTAGCTCTATCCCAAAGAACTAACTATCTATATAATGTTTTAGAAACCTGAAGGCAGTCAGAGAAAGCTTCCTGAGCCAAATGTACTGTGCTATTTACCATATCATGCAGTTTTGATAGCAAAATAAATATTAATAGTAAGAACACTTAGTATTATTTAACAGATTGTTCTGCATGTGAGCTAGCTCTTGTTTTTCGTGTTTAATGTCCTCTGTGGAAAGTCTCTGTATTTACATCCTGTAGAATAAATGAGCAGATACAAACTGTAGTTGTTCTTAACATAGTATAAATGTATTAAATGTGACAAGGTAGAGATCCGTGTTATACGATGCAAATACTTGAAGAATTGTTACATGTGGTGTAGGAAGTATAATTACGTTTCAGTTTTGGGCATGTACAGGCTCTTCCATACTATTTCCTTTACATAGTTTTTCACATTTAATCAATCATAATGTCTCGCAGCAGACTGGTCCGCTCTTGCTCAGCTCTGGCTTAGCTCAGTTCTAACTCACCAGCTAATGTCCTCACCACTATATTAGGAAGTTGTTCATGAAAGCTGGTTCGCTACCTCACTTCATTATTCACTTCAGTCTTCTATTGTTGTATGCTCCAGGTAGCAATGATATTTACTTGTATAAAATAAATGATAATATCTCCTTGGCTCCTATGGTGAGCTTAAGGTTGTGCATACTGCATGTTCTTTTGGTTATATAGGGAAATCTGGAATCTTTCCTTCCTTCCTGTAAAAATGTTTGTCCTTATCTTTAGATTCTCAGCTGTATCTTTCACTAGGATATTGATGATATGACCAAAGTCAAAATGCTTGCTTTGCAATAGACCTGGAGGCAGTCCTGTGTCTTAGTTCTGGAGAGCTCATATGATTTCACATGAACAGAAATAGTGATGAATCTTATATATAATAGCACACTCTAATGAGTATATTAATTAGCCGTTATGGACTGATTCTCATCATGTTTAACTCAATTTTTCAGTGATTTATTTTCTGTTGTATTCAGTATTATTATTTTTTCTCTATACGTGGGTGAATGGGAAGAAATGTGTACCTTCAAATGGGAAGAAGTGTGTATCTTCAAATGAGAAGTTACCAGTTTCTTATCAGAATCATTATGATACTAAATGTTACTTATTATTTTTTAAAATGATACTTTGAAAGAAAAAAAAGAGCTGATAATTTTTGTGGAGAGGAAAATCTTGATGTAATGGAGGAATTGAGTCTAATATGAAGAGTCTTAATGATTAATGATAATGGTGAAGATTCTATGATTTAATTGTATACAGCAAAACTGTGTAAGGTGAATTTGAAATTTGTCTTCTAGTTTAGTTGCCTGCAGGGAACTACAGCTTGCCTTTTCACGTTATGACAGAAATTAGGAGGGGAGAGAGTACATCACTTTCTAAGATGTTGGCTCAGACTTGCAGCTAATTCTGCAGATACCATACAGAGGATAGGCAGTCAGCATCAACTCAGATAACTGGCTTGCACCTTATATATAGTAGTATAAGACTATTAACAGGTGTTACTGAAGTATTTGTACAGTTAAAACGTGGGTGCTTTGTGTTAACTTACCATTTTATTGGCATGTTCTTCCTGATTTCTTTTTTAAACAAGGTTGATGAATAAGTGATGTAAAATGTAAAAAGCACATAATATCAATTGACCCCAAAATACAGGATTTTATTTTATGGATCATATTTGATTATTAGTGAAAGTGAGCAAAAAATTTGGAATCTTTTCCTGAATTGATTTTTTTTCTTCTGTCATTTTTTCCCCACATATGTGATCTCATAGTGCTTCTTTTCAGTACTGGCTTTTGCTTCATCTGTGTATTACTGCTCTGATCTTTTTCTAATGTTATAAATTGCGTTTATTGATAACCTAATAAAAAAAAGAGGAAGAATTAAATTAAATGTCTTTTACTCTGATCACAAGAGAAAAATCAGTGGGGAAAAAAATACCTGTGGAGAAAATATCATAAATTCAATAGGTATGATATAAATCAATTTCTTCAGTTATTTTAAAAACTTTGGAGTTTTTTGGTCTTAGTTGTGGACACTATAGAACTGGGATTCTGAAATTATTATGGTGTTTACTGTTGTGGGCTGATTGTTACCAAAAGATACTTTGATATGTAGCCATTTGCTTCCTTTTCAGGTGGCTGTGTTTGATGTCTCTAATTTGCAGTGTCAAGTCCTTTTTTGATGCTGTTTTTGATACGTGTTGAGAGCACTGACACAAAATAATTTTTCTAAGCATCCACTTTTGACAATGAGGAGAATTGCAGTTGCTTTGAATTAGATGAGAAGAAAGTGAGACAGCGAGTACCTTTTCTTCCCTTCTTGTATGTGCTTTCACTTATTGCCGTTATGATATGTGTGACATGTGCAGGCATGCCAGAGTGGAAGGTTAGTAGGAATCTGTGCGGAGTCTGTGAGTGACATGTACTTTTCCCAACAATTCAAGACAGTCTGCCTCTTAAAAAGTTAGTAGAAAAATATATCAACTTAAGGGTAAGTAAATATAATGAAATAAAATAAGTTTGAGGTCTTTACTCTCCCTTCTTCCCCCATCAGATATCACAAATCCTCTTATCCCGGATCTTACATAGTACTCTGAGAGGTGTTACCCTTACGCTTCCCAGTGTGCACACATGCCCTGCGTTTCTGTTGAAATGTTGGATGCTAACAAAGAACCCTGTTTAAACTGTTATGTGAACAATGGTTCACTTAAACTGAAATGATTTAGGAAGCAATTCAGCTAAATTATCTAAAAAGTGGCTAATGCAATTGGCAGGCAGTGACAAGCAGCTGGATGGCAGGTGGTCAGAAACCTTTCCTGCTGTCACAGCTGCTTCAGAAGCCTTCTCTGCCCAGTGGCATCCTTGGGAACTGCACCTCTCAGAAACTCACCAGACATTTGGATCTATTTACCTCTACAGAAGTTTGATTCACAGGGGCCTAACAAAAGAAAGAGAGAGTCTGGAGTCACTTGGATTTAAATTGTAGGAAAACTTTCAAAGTTTGATCCCATTTTCTCATCCTTATCATTCAAGTTTTATTTAATATATTTCTGAAGGCACATATATTTGGTAGCATTAAAGCATGTATTCTCATGCATAAATTTTTTGCAATGATATGTTTCCTCATATAAGAGTCACAAACTGGAAAAAATTGAAACATTGATAACCACTGAGCAATGAATTGCCTGTTACTTTCGTACTGTGCCTACATAGAAAGCCTCATGCTCTCTGGAATGATAGTCAAGATTTTGATCACAAAATAAAATAAACCCCTCTGTCTTCAAGTTTATGTTAATTACTGTCAGTGTTCTGATGTGGAGATTCTGTCTGTCACAAGGCACAAGGGGAGTGGGTGAAAGTCCTCTGAAGATGATTTTACGTAAATTTCAAACTTCTCAAGTCATGTTTGATTCCTTTCTTAAAAGCATTCATTAAATAAAGGAAGAGAACAACTATGTTCTTTAAAAACCTCCCTGAAGTCACGCAAACCATGCAGGGGAATTCTACAAGAGCCAGAAAGCACAAAATTCTTCTTTGATAGGAAATCTGAATATTATATTTTAATTTCAGGTCTGTACCATTCAGAACTCTTTGTAGGGCTTTCCTTTCCTTTCTTACAAGCAGAATAATAATTCTAAAAGTAGTTATGTCAATTAATTAAGCTCATTTTCCTATGGAAAGTACACATTTTATTGAGGATTTTGTGAGAACTGGCATGACCATTGTTTATCAAATGACTATGCTGCTGTTCTTGAAATGTTTCTGTTGTGTTCATAGCCACCCTTACAGTTAAAGGAAATAAACTTACAGGCCTGCTGTCTTAGCTGAAAAATCTTGCAAATAGACACAGAAAAAAAGACAGTGTAGGGTTCATCAGACTGGATGAAGCCCTTACTTGGAGGGAGCATTGCAATGTGACCTTAAACTTTTCATCTGTGTGCTTGTAATAATGCCCTTTCATTCTTTCTTCTACCTCTGTTGTAGAAATTGATTGCTAGACTGACCCAAACAAAACTGATGCCTCACTATTAGTTCTTTACTAATGACTCTTTTCTTTTACTTTAAGAATTTTAAGAAAGTAAGTGCTCTAAAATGTGTTGAACGGAATCTTCATGTTGGTAGTTATACCTTAGTGTTAATGCTTCATCTTGTGTTACCAGTTCACATTTAGTATATGACTTTGAACAAGTTACTAATTCTGAAAAACTTGAGAGATTTCTTGTAAGAGGACAAACTGCATTTTTTGCTTTGTGTCTTGATTGACCTCGTAATGCTAGTGAGAGGCACTGTACTTGTTACCAGAATGAAATGTCACTTCCTTGGTCAACACACTTGATCCACTATGTCTCATTGTTGTGTTCAGGGTAGTCCTGACATATCTTAGATGGAAATCTTACTGTTTTAACTTTTCTCATGTAAAGGCTTTTCTCAAAAGTTTTTTTTCAGCTAGAATAATTAATGACCATTAACTTCCCCTTTCTATATAATTCTTTTTTCATATTTGTAAATCCAGGATATGCTACTATAGTAATTACATTTTTCTCATTCCACTCCCTGCGCACCCCCCCCCCCCCCCCCCCCCCCCCCGCCCCCTCCATGTTCACTTTTCACAGGGAATGTTTTTGTTAATGATTTGTGAAATTTTGGAGTTAAGCACTGGATCACATTTTTCCCCCTCATGCCAATACTATAGTTTTGTACTGTAAAAATATTTCTAGATCAGCACTTTTTTTTTTTACATATATAACATCCGGGTTTGACTAGTTTGTGGTGTCAGTGATACCTGTGCATCACAATGTGATTAAACTGATGTACTCAGATGTTGTGCATTATGATCTGATGTAGTAGTTTATTCACACTTCATAATATTTCCATCTTCAATTCTTCTGCTTCATATCAGTTGCTCTTGCAGGTCTTCACAAACAAAACAGTTCTATTCAAGAGAATCTGAATGTCTCATATTTGGGCCAATGATAAGAAGTTTGTATAGCTATAATTTCAAACTTTTTGCTAAGATGGACCTTTCAGGAGAAAGAAACTGAATGGCAGAGCAGAAACCTCTAATCAAATATAGAGTTACAGACCGATTAATTTCTTTTTAATGGTGTTATATGGCCTTTCATAATAAAATTGAACATGCTTTGTTAGACACTAGGTTTTGCTTATTTCAAACATACAGATCTTAGAAAACATGGAATTGTATTAAGTAATTTCAACTTGAATTCATCCAAAAAGCAATAAATATGTAGTGTAAGTTGTGTATGGTTTTGCCCTGTAATCGCTGCAAGGTAAGGTTTGTGATGAATGTCTTTCTGCTTTCTGCACCAGTTTTCCAAGGTGATTTAAAGCACCTATAACCTGCTCTGCTAGTTGGTTTAAGAAGAGATCCCGGAAGCAAAGAATGAGGGAGAAGGGAAACTTTTTAATTTTTTTAGTAGCTGGTGATTTGAAAAAGTGGTGCTGCTCATTGATAAGTGTGGAATGCTGATGAGAATCTAATGAGTTGTTCACATTGCAGACTCAGCGAACCACAGACAAGCATTTTTATGTAAAGGCAAAAAAATGCGAATGCTCTTCTCTATGTTATTTTTACATAATACCATGAATAAAATAAAAAGTAAACAGTAGAGCTTTATTTGAAAACTGTATTCAAGATGTCTTATGCAAGAACACTTTCCTGGGAACCTTAAGAATTAATAAAAGATAAAAAAGGAGCTATGTAACGAGTATGAGAAGGGTGTGCTCTTCTGAGGAAGCTGAATCTGATACTGGTCTATTTCAACATTTTTATTAATATAGGCAGTAAATAACATTTGCTAAGAGTGATTTGGAAGTCCTGCCCTCCACAGATATACCAAGAAACCAGAAAAATCAGAGCAACAAAGAAAATAAAAAAAAAAATGTGGAGAGCCATTTAGAATTATCTGGGGACTAATAAAGTAAAATTCAGAAATAAAGAAAAATAAGTTTAATACTAGGACCAACTTGAATTGAGGTTATGTATAATATCTAAATAGCCAAGATGAAAGAGGGTAGATTTAGATTAGATATTATGAAGAAATTCTTTACTGTGAGGGTGGTGAGACGCTGGAACAAGTTGTCCAGAGAAGCTGTGGATGCCCCTCCCTGGCAGTGTTCAAGGCCAGGTCGGATGGGGCTTTGAGCAACCTGGTCTAGTGGAAAGGTGTCCCTGTCTGTGGCAGGGGGGTTGGAACTAGATGATCTTTAAGGTCCCTTCCAACCCAAACCATTCTATGATTCTATAAGATCTGTGCATTTCTTCATGAAAGATACCAAAACTGAGGAAAATAATTGGTCTTTGCTGTCATAATTAAAATTGTTATGTCGGATGCCTATGTTGTATTATAATCTTTCCATGTTTTTGACCAGGAAAAGCATAAGCAGGAGTTAGAAGACATGAGAAAAGCTGGACACGAAGCCTTGACTATTATTGTTGAAGAATTCAAGGTAAATGAGTTGCCAAGATAACACAATTTTCAAATAATATTATTGTTATAGTATATAATAAGTATGCACTACAAGCAGTCTTCTTTAGTACTGCTTTTTCTGGTTGCTTAACCTCTTTCACTTTAAGACTGTCTTTTCTGTTGCTTCCAATTTAGTCTATTTGGCCTGAAATATTGCATGACCTGTTTCCTCACTCTGCACTTTGGGAAAGATAAAGTACGTTAGCCATTTTCAGTAATGAAACTTAAAACCAGAACAAACCAAAAATGCTCAGTCAGTTGTGGTAAACTTTGGGTTTGACTATTTATCACATGTCCACATTTTGGATCTCAGTCTCAACAAACTGCACTTGCAGGAAAGCAGCCTCAGAACTACTCAGCAGGTTTTTATATACACAGCACTAAGAGGAGTTAAGGATGAAATAAGGCCGAATACGTAATTATTCTCTCATGTTGTTCCTAGTTCCTCTCAGCTGGTAAGATGAAAGAACTGGATGTTACCATGCAGGATAAATCTGTGTCTTCTGTACTGTTACAGAAACTTTCTAGAAAGAAATGCACAGAGAACAAAAACTGAATCAAGTTAGGAGAAGGAGTAGGTAAAGCTGAGAATTCTAATTAGACTTAAAGAGGTAAAGAAGACCTGATGGGGGGAAAAAACCCTGATAATGGGAAATAGAAAAGAAGGATGTTTTTGAGAATGAGAAGGGAGACATGAGACCTGGTAGGCAACTGTGACCTGGGAACACAAATGTGACAATGTCGTTAGTCAAGGGGAAATTCAAATTATAACTGTTCAGCAATGGTGGTTCATGACCAAGGAATGATCTGGCATGAAGGGCAAGAAGGCCCAACTGCAGAATGGTTTAAACTTGCTGGAAGCAGGGATGCCAGAGACATAAGGACTCCACGTAATAAGGGAGTGAGGTTTCCCTTGGTAATGAGATAAGAAATGGCACAGGATTGTCACGTAGCAATCCATCCTGGAATGTGAGTGCTCAGGGGCCACTTCTGGTAAACAGCACTGATCCTGGGGGATGCACTGAACACTGGGCTAAGGTTCCCCATGCCGATGCTCACATGATCAGTGCTGGTGCAAGTGTGTATAAGGAATTGTCTCATGTTACGTCTTTGCACACTCTTTGTGGAGCTGCTTGTGGAGGTAGGACTGTCCAATCCATTATTCATTAAATCTTTTTATGTTTAAGCACAAACATATTTAATTTACCTCAAGGGGTATGATAAAAATTCCCCAACGTTAGTTAGGGTTGGAGTGGAACTGTCAAGGTGAAAAGGATAGGATTGAGGTTGGATCTTGTGATTCAGATAATAAGCTGAAAGCTTGAATCTAGGACCTGCTGGTCAAGAAGCCTGCAATACTTTGTTAGGGAGGGTAGGCAGGTTGGTTGGTTTGTTTTCAGCAAATACCCAAAACTTAATTGCAATGTATGTTTCTTTCTGGTGGTGTCAGGGTCTGTAGCTCCAGCAGAGCTATCTGTGCCAGATTCCCAAGTCTGCTGCAAAATTTGGGATCCTAACGTTATGCAAAACTTTTTTTTTTTTTAATTTGTTTCTATGAGGCTTGGAGACTCTGTTCCTCACGTGTAAGGTAGGCCTACCAAGTTCCAAGTCTGAGAGAGCACGACTCTGTAGGGGACCTGATCATGCTTTTAGAATCCTCTGCTTGAAGGCAGCCCATGTCGCAGGCTGCAGAAAAGTATAAAGTAATTCTAGTCATCATACATGTTTGCAGCAACTCATTCTTATTATATAAGAAAGCCTTTTAGTAATTTTGCTAATAACTGTTAGTACTGTTTTAGCTAATATTGAAATTGAACTTTGTGCAGACATATGTCTTTCTCTGTCAATACAACTCATACTAATTTCATCTAAAGGGAACCTATCCAGAAAAAAGTTTCAAAAGTTTCCATTCATGAGAAAAGTTAAGAATGGCCACTGGTGATGTCCCCTTTCTCCATACCTCCCTCAGTTCTGGAGGAGAGTTATTGCATTTCTTTTCCCTTACTTCTTTGGGGACCACTTTGCAATAGAAGTTCTTGAATGGGAATTTTCTTTGGACTGTCCCACTTTGGATGGGCCATTGAACATATTGCATATCGGCATTTTTCATTTCTGTTTTGTGCTAGATGTGTATAAAATTATCTGGCTGTTTCTGTGTGAACTTATATTTCAAAAACCCCAGTGAGCTATTAGTAATTGCTGTACTTAGGTTTCCTCCTTTTTATTTCTGAAAATATAAACAAATTGTGAAATGCAACAATTTTATAGTATTGAATGAAAGTTCTGTATGTTTTTCTAGATATAATTTTTCACCATTTTAATGCCTTTGTGTGAGCTAAAGGAGAGTTTTGCATGGATGATATTGTCACTTTTGAGGAATAATTTCTTCATGTATAGTTGGGTAAAGGAATGTACTCATGTGCCATATTGATTTTTGAAAACTGTTTTACCAGTCAACAGCAGCTGGGAAGATCTGATGTGCCATCTGGAAAAGAAGATTTATGTTTATCAGTTTCTATGATTTGGCAGAAAATATTAGGGATTTAATTGAATACTGTGATTCTAAGCAATGTTTTTATTTAGCATATTATTTCTTGTAGACTGTTTATATTCAAGTTATCTAAAGACATTCTTTAATACCAGGGAACCATGGCATGAATATTCTTCATACAGGTCTTCCTGTTGCTTCATGTGGTTGGTTAGTTGCCATATTTTGGTCAGTGAGATCACACTACTGTGAGGAAAAATAACATCAGATATGCTAGCCTCCGAGTAAAATACTGCAACTAACCTTGTCTGCAAACGTGCAGTGAGTTATTCTTCAGGGTAGAAGGAAAAATCAAAATAGTTTGTTAGGTTTAAAAAAAATCAAGCTTATTTTGGTTGTTTGTTTATAGAGTAAATACCTTTTTAGTAACCCTTTACTATGTGCTTAAAAAAAAAGGGAATAACCGAATCATCAGAGAATTCAGTGAAGGCAAAAACTGTTCTGTAGCTTTGTTTGAGAAAATACTCTTGGATTCTTTTAAAATGTTAATTCATGTTTAATATTTTAGTATGGAACAGGGTTAAGATTTTTTTTTTTCTTAAGTAAATGAGTCAAATGTGGTTTTGTAATTATAAAAGTAATATTTTACATCTTGGGGACTTTTTTCATGTCTTCAGGAATTTATTGTATTTATCAGACATGTTGGCAGTTAGTAGTCGGTTAACCAAATAAGGAGTCCTACATACAGCATTTGTTTAAGAATGTAAAGTAAATCTGATTAGTCCTTTTAGTGAAATACAGAATTGTGGAATTCATTGACTCTCTTAATTCACGTATGATTAGCCATGCTTAATTTTGTGCTGAAATATGTTGTCTTTAGGATTTAAGACTGTGCTACACTAATACATATAATTTATATGCAGAAGCGATTTCCATTTTCAGTAGATTTTGTAAGTGCTACCTAATTAATCCCCAAATTACCTTGAGTCTGGAAATTCACGTAAGCAAGTCTAATGCATTGTTTAAAAGGCATAGGAAGGAAAATCTTTCTTACGATTAATTCAGTCCTGTTTTGCGTTTCTTGGGTTTTAATGAATGAACTGATACAGATTATTCCAATCAAGTGCTTGCTTATGGCCCAAATTAGGTTCTGTTGCAGTCATCACTGTTGGAATTATGACTAATCCTCTCTGATAGCAGCCAATTATAATTTTGTAATGCCACTCCAAGAAGAGCTGTAGCATGAGTGAATGTAATGTCCAACATTGCTTGTTTATGGATAGCTATGTAAAAATATGAACCATTTATCATTAGCCCCAGAAAATAATCCTCAGAATCCCTCAAGCCCCAAATCCTCTAAATTAGATATTGAAAGTCTGGGTTGAACAGCAATGGAAAAGAGTTGACTACTTGCCTTTTCTGTATTCCTGGCATAGATAAACCTTTCTGGTAGTAGATTTTGTGGAAGCGCCTTTCTTTTGGCATACAAAGGAAAAGAGTTGCCATTTTTTCACTTCTGTCTACAAGGTTGCCAATTTAGTAACCAAAATCTCACATTTTTCTTGCATTTAGAGCTAATTATTACTCCTTGCAGACTTACTGCAGCAAGACTCTTTTTTTTGTTGTTGTATCTTTCTGTGCTTGAAAATGGGTTATGTGTTCCGATAATCACTCTCCTGTATTTTGGGGAATTATTTGTTGTAAAAGGAACAATATTTCTCCACATTGATCTTTCATTAGGATGTTATCCCTGGGCAGACCAGGCACTCAAGTTTAAGACCAAACCCTCTCAATTCCTACCCTTGTAGTGACTGGTCCTTTTTAATATGGCAACAGTTTCGAAAATGGAGCTTACACAAGCAGTCAAATACTGAATGATCTAATTTCAAGGGCCTGAATATACCAAAGCCTTTAGAATTATTGCAGTTGTCTTTGGAATACTAGCTTGCTAAATGTGCTGGGAAAGTCATTAACAGAGACCATTAGACACATTGTAGCACAAACCCTCAAAAACCTTGGCCATTGTTAAGCATCTCACATTCTTATCTTCCTTTCAGCAAATAAACCATCTACAACACAGTCACTAAACTTGTATTAAAAAACATGGGAAAACAAATTAAAAATGAACTTAGCATTCTGTGTAGGCCAAGTTTCCCCTTCTCATGTTTACCTAATTTTGTTTAATTTTTGTCTTTCATGTCATTATTTTTTTTAAACTTTTATCCCTGGTAATTAACTACAGTAAAGAAAAGTAAATGTAGATCTTGGAAATTATGCTTGTGGAATCATGTCACATTTTCAGATATTTACCACAAGCAACATAAGGGTTTTTCCTCTGCTTGTTTAATCAAGCTTTTCTTCTGAAGTTGTCATAGTTCTGTAAACAGACGAGTTAAGATTTTTAATCTGTTTTGTTCGTATTTCTCACCATATAAAATATCCTCTAATGTAAGCTTTAAAGAATATGAGGTTACAGGCAGGTGTATTTATTTGATGATATTTATTTACTTGGATTATTTTATGTGATTGTTAGTCTTCTAAAAGACAGCTTGCATGAACCAGATGTGTGTTTCCTTCTATGGAAATTAACTTCAAGATGCAAAGCCCTTTCCAGCCCTTCCTACAGTGAGTTTTGTCTATCAGTTTTCATTGTTTGATGGTTGTTTTTTTTCAGCTTTCCAGAGTGTAAGAACAGGCAGATTTGCAAAGAACGGGATATGTGAGGTCCATCAGATTGTCTTTCAAAAATATTTGTGTCAATAATAGACCTCTGAACTGAAAGGTTACCCTCTAATAAACAAAGGAAAATTTAAAAGATTTCATTACAAAAGAAGTTAATCTAGAATCAGGATATCTTTTTTTAGACATCGTTTATCCCTAGTGAGGAGGGACAACTCTTGAAATGTGGCCAGTTCTCAGCTCTTTAAAACACCAGCTTAGTTTATTAAGTTTCCAAGATGACATACTGGCTCAGAAAGGCCTGACACATGAATAAAAGGATACATTCAAAAGTTGTTGCAAGGGCTTGTATTTCACTTCCAACTTCTATACTTGTCCATGTGTAAGTTGCACTAGAATTCAAGTGGGCCTTGAATATAATACAATATTGGTTTTTGTCATAAAGAGCTGATGGCTAGAAAAGGAGAGATTCCTTGTCCTTTTTATAGCGTAGGAGTACTAATGTACAACAATGATGCTACTATAAAAATCTTTGTACAGAATTCTGATAAAAGCAAGGTACAATCAAGTCGCAATCTTCTGAAGATCTGGCTATAAAAATATTTTATTATTGATTAAAGCATCTTGATATTTTAAAAGTAATTGTAAAAATTACAAGATATCTCTCCCTCCCTTTTTAGTAAGGATGACTTTTTATATGTGATTCTGACTATAGAACAATAAATATGGTGTTAAATATTATAATAATTGAAAGGTTTGATTAGGAGTGTTTGCAGTTTGTTTCTGGCAGGAGTCTGGGAGAACAGTGTTTTGTGGAAGATAAATCATTTAAACTCACGTACCAGTAAACCTGAGATATCTAGATAAACGGCACATAGTATTCAAACTGTAAGTTGTTGATTATTACTGGTATACCAAAAGCAGCTGAAAATGAAACTGAAGTTGTTATACCACTTTACAAAAAACACGTTGCCCTATTCTTGTGTTTGATTCAAATGTCTTTTATGTTATGTCTTTGAAACACCTGACTAAAATTCAGTTCACACTGTAAACAGGACAGTGGTTAGTGAAACCATGAAGCTTCATGCCCTGATGCATGTCAGAATGTGTTGACCTTTTGTGAAGAATAACTTGTGAGAAGAATTTTCCACAGGAAAAACTTTTTAACTTGATATGTAAAATTTCACAGCACGAGCTCTGTTTAAAGCTTTGTTAGCACGCCATGACTATGAGTGGAAACAATTCAAGAAATTCAAGTCAACATTTTGTTTTATTTCATTTAGAACCTACTTCATTGTAAATTACAAGTTGCCTCTGACCTAAGCGGAAGTTTAATTGCTTTCGTTTTGGTTAATATTCACTTGTTCAAAAAACCTCCTTTGTTCCCTAGCACCTAGATGGACATGTTTCATTTTCATTTAAAGGGTGGCTCACCTGAAAACAGCCTGATCATGAAAATATGCAGTATCTTGGGCTGAAGGGGCTGAGTTGGATGCTGTTAAAAAAAACATTTTTCAAAAATCTTTTAAATGGTTTTATTCATATAGTATGTGTACTAGCTAATAACTGAGTTATAACACAACCAGTCAAATAGTACATTTTATTGAGTTAATGTGTCTTCTGCAAGGGTCAGGTCAGAATTTTGATTTTTGTCATCTGCTCTGTTTTATCATTCAGCAATTGGTTAATTATATTTTGCCCTTAAATAAAGTAGTAGAAATTATTTAGTGGTGGAGCCAGGATGCTGAATTAGATGAATCATTGTCTAATGCTATGAAGCATAGAAATTCTTACGTACTATTGCTGAAATTAATGCTGTTATTTAGTATAGTTCATGTGTTTGAAGTAGTATGGTTAACTTTACTTTTCACTAAGTAACTTTATTTTTAAAGATGACTTGTTTTGGCCATCCTGACTCAGCAATTTTGAAGTAAAGAAGCTGTTTGATGTACTGGCTTGTGCTTAGTTACTTAAGCAAGTTAACGGTGCTTGAGCACTGGAAAGAAGCCAGAGGATATTCTTTTGGATTAATTTAGGGTTTTGGTGCAGTGCTTTTAAGTAACATTGTAGAACATAATGCAGCAGCCTTATACATCATGATGCGTGTTTCATAATGATGTTTCATGCGAGTTGGTTTAACATTTTCAAACAATGCTACACATCTGAAAAGTTTGTTTCTTGCACGGATTGGAATTGCTTTTATACCATTTTTCAGGAGAGATGAGAGGGAATAATAAACTCTGCTCTGTTTTTCCTCTTGCTTTGTTTTTTCTGACAAGTGCTTTCCTCCTATAAAAAGAGGGAGTTGAGAGAAGGAGATTTGGCAATTTTGTTACTGTTAGGGAATTTGGGATGAATTTAGGGGTAATGGTCTATATTTTGTCTATATAATTCAAGAAGGATTCTTATAAATTCTAGCTTTTGGCCATACAATAAATCCTGTTATGGGCAAGCAGCTCTGGTATTCATTGCCAGTAGAATTAAGACAGTATGCACTAGGGCTGGGCAAATAGATTTGTATTAAAATGGGCTGAAGTGTCTGTGCTGAAGTTTTGGTAAAATCTTAATCATTGCGCTTTTGCCTTTCCAAGGATGAGGACAAATTTTAGAAAGCATCTAGTACTCTATACATAACACAACCTGTAGAAATACAGGATAAAATTTTGTAATCATTTGTATTTTCTGATCTTCAAACTTTTCTTCTCAGATTGGGTACAGTACAGTTTTTCAGTCTGTAGTCTGTATGCAGTGATGCAGTTCTCTAGTGTTCCTACAGTACATGTAGTGTGCTGTCAATTACATTCCAGGACTACTTAATTCTATGACCATTGCTAAAGCATATAATAGAGTAATTAAGATGTGTATTCCCTTCAGGACACCTCAAGGTGATTATGGATAAAGTTCTTATTATGATGTTTGGATCTAGTTTCAACTCAGGGTCTTCCAAAATTATTCTAATATATGAAACTTAAAGCTAAGTTTAGCCCTTTATCTGAGCTCAAACAGGGGTTTGGACTAATTTACTTAGTTAAGTTTTATTTTGTTTTGGTAAAATTCCAGTTTAGAAAATTAAGATGGATTCACTTTTAATCTTCCTGCAAACTAATTTAAAAATGTTTTGTACTGTCATTTAACTGTGTGAAGGTTTTGATAATGGTTTGAGGAAATAACGGTTTCTGTGTTTTTTATAATCCATCATATATAAAACTAAAATGGATATGAAGACTCTTTAGAGAACTTGTTCTTAAGGGGTTTCATTCTCTTTGTTCTGTCAGAAGCCACCAGGCATTTTTGGTTAGTAAAGGAAAAATACAATCAATTCTCTGATAGCTTTTTTGGTTTACGAGAGAGATGAGAAAAGAGGGAAGAAGCGGTATTTCTGGAATGGTTTGGAACGTTTCTGACAGTTTAAGCTTCAGATGAAGACTTGCTTTGCTGTCATTGTCATCCTACAAGTCCTGTTACTTGGAGCATTCATTTGGAGCAGCCACACTGTATGTAGTTAGTGTTAAATGTGAGCATGTATGTTACTCCTTAGCTTTCCCTTTAAAAACCTCCCCAAAGTTGTTCATGTGTATTCCAGAAACAATGAACAGAAAACATAAGACAGTTTTTGGTGATGGAGTATAATGTGCATTGGGAATACGAATTATTTCCAAGTGGCATAATAGCAAGTAGAAGATAGAACTTCTCCCAGATGAATTCTAGCATTTAAACTACCTTGTCATACAACTAAACCATATAGTTTACAGACACCAGAATATGATCCATCCCCCCTCCCCCACAAGGATCTACAAGGTTCTAGCATGTTCTACAATTCTGCTCTTATTTTGTTATTCCTTGCATTGTAAAGACTACTTTTCTAACAGGAATCCAGAGATACGGGTATTAGAATAAGAACTATAATCAATGGATCTTCGAAATTTTAGAACTTAGAAGAATTGGCTTTGTCTGTAGTGGTTAAAGAGCCATTGCCCTGTTCTCTGGGAAAGGAAAATCAAGACTGAGGCAGAGTGCAGACTCCTAATTTTCCTTTTTGGTTAAATTCCACTGGTTTTAGTCCTGATGAAGATGAGAGGAGCATATAATGATTTCTTTCATTTGTTTTTGAAAGTAAGAAAATACAACTGTACATCAGACTGTAATCCATCTGATACCTGATAGATTTTTGGAAAGGGACCTAAAGGTTTGCTATTCTATATCTGAGTCTAATAGTTTCTTGTCACTTCTTTGAGTCATCTCAAGTTCCTGTACTGAAACTGAGGATACCAAGCTAGATTAATTGTTAAAATATGAGGTATTTTATTCTTGTCCCAGTTTTTTCTTGACCAAATAAAACCCACTGTGAATACCTTAAGTCAGTGTAATTTTTGGAAGTAATTCTGGTTTTAGAGGAATTAAATCTAGATGTGTTAATTTGGCATCCTTTTCTTCCCTTAATAACTTTCTCAGTGCTACTTTCTACTATCATTTTCCTTTTCTGATCTACAAGCCAAACAGCTATAGACTAAAGTCTGAGGCTTAAAACTTTACCAAATTTTAGCTTTGATTAGCTAAGAAGATTATGCCAACTTGAAAATGAATTATAACTGAACCAAACCTAGTAAAACAATGTCAGTGTAGACATTGATTCTTGGTTTTCTCAGTTAATGTTTTTTTGTCCTGTTTACTAATGGTAAAAGTGTAATATGAGATACGGGGAAGAAGGAAATGTTAAAAGGCGATGTGTACATGTTTGTCTGATTACTTGGAGCTGTGGTATATTTTTTGTTTTCTTTTCAGGAGTCAGAGGAAAGATGTTACTATTCTTATTTTATTATACCTAAATATACTTTGACTATTTAATACATAAGCCTTGTAAATTCTGTTTTTGTTGGATTAGTGGAAAAGCATCAGTTCAAATGATTATGTACTTACGATCATAACTATGGTTATGCAGTCACTGTAATGGCTGCAGTTCATTCTTATATTCATGCATGGCTTTTTATTTGAATTTTAAGCAAACGTTTTTAACTAGTTGTTTCTCTAAGGTACCACAGTCCTTTAAACTGTTCCCTGATACAACAACTTACATAAGGGCTTGGGAGGCATATTATTTTTGAAAGCCAAGGAAATTACAAGTTGGAAAAGAAGATCTAGTAACTCCTTGAATAATTTGACTGTTTATTTGGCTCTAGTAAAGACCTAAAAGGCGACCTCACTTTTGGTTAAAGGCAGATGTGGTTAGGGCTTGTGAAGTGTGTTGTGTTGAGGAAGGAAAAAAATAAAAAAGCCAAGGAGCAGGAGGGACTAGTTGAAAAATGTAAAGAAATTCTGAAAATCTGAACCCACCACTTCCTCTATGACTATATCAAGTGTAGGCTGAGGCAACAAATGTGATAGGAGTATAGAAACAGATCCACATCAAGACTGGGGCCTCTTGCCATCACAGTCCTGAAACTGGCTGTTGGTACAGGATGACCTCTGCCACCCGGTGTCAAGGAAGTTCATTGCACAATATATAGAAGGAGAAATGGATTACCAAGAGCACCCATATTGAAATCCTACCCTCTGACTTCATGCATCAGATGCCATAGGCTATATTCTGCTCTAACTTTACTTGAAATGATTCAATGAGCTATTAAAAGGAGACTGCTTCCTGAATGGCAGCTTGGTATTAGGTCAGTGGCCACAGATTTATGGAACATCAGCCCACCAGGATAACTGTGTAATTAATTAAGGAAGAAAGTGGTGTTTCAGCAGTGATAAGTAGTTGGCCAGAATAGCAATTAGTCAAAAGACTTACTGTCATTGTACTGGAGGAAGTATGTAACTATAAGAGTTAGAGATGCCTATCATCAAATAGCTAAATATATGTTTTAGTTTAGTAAATTAGTTAATTAGTAAATTAGGTTTTTTAATTAGTAATTTAAGTAGTTGATTATATTGAAATTTGCAAAAGCTTTGTATGGATAGAATGCATCTCTGCTGTAGTTACCCTACCAAGAAACCTTAAATGATGGTTGTGATCAAACAGAAGAAAATTACCTCATTTTTTAACTCAGACTTTTCTTTTTTCTTTTTTTTGGTCTTTACGGTCTTGGAAAGACATTGTTTTATGACATCTTCATATTTACTTTTTATAGTCAGCTGGAGCCAGGCAGGTGTAGGATATATGTAATGAACATAGTAGTGTCCTAGGCAACAACTGCATGTTAGATTACAACTAAAGGAAATTGTCAAGTTTGGCTTTATTTTAAAAATTTTCTTATTTCTGATAATTTATTAAATATGGGACATGATTTCAATGTTAAATGAAGAATAACGAAAATCTTAACTTAAAAGGCAAGATATATTTCTTTTGTCGTGCCAATTGTCTATGACACTTTTCTGTTCGTACTTCAGAAGAGTAGACTTTCTGTTTTATAAAGTGCCTTGTCTGACAATTATGATCAGTCCTGACCATAAAAATTTTCTCATGAGAAGGAAATCATTCTACACTTTAAAATTAGAGCTCAGCGTTCTGTTTTGATTGTAAGAGTATCTTAAAACCATAAGGTTCTGAGAATCTTCAGATTCCTCTTGAAAGG
This sequence comes from Nyctibius grandis, assembly GCF_013368605.1. NCBI lineage: Eukaryota > Metazoa > Chordata > Aves > Nyctibiiformes > Nyctibiidae > Nyctibius > Nyctibius grandis. Next base: position 78,145,285 of record NC_090662.1, on the reverse strand, counting down.
GGAAATCTTGTTTTTATAGTAAGAAGTTATTGCTATTTCAGGGTATTATGTGACACAGCTCATCTTCTTTTAAGTGAATTGAAAAGATTTGGGCCTTGGCATAAATAATTTATTCTGTATTTTAAATGCCTGTTTGACTGGCTGATCTGCTGCATCTCTCCATAGAAAATAAAGATTTTTGTCTGGAGATTTTTTTACGGCACAACATGGAAGCTCTCTCTGAAGTACTGTGTCACATAGGGGATTTTTCTCTCTGTCTCTTTACTCAGCCAACTAGTGGAATAGTCAAATACAGGATCAATTCTGTGGTACTATTTAAACTATACTAGTAGTGTGTATGATAGAAAAGGAAGGCTTTTGTTTCTGAATGTGGAATTTTATGTATTTTTAAAGAAAATACTAAAAGTAAATTTTAATATTTAACAACTTCTACATGCCATCCAATGAATAAAAATTACTACCTTGAAAACTGAAAGTTCGTTATACCATTTAATAGGAGTTTAACTGTCTCCAGTTAAGTTTGCATAGTAAAGTGCATAAAGTGACTCAACCCTTGGCGTGAGCAAGAAGATATCTGAGAAATGGCATTGCAACTTAATGACTATTCTGTTACTGTTTTCCCTAAGATTAGAATTTGTGTGTTTTTTTTTTTTCTTTTGCATCAGTTATATGTGTCATGGTTTAAAGCTGGGCCGGCTATTAACCCCGGTGGCAGACGCTCTCTGTTAACCCTCTCCCCCCCCACCCTAAAGGAAAGGGAAAAGGGAGAGAGACTTACGGGTTGGAAAGTTAAAACAGTTTTAGTAAACTATAGTAATGAAAAAGAGTATAATAAGAATAATAGAAATAATCAAATATATACAAAACCAAGATCGAGAGCTTGGAAATCCTCCTCAGGCAGAGTTGCTCCCCCCAGAGGGGAAAATGCAGTAGCTCCCCCTGCCATCACACCTGCAGGCTTTTAACTGGAGAACTGGCAAAGCTGGTACCAATCAGTGGAAGACAGGAGGGCCCCTCCCCCCTGGGCCCCACCTCCAGGAGGCAGCAGGCCAGCGACAAATAGGAAAGTGAGAACGACGTGTATGGGATGGAATACCTCGCTGGTCAATCCTGGGCCACCCGCCCCGCCCGCTCCCCCCTGCAGGTGCGACCCCCCCTCGGCTCCCCACCCGCAAGCAGTGAGGAACCCAGCAGTGACCCCGGTTTCTCCAAGACCAACCGGCCTGGTTTGGGCCAAACCAGGACAAGGTGTGACCCCTCTTCGGCTCTTTACTCGTAAGCAGTGAGGAATTTAGCAGTGACCTTGGTTTCTCTAAGACTAATTGGCCTGGTTTGGGCCAAACCAGGCCAATATGAAACAATTCTTGTCACATTAGTTTAAGCAAAAAAAAAAAACCCATATCCCAAAGTACAGACATAACTTTTGCCAGTGATATGTGGCAATTCTAGTTTATACACAGTAGGATTTAGCATATAAAGTTTCACATGCAGAAGTTATACTTCTTTGAGAGTTAAGTTATTGTGATTTATGTCAATAAAAGAACTAAATTTAGTTGGAAAGAAACTGACTTTTATGAAAGTAAACGTATGACTAGCTAAATCCCCTACAAACACCAGTAAACGTATTCTTACACTTTGATTAAAGCATATGTCAAGCACCATTTTTTACCTTTTAAATCTTTCTGAACCTGTGCTGAAAACTACTACCATACTATAGCATTACCGAAGAACACTGATTTTGGCATCAGAGGCTAATTAGTGGAAAATCTGCATAGTTCAAAAATTGTCAGAAGGTTTTATTTGTATACATTTTTGTGTTTTTTTAAAGTATTCAAAGTTGTATTTAATGTGTGTGTTGTGTTCCACAAAGTAAATATATCTCTAAAATAAAGATTGTTTGAAAGATGAGATTTTCTTTCTTTGTTTGCATTTGAGCCAAAAGTCTGTTTTCTATAAAACTTATGTCTGTTTTAACTTACACAGTAATTTCAAATACTTCAATATATTGATTCTTAGTTAAAAATAGTTTGCTACATTGTGTATAAATATCCCAATGAATATTTTGAAAGTGACATAAGTATTTTATAATATTAAGGAAAAAGACATGCATAGCATGAGTTAAGTAAGTTCTGCGTTAAAATACCATCATTGTTTAAGGAAGCCTGAGTGTAATTCCTCAAATGCTAATTTGTTTTTTTACATATCTTAAATTTTTTTTATTTCTCTTTTTGCATTCAGATGCTGGAAGTTCTGCAGAGTTCAGTCAAGTGCATGTGAATACACACATGTGCATGCACACACAGAGTTCCTAATTTTATCATGTTTTATTACTGTCTTGGTACTTTGAGTTTCCACACTTTTGACTTCCACTGCTTCACATTTGAGTGTGAACTTCCTGGGGGGGCGTTCTTTTATGTTTTAAATTACTCAGAATTTCCATGTGCTTTTACTTGACTTGTGGTTGTGAAGATCATGCTTGGCCCATGGGATCGTACACTGTGCCGAGAGGATGTGGAGTTTTGTCAGCCAGGGAAATATGTCTGGCTTCTTTTTTTTTTTTTTCAGCAGCTTTCATATGCTTCTCTTCTTGTGTGGTCCCACTAAACTGAGTATATTTAACAGAAATACTCTCCCTCTCTATCTTCTGTGTGCTGCTCTCTTTTAAGCAGACGGTATATAAGAAATCTGAGATCCAAAAAATTTTAGTCCTCACTGAAAACAAGGTAGTGTTACATAGAAAGTTACTTTAAAAGTTGCACATTCCAAATTTATAACAGCATTCCACGTTCTGGTTTTGCACAAGTATTAGTAAATCTGCAGTTACCAGTAAACATCCCAGTTATATCTTTGTTGCATATTCTGTGCTTTCTTTTTGCAGGCATTGCTACAATCTACAGTTCAACAGCAAGAAGCAGCTATTGAAAAACAGTATATACTAGCAATTGAAAAACATTCTCACAAATGTGAAGAACTTCTTAATGCTCAGGTATGGATGTGCACATACAAAAGTCTTCATGATTTTCTTTTAGTTTCAGTTCTTTTCTGTTATATTAACATATATGATCACCAAAGAAAGTAATCAGTCTTTCACCTTGTGTCCTCAGCATGACAGTAAACACAAGTATTTAAAAATGCAAAATAAATAATGACTCTTCGTTTGTTGGGATCAAAGGTGTTTTATAACATTTAAACGTGCTTAGAACAGCTTCAGGAGGAGCGTGGCACTAATAAAAAGTCTCAGAGCAACTTAATACATACTCCTTTAACATTTGCTGTTTTCTGTAGTCTTGGAGGAAACACGCAATTATTTTTAATTTATGTAGTTAAATGTAGGATTTGATTGTATGGGATTTGCACAAATTTTTGGTCCAAATTTTTTGATTCTTCTTAGATGGTAGACACAAACATCTGTTGTCCAAACCTATTTTTATTTCCTAGAAATCTTACATAAAAAACTAACTATGAGGAATTACATAATAGTCAGAAATATATATACATAAATAGGCCTATATTGGCTCATTTAACATGACTTGAGTAAAAGCACACTGCATAGCAAGTATTTGGAATCATATCAATTATTGATTAGTATCTGAACAGCGTAAGCCTGGTTTGTTATTGAAATATCTTGGTTTGACTTAAGTACAGCTCTTGAATCAAAATAATAATGATCATTAGTATATAAGTTTAAAAAAAAGCTAATTTGCTAATAGCATCCTGAAGTTGTTTACAGTCCAATTAACAATATTAACAGTAGCCTTTGAGGTACTGTTAGCAGCAATTCTACTAAGAATACAAAGGATAATAGTTTGTTCATTAGTGCAACATGCTCTAGGTGAACCTGCTTTGGCAGGGGGATGGACTAGATGATCTCCAGAGGACCCTTCCAACCCTAACCATTCTGTGATTCTGTGATTTAATTTTCTTGGGGTATATTAGACCTAAATACATCAGAAGTCCACTTGAAGTATTCTACCATTTCCAACAGTGTTTTATGACCACTTCACTGTTCTGACCATATCAATTAACACTTCGTGCAAACATGTATTAAATATGTAAGCAACTGTATAAACAGTATGAAGGAAAGATGTAATAATTTGGAGAAATCAGTTCCATCATGAATGAGGAGTTTATTGCACAGAACTACAGTTATTTAGTGCTTACCATAAAGCTCTGCCTAAAAAGGAAGTAAAAATGAATTTTTTGTGTTTCTGAAATGAACATATTGTTTACTGACTTGATATCATTTTCTGAATGTTAAAAAGGAGTGAATCTCATGAAATCTGGAAGAATTATAGGGAGATATTTTGAGGGTGTACTTACAGATGGAGCAAAAATATTGCTCCTGTGATCTGTTACATTTGCCTTGCAAACCAAAAGGTGGGAATAGAAATGTGAAAACCTGTTCAAGAGGTTCAGATTTACCTGGGGAGAACCCAACAATATAAGGGACCTATTCATGGTCGTAAGACAGGAGAGTACTTATGACATAACACAGTGCCCAGTTCACATCATGTCTACATTTAGCACAATATAACACCCCCTTTGGATCCCAGAAAAGCTTTACATTTTGTTCACAAACTTCCAAGTCATTTCTCATTCAACTCAATCAAGGTTTACCACCTTTAATTGTAACATGAAACTAGAGTTTTGAAAAACTAGTATTTTGCCTTCAAACTTGTAAGCCCATGTAAAACTTTGTCCACCCACATAATTTTTTGTCCTCATTTGCCATTTCTTCTAAATTTTCTGCTGTTTTATTTCCATCTCCAGAAAATCAAGATTATCTCATGTAATAACTCCTTCCTCATGCTTTCGGCTAATCCCATTTTCCTCCTAAATTCCCATACCCCTCCCTCCCAGAAATGTCTCTTTGGGAAGGAGGAAAGGCTGTTTTTCTCTGCTTGTCTTTAACCTATCATTAGAGTTTATATAAGTTTCTGATTTTGAAGTTATATTTTATCAGGGTGTTGTGCCTGTGATGGTTATGCACGTTTAAAGTCTGTCTAGAGAGGTACCATACTGCTGATATGGTTGGTGTACAAGGGTGTATCTTCCAGGATAGCGGAAGATGTGAAAGGACTCGTTCTATAGTTTTATCTCAGTTTCCTGCTGGAGAAATTTCCGCAATTCATCTGTGATTGTTACATGTGAGGTTTTGCAGTGTACTAGCTGGCTACAAGTAACGTCATCATCGTCTACAGGAGGGAACCATCAGCCCATCAACACAAATTGTCTCCAGTTGTATATCTTGTTTCAGGTCTGCCAGCTGTCTTTCCACTGTGCTTTTCTACTAGATCTAACTCTGTAAGTCAGTGGTTTAGGACATTCCTAGAATTGCAGAAAATTCTCCAAAGTAAAATTCTGAGCCATTTTCTGTCCTGGCCCTTCTGACAGATGCCTTCCCCACCAATCCTAAAGCAAGAAAGCTCTGGTATATTTTGTAGTTTAGTTACATCTGCTTGAAGTTCAATATACTCTCTGATGTACTATACTGAACTGCCTCTCAGTGAAGTGTCCCTCTGTATTGTTATCACTATCCATTGCTTTTGGACCAAACACTTGAGAGATGAGCTGGCATTATCAGTTACTCTTCAGTTACTGCCCACAGATGCCAGGTATTTCTACATCTAGCCTTTTCTTAGTCCATTAATGTCACTTGCCTTGAATATCCCATCTCAAATGTCCTGTAGGTCTGGAGCTTATGGGTCCCCTACCCGCTTTCCTGGAATGTGGTGAAAGGACCCATTCCCTCAAAGAAACTGATGATCACTGTAATGGGTGCTACCTGGGGAACAATCTCTAGGGCTGCTGTTTTTTCCAGGGAAGTACATTCTCATACCAACATTTCAAAAAGCAAACCAGGCATTCTCATGGCATATTGGTTGGATGAGGCTTTGAGCAACCTGGTCTAGAGGAAAGATGTCCCTGCCTGTGGCAGGGGGGTTGGAACTAGATGATCTTTAAGGTCCCTTCCAACCCAAACCATTCTATGATTCTATGGTATTCAGGGACACCAGAGTCATGGCATCCCGCATCAATGAACGGGACAATGAGAGCTCTTCTCCTCTATGCCAGGAATCAGTCACATCATATAACAGATATTTAGGAAAGCAATGCATGTTAGTTGTACATTTCTAGCATTTGAGGACATCGGAGAAAACTTCATTGGAAAACACATGTCAGTTTATTAAAAGTTGGAAAATCACAAAATTCATCCTTATCTTTTTCTGAGACACAACCACGTTTGATGTTGCCTACTGAAAATGAACACCAACTTTGATTTTGTGGTTTAACTCATGTGATGTGTGAAAATACATACTGAAAAACATGATTAACAAACTCCTGAATATAAATTTTTAATACTCAGAAAATGAAGACACATATAACAGCAAATTAATAAAAGTGCTTCTGTATAGTCAGGTATTGGTCAGTGCTAGAAGTGAGATGCCACACGAGGTAGAACAATAGGTATCTTTTAAAGTATGAATATTAAAAACAAAAGCAAAAAAAAAACCCAAACAAACCCCAAAACAAAACCAGATATCTGACAGTAAAATTTATCTCTCTCTGAGATTACTGACAAATTTAGATCATAGTTTACCTTCTTTAGTAAGTGCTAGCAATGACAAGTGAGGCATGGAAAAGATCTGCAAGGTATGCACACTTCAATTTTTAGTGGGAAAGAGCAACAATTTTTTATATATGTATATAGAATTTAAGTTCATTAAATATAACTCATACTTATGGAGAAATATGGGTTCATCACTGAGACTTTGTAACTAAGTAATTGCCTGGGCTGGATGCTGGATTCAGCTAGCAGAGGCAGGTATCACTGGCAATATTCCTCTGTTCCATACTTCAATACGTGGAATAGTGTCTTCCAGCTTTCCCTGTATTACAGTGTTTGAATAGAAGTAGTCTGTTCAAACATTACAGTAGGTTTTCTTCTGAAGATAGAGAAGACATAGAGACTGAGGAAAAAGCATGGACCATAAAAGGCACTATGAAAAGATGGAGTAAGTAATCATCTATTATTTAAATGTGTGTACTATGTAGGACGAGGGTATTCTGAGGAATTTTCTCATTAAGGTTGCTAGACCATGAGCATGATAATGTAAAAGGAATGACCTCTATTCACTGAAAGCCCTAGAAATGATGATGTATCAGAAATTTCTTGCACTGTTTAGTCGAAGTAGATGGTGTTAAAAATGTAGACTATATTGAGGCTGATTTTTTTATGTTCTTTTTAAAACAGTCATTGAGCTGTGTATTAAGGTAAAATAAAATCTTAAATACCTGCAGCAAATCACTTCTCATTTATGAGAAATCATTTTCCCTCTATTTATTTATCTTACACTTTCCTTACCTTGATGGTCTCCTTCCTTACTGTCTTCTTAGAAGTGTGAAACGGGCATTCTTGAATGGGGAAGGATTAAAGTATATGTGAAGTGAAGCTCAGATCACACATTTCTGTCTCTGACAATATTCCTCTTTTTCTGTATGTCTTCCTGAGGAAACGGTATCAATCAAAGAGATACAACTGGACATTCTGTGCAGTTTTTTCATGCTTGGATGTAGTTAAGGGGGATGTATTTTACTGTGGTCCTTGATTTTGTTAGTCTGCATATTTTCCATTTTGATTCATGTACAAGAAGAATAAAGAAAGACAAGGAATAGAAGTCTTGAATTCTTTAGTTCATTTGCATGCATATTCCTTTCCTGGGCTGGACTTCTTTTCTTCTACTCAGTAAACCTTTAAGGATGTGCCTTAAGGATGTGGGGCCTGCAGTTTTCCTTTGTACAGAGTATATTATGCTGAAATTTTTTCCATAGTTTAAGAAGCCAGAGGAGCTGCTAGTGTAACTGCTGAGGCAGAACAGTTCTGGAAGTGTCACACAAAAAGGAAAGAACTCAGTTAAATGCTTCCTCTGCATTTTTGCTTATTGATATTTTTTGTGAGGATTTTATGTGAAGCTATGAAACAAATCTCACATTTGTAGATGCAACAATATTTAAGATAAGTAGAGTTAGCCCCATGTCCTTAGTTCTTTTTCCACTCTACTTTATCACGATGTTGGCTGTCATTTGTAAGATAAATAGTAGTTCAAAATCTGTTGGATGATGCATGAAATCTTGTGCCCTTTTTTTGAGACACGCTCAGAAAAGTACTGGTTTAGTTTCAATTTGAAAAGAATTTGCTGAAAGGTCAGTCAGAATAGAAGTTCCATTTGCTAGAACTCAGTTTTTTGAATTGTATGATGCTTCCAAGAACAGCTTGTGGACAAGCTGAAAACTGGTATGATAATAGTAATGAGCTGCTGGAATGTGATAGATACCTTACCTTCTCCAGTATTTGGGCGATGCATTTTGATGTGTTTTGCATAGCCTTCTGTGTCTGTAAGTCCCCCGACAATTCCTAAAATGTCAAATGTAAAAAGTATTTGTCTTGAATAGCAAGTGATTGTTTGTATGCCAGAGAAAATGTTTATTTCAGTCAGCAATTTAGTTCTAAAGTCAGGAAGGATAATTTTCTATTATTTCACATCTTGTTTTTATATTTACTCATAATGTGCAGCATGTTCATATAATAATGCTTATTTTATGAACCTTGATTATTTATTTTTTCCCCTCTTGTAAACAAAAGAGGTTCTATGTTTTTCCCATCTAATGGTAGTAATTATGAAATCTATTTAATGCCTGATCTTGAAGGGAGCATATGCAAACTAGATTCTTAGAGAATTCTGAATATTTGCATTTTTAGGAGATATTAGACATTTTTTGCAGTGAGAGTAGTAGGTACTTGAACAATCCGGAAAACTTGCAGACTGAAAAAATGAAGAATGCAGTGGACATAACCTTTCTGTTTTGTTAATTCCAACTATGATAGGTTTGGAAATTCTTGAGAGTGTTTATCATGTCCCCTTCTTTGGGCATTTCCTCTCTGTTCTCAGAAATCTTGCAGTTTGCAGCTGTGGGAGTAATTGTTTATTCATTCCCTCCAAAATGAAATACATCCCATCAGTCATTCCTCTTACGTTTTCATCTAATTCACTCTGCACCTAACCTCTCATCCTTAAACATAGTTCGCCTAGAAGTGTCTTTTCAGGTCTGCTGCTCTTCTGCCAAAAGTGAAGTTCGACTTTCTCAGAAATTCTTTATTCTCTGGTAGTTCCTGATTGTGTAAAGGGGGGGGGAAAGTATTTATTAGAATCCTGTTGTCAATTTGTGTCATTTATTCATAAATTCATAATACCTCCGTGATTTCTGCGTTATGTAGAGAGAATTAGAGTTAAAAGATCAAGAATCAGCTATTCCTGTGCTGGGAAGGCTTTTTTTTTTTGTGGGGGGTTTTTTTTCCTTAAATCCTGAAAAAGTTTAATTTATCCTTGCTTAGTGTTTTGGTTTTGTATGTGTTACTTTGTATCCAGTATTGCTTAGTATTTACCTCCCAAAGTCAAAGTTACATTGCTAAGATCCAAAAAGGCATATCTATTTTTTGAAAAAATGTAAATCCTTACCAGAGTCTTCTAACTTCATTTGAATTTGCCCGCCATCGCAAGCTGGTTAGAGGATGATTTTGCAGTCCCTTTGCACTGTTAATTCAGCCAGGATCCTTTCAAAGTCTCAACCAAAAATCTTATTTGGAAACTGCATTTGCTTCCTAGGATTTGTCAAGTTCTGCTTGAAAGTAGCTCTTTAGTGTGATTTTTGCTTTCTGCCCTTTGCTTGTATAACAAGCTTCCTTAAAATCTTCATTACTTGTTATGAATTTATATCATCATCTGTGGTCAATACTGAACAACTAAGTAATATAATGTGATTTTTCTCAATTATTTTTCTGTCAGCTATTATGAAAGGGTTTTTTTCCTCCCTTTTGCTATTTTCTGTTACTGAACATTTTGCTGTTTATATTGCTCCTGTGTTAGGAGTTCATTTCCTTTTACTGATAGATGGAGCAATTCTGTGAGAACTCATGCAGACTGTGAAATGAATTAGATCACAGAAACAGAAGGGCTAGTTAATACTTTTTTTCACCTTCATTTTTACTGAAGTTCCTTATCTCTGTATCCTTAGGACCTTGAAGTTTGTGGGTTTTTTAATAGTCTCTATTACTGTGTACGCTTTCTGAGAAAAGTATATTCATTATTAGATGACCCTGTAAAGTTTCTTACTTTATTTATAAACAATAAAGTGCATATGCAGCAAAATGTTTTAAACTTAATTTCAGCCTCCATTGTGCCTCAAATTATACAGTTTACGTACTGTCTGTATACTGCTGAGCGGAACGCTGAGAAGTATAGTCTTCGTTATTTTATTACCGCTATTATAATTTTTCTTTATATTTTCATTGTTTTAACTTTTCTGGTTTAATAATGTTCTGCTGATTCCTGAGCTTTCTCTTAGAAAAGTTTTGCTGCTTTTTAGCCGCTTGGACCTCAAACTGGCAAAAAGATACAGTTCAACCATGCAGTAATAAGTTATAATTTGAGGAAGTGGAAATATGTAACAGATGTTGGAATTCTTCAGACAGATTTTCCACCTTGCACTGCCAAACACTCAGATGCCACAGATAGTGAGAACAGTGTAGGAAACCAGTTATGAGTACCAGATCTTGTCATTTGACTTGGGCATAGTTTAGCGGTGGTGAAGAAAAGGTGCAGTGTAAAATAATATGCTGTTAAATATAGCTAGCCTTTCTGCAGGAGCAGGAAACTATTATTAGTGCTTTAATTGCCTTAATTTACCTTTTTCCTCAGGATAATATTTTGAATAGGATGTAGAAATGGACATATTTTGATAACATTACAAAACCATGATGCTATAATTGTGTATTTTTGTTATGTCATCCCTCTCACGTAGAGATAATGTTTTCCACAACCCGTGTTACCTCTTCCTACTGTTAGATTCCTTCATGAGAGACAAAAATAAAAGTAGAACTTTGTGGGTTAAGAAGGTGAACAAAATAGGTGTTAAAATAGGTGAACAAATTTGAATTGCTGAATTCTTAAAAAGCCCAATGCAGTCGTTTATTATTCCTGCTGATGAATGAAGTACTGGAAACATTTACTAAATGTTTCTGAAGAGAATTTTTCCCAAATCAAGAAGGACAGGGATTGTTCTATGTCCATATGTAATGAAGGTAGAAAAAAAATATGTAGGAGATGAGAGATAAAGTCTTATGCCTCTGTTTTTTCTGTTAATCTACTAATTACAGTGCAATTTCAGTAGATTAAAAAAATCAGCAGATTTTTGTTACAAGAAAAGTCAGTCATTCACTGAGGGTGAAATAGACATACCTATGTCTTAATATACTGTTTTTCAGACTGATGCCATGAAAAGAAGGTTCCAAGTGTCATTTCATTAGTGTGAAAATTCTTTCCTCAGATGAAAGATCTGTGAAAGTGTGAAATATCATTATTTTGTTGCAGTGATACTACAAATAATGCAAGCTTTTTTCCTGTTTAGTATTAGGATATTCATATTAACTTTGGCTGTTCTATGATGTTGTTTGCTGTTTTGGTTTTGAATGGTTATCTAATGGACTACTTTTACATAAGCCATGAATAGCACCTAACAAAATGAATTTGTCCATACTGACTTTGGTAACCTGTGCATGATGATTTACTCAATATTTTGAGGGAACCAATCTGCAGAAACATAAATTGGATGCCTATTAGTTATAGCAAAAGAATTACATCCTTATTTATGGATGAAATCCTGTACTCGTTTCCGTTTAAATGAAACAGTACGGGGCCCAGGAAGAAACTATATTTTCAAAAAGCATTTCAGTTCATACAGGACACCCTATTTTCCATTTTTCTTTAAACTTGCAGTTTAGGGTTAATAGGATAGAATTATTTATTAATAGCTTTAATACAGTGTTTTAGCTGTAAAATAGCTCATATCCTGCATTATTTCATTCACTCCATGAATTATTATAATATGTACTATGTAATCCTTCAAAAGATGCTTACCTGAAAGAAAAATGTCATGATTCCTCAGAAATAAATTTAATATATAAAAATAACAAAAAAGACTGACTAGTTGCTATTGTGATTAAATCTGTTTACAATGTCTTCTGTGACTCACATTCCAGGAAAAAAAGAAAGATTTTTTTGATTTCTTTTTTACAGGAATCAAGAAAAACCACAGGGCCTCTGTATTTATATTTGAATCTACATCAAACAGTTTTCATTTGGAACCATTGCCTAGAGAACTTCTTGCAGGGAGAAAAACATTATAACCTATTTTTGAGTGCCTTTTGTTTTAAGTTGGTTTTCAGCAGACTCTTCTTGACCTCCTCTTGCTACTTTCCAGAGAGTAGGGTAGAAATACTAGTATTTCTCCACACTTTGGAATAACGCTTTTCTAAAAAGTTTGGGTTTTTTTCTGTCATTGGAAAACACTTTCTTGTGTCTCATTGGGCCATCATGTCCCACTACAATTTGCTCTTCAGAATTTTTACAGATCAGAATTTTACACTGTTAACCCTATACTTCTCGTCTGAGGAATAAAAGGAAGCAAATTATAATTTTGTCAGAAAGAGGGCTAGGTAAAGGTGCTGGGCTATTGAAATTAGTTTAGGCAAAGTGATACATTAAAGAGCTATACTATTTGTTATACCTAAACTAAAGGCTTTTTGATCTGGCTGAGTGTCTCTGCATAGTGTACTACTGTCTGCTATGCCTTATAGAGAACATGCACAATGTGAATGTGCAGCCTAGCAAACTTACACTGGCTGAAAACTTTCTTGTTGCACTAAAGTGGAGTTTTCACTGAGATTTAGTTTGGCCTCATACTGATTCATCCACCATATTTCCAGTTCAGGACTTTTTTTTTTTCTTTTAAGATTATCTGTAGCCATAACTTTTCATCAATTTCCATTTTTGCACTTTAGTCCAGAGAGTCAGTAAAGTATATTTGTTTAGTAACAGCTGGATAATTGGATTCAAAGACCCAACATGTTTAGAATTTTCTTACCTGTTTTCTGGTTCTTGAATTGTTGATTAATAAAGGAAAAACCTTGCTTCGATTTAGAAACTTCATGGATACTGTCTTGTAGTCCACACAGGTTAGGTGCTTTTTTCCAAATGTAAGGCTCCATGAGTAGGTCTCCGTCATAACTTTTACAGGAAAACTGGAAGAGACTTGATTATTTTTCATAGGACTGTTAGGTCTGATGAACTCATTAGCCTACTTACAGGAGGCTGATCAGTCTTTCTTAAAGGCTCTTATTAGGTTCACTTGTTGAAGCATGGGCAATATCCTCTTGACAGGTACAATTACCAGGAGACCTTGAACTTTGACATCCAGATAAGCCTAAGAGAAAGTGACCTCTACAATGCTTGGGAATGAAAATTCGGTGTATAGATGGCTCAGAGTGATGCCTTAAGTCTCAATGCTCTTCCTTTACTCCTTTAATACTGTCTAACAGAGAGGAACATGTTCATAATTCTTGCCTGTGGAAACTGAATTGCTGAATGAGATTCATTCAGCTCACATACTTTCTATAGCTTTTATTCCTGTTGAGAAGGGGAGGGGATTATGAGATAGGTTTGCTTAGCTGTAGGCATTTATCCTGGCATATATGATCTTTAATTCAGCAATGGTCTGTATTGTTAGGAGACCTTTACTATAGTTGAACAAAAATCTGTAAGCCAAGTAAATGAACCTAAAACATCCTGTTATTTCCTGTTAGCTAGAAGTACAAGAGCACTTGAAAGCTCTCAAATGTATAAGTGCTGAAGTGAAACTGTCACCTTTTATATGTTTTTAACCTTCAACTCCCTTTAATAACTTCATATGAAAGACCAACTGAGGAAGCACTGACTGTATATAAAGTTCATTGTGGCCATTTGGTACCAGAGTCCAAAGTCATTCTGTGTATGTCTAGAAAATTCATGTACCTAATGCTTCTATATAATAACATCCACTTAGAAGGTATGTGGATTATTTTTAAATCTAAAGTACCAAGCTAGTTGTCCTAATTTAGAGACTAGTTCCAGAGGGGTTACAATAGCTTGGTGTGCAGAGACATTTAAACTAACAGCTTGGAATTCTATTCATACATTCATTAATCATTTTCTTTGCATTACTACTGTTTTTTTTTTTTCATGGTCTTTCAGAATGCTGTCATTATTATACAGAAATAGCTAAAATTTCCTTGATCGCTGTCAGAAGAGGGAATGCACAGAAACCTTTCCTATACGTAACTTCCCACATTTTTTGCTCAAGTGTTACACGTAACCTACATACCTGAGTATGCCTTTGAAAGATCTGTGCTTCTGTAAAAAGGAGTTCAGATGGCAAGATGGTGCATTGTTTTCTATAAAATGGATGAATAATACCACTGACCTTGCTTTATACCATTTTAATAAGCACAGCTTTCAAGAAGATTCCATGGCTTCGTGTGAGGGCTAATACTGCTGTGGGGCACAGTACCTTGGGAAAAAAAAAAAAAGGTTTTAATAAGTAATTAAATTGCTTATTAATTACAAGCAGAATGTAAGCTTTCATCCTTTTTGTTGTATCTATGCTAACTATGCAATATGGGCTTTCTGGACTCAAGACATGTTTCAAGGAGAAGCAGTTCATGTAATATTTTATTCTGCTTTGTCTATTTCCTGTTACTTATTTCTTTTCATATGATTTATGTAATTTAATAGCTTAAGCTACATTTCTCTCTGAAGAAGAAAACTATTTGGCCAAATATAAATTCTGAAGCCAAATAAACAGTTCTTCAAGGTATTTCTTTAGGTCTAGTAGAAGAGAATTTGCTTTACTGGGTTGTATGGACAGCTGTTGCAACATTTGTGATGATGTATGAACTTTTGGAAGTTCAGATATGAAGGTAACCATTTATGGAAGGATTATTCCACATGAATAAACATTTACATTATAATAGGAAAGGACATGCCAAGCTATTCACAAGAGGCTTAAAACTTGAAATTATAAATTTTATGTTTCTGTGAGAAATGAGGATGCTATGTAATGTAAAAGAAGTTGCACTGAAATATGCCAGAAGTGATTAGATTTTATTTTGAAAGCATTCTAAATGTGCTCACAAATAGTTACCTCTAGTATCTTGAAAAATAGGAACTAGTGTGTTTTTATACACAGATACAATTCTTAATACAGTTCTTACTGAATTTCTGTGAATTCCATAAAACTCGAAATGTAATACCATATAGATTTTCTACTCTACCAAGGAAATAGGAGATCCTAATCTCAATTAAAGTGATCATGCTGCAAATGGCAGTCACAGTAGCCTTCATTTTAATGTTAATTTTTTACTCATTAGGCACCTTTTTTGTAGTTAAAGTGGCAAGCAAAAGCAGTATGTTGTATTTTAAAGGTTTCCCGTTTCCCTTGTTTGGTATGCTGTTATGTATGTCCATGGAACTGATACGTCCAGGTGTTGTTAAACTGGAGTAATGTTTTCTTGTTTTGTACAAAGAGTTGGTCTCTGGATTTAGTTGTGCACTCTTTTTTGCAGTGAAGGAGATACATTTTCAATTCAGAGATGTATTAAAGATCAGAACTTTTCAGGTTCCTATATGATAAAAAAAGTTTTGGTTCCAATATCTCTGTTTCTCAGGCTTGTAGGTTTACCACAGGTTTATGAAAAGTAAACTGCTGTGTAGTGAGTTTACGGTCATGTGGAAGGCTGTAGTCATGAAAGTATTTCATCTGCAGGGAGAATAGACATTAGTTGTCTCCATTGGCCGTATATGCATGTTCTATATTGTATTAAAAATGTCTGCATTATTTCAGGACTTCCAGGATGGTCTTGAAGGTTTTCTTATACATATGTGTAAAATAACATTTCTAAAACCAGCCTGAAGTCTAAAGGCTGAAAATTGTAGTGCCGTGGGGAATGTTGTAAAAGACATCTGGTAGCTGGCCCATTATGGCAACTTGAAATATGCATACACAGTCTTCATATCTAACCTAGAAATCTGATAGCCAGAGTCAAACTGGAATTAATGCCTGCAAGTCTTGCACTAGAAATTCTAGTCTTGCTGAACAAGTTGACTGCCATTCTATCGTAGATGTTTTAAAGATAGAGGTGATTTTATTTAATGAGCTGTCCTTAGAAAGTCTCTCACTGATTCTTGATTGAAGCAAGTGAAGTTTCAGTCTTGTAATTAACATTAGTAAACTTTGATTTCTGGCATATGTCTGAGAAAATATTTGCATAAGTTTGTCTTCTGTTGTGTCATTCTTTCAGATGAAAGTGAAATAACAGATTTGTAGTCTGTGCAGTCAGTCAAGTGAAGAGTTATGGCGATCGTTTAACTAATAAAGTCCATCTATTGTTTCACCTTTGAGTTACTGGGAAAAATTAATTTCTGTAAGTGCCCTGATAGTTCAAGCTAATTTCTGAAAATACTAAGTCCACAAGAAAAGCTAGTTACACATCATTAAGTATAACCATGATGTGAATTTCACCACTCCTTTCACAGGTGTTTTCCATTAGAATATGTCTGCTCCATTCAGACATTTTAAGTAAATTCACAAGGAAATGCCTCTTTACATGTTTATCCTGGAAGGGCAGATAGGTGGTTTATTTTGTAAAGCAGTCTAGAAGTTTTCTATTCTTCAAATGAAAAAATATTTTTCAGAACATAGTATTGCAGTTTGGTAATGTGTTTCTAGCTGCCATTAGACACACTTATAATTAAAACATAATAAAATTCATGAAACAGAAATTACTTTCTTAGAAATGCTGGTGAAAGAGGTATTTGCCTTCATAAGTGTTTGTGTAAAAAATTTATGTTTGTTAGATACACTTTTATTAATATAAAACTATACAGTTAGACTTTGCTTTTGGTGATTTGTAAAATATTATTATGTATTGATACTATGCTTTAAGGTTATAATATATCATCTCTTAAATAACATGTAAAGAAGTGTACTGATTTGCTAGCAGTTATCTCATGACAAATACCCGACATCAATAATTTCCAGTAATAATTTTTGGTTTTGGAAAACAGCTTAGCTCTTACAGACAAACCCCCGCATCTTTCAAATGCTTTACTGGGTTTAGTGGAAACCAGATAAATGGGTTGTGGTTAAGAACAGTGACAAATTAGACATCTACATGTAGACTACTTGATCTCTTTATTTCAGTGTTCATTTTCTTCCTTAAAAAAATGTTTTGGATTACAAGAAAATTAGAAGAAAGAGGCATTCTCTTTTACTCTCATCTCCTGGCTTTTGAAGTTCATGGTATCACAAACAGTTGAAAAAAATACATTTGCCTTCTGCCCTCTATACGTATAACTGAGAGGTAGTGCAAGCATAATTTAAATTCTGCAGCTGGTTAAATGAAATATTTAAAGTGTAGTGTTGCTTAGCGCATCTTTATAAATTTTGTAACAGTTGCTTTTATACGGTGATTTTTTTCCAACTTCTTTTCTAATACTTTTCAGACTGAGAGGAAATATTAGATAATCAGGAAGCTAGACATTTCTTATTATTGTATTTTTTTTTTTCATGTCATGAAATCAATTAAAGGAGTGCTCTATATGTCATTTAACTGAATCTACATTTTAAGTCATTTTGTAAGCAACTGACAAACCTAAGTGACTTGGATGAGTTCTTTTCACCTGTTTTATTAGCAGACTGTGGTTACAATAATGTAAATGTTTTCTCTCAATAGCATCAGCGACTTCTTGACATTTTAGAAGCAGAGAAGAAAGTGTTATCAGAAAAGACAGAAGAAGCTTTGATGCAGCAGTCGCAAAAACACAAGGTATTGCTTTTATTTACCAGAAAAAAAAGAGGCCTGATCTGCACCATGGAGTTCATTGGGAATGATCCTTTCAGAATCATTGACAGGAAGAGGAAGCTTTCTCAGGCACTTTGACTGTTTGAAATTATTTTTAGGCACTCCTCTCTTGTGTATTGCAGTTTAATTTTTTCATAACACTTACAGGAAGTGCTTGACAAATGTTTGGATGAAGAAAGACAAAGAAGTAAGGAGGCTGTGGCAGCTGCTGCAAAGGTATGTCTTGTTAAGTAGTGGACATGCGATGCAGATTCCATGTGTGTCATTACAAATGCCAAGTTCAGCAACTCATTCTTATTTCATAACTAAGTTTATCAAACTCTATGTTCTTATCTGTATAAAAGAAGCTAGTTCTATAAATCATGAACATACCTACTGTATCCTATGCCTTAATACAGATAGTCTATGTAACTTACTTCTACCTAAGATAGCCTCTGAATTAGTTGATAACAAGAAGGTAGAATATTGCAGTTCAGTTGTTGGTGTTACCTAAATATCTGGTTTTGTGGTCTTTCAGTTAACAACATCAATACATCTTCATTTGCAGAGCTAGGCAGCAGTGTCAACTGTTGAGGTTAAGACAGTTAGCATTGTGTCTTACTTAACTTTTGTTAAATATGGTCATTTTCAATGAGTACAGAACTACTTTATAAATCATGTAAAAATTTGGACCTTTTAACAGGTTTTCAGTTATTTAAGCTGATGTTTGACTGAAAGTGAGTTTTCACTTTTCAAAATATGATTTCTTCAGTCTATTTCATTATTAAGTGCATTAGGGTTAGGGCAGTAATTTTGTGAATGTTAAGCTATCTTTCATTTCTAATACTGATGTAGAATCCAGTACAAAATTTCAGTTGCATGTAATGATCTGGGAAAACTAGTGATATATGTTATCTAGCACAGTTGGTTACGCTATATTATCTTTTCCTGTATGGTCCTGTAATATATGCACACTAGCTGAGCACCTCACAGAATAACATTCAGTAACACAAGAACCATCTGTTACATGGTTGATATCTAGGGGAAATTGTGTATATAATAAAGTATCTTAATAGGGCATTTTTTAACTTACATGTTTATTATATTTTATAAATGTCTAAATAAAAAAATCAAGTCCCAACGAATTGTAAGAAACAGCTTGCTTTATAAGTGTAGGTATTTGAGGAACCCACTATTTTCTGCTGTTTATAATGTCACTTGACCAATTCCATAATCACCACCAAAGGGCATTGGAATGACCTGTAAGCTTATTAAAATTGAGGGGTGTATGGGTGTGTTTTGTCAGCCCATGTTTGTTTATTTTGAACTTCAGCCTGCCATTATTTATTTGTAGATATTATGCAATGGTTGTCTTACTGATAAATATATTTGGGTGCCTCAGCATGTGTGGAGCTGTCCTTGTTACTTCAAATTCAGTGTGTGTCTTCTGATGATTTCTAGTAACAGTTGAATATAAACATTGGGGAAAAAAAAAAAAAGAGGAAACAGTACTTGTAAAATGCATAGCTAAGGAGCTTTGGGAGGTGTCACGGTTTAAAGCTGGGCCAGTTATTAAACCTGTGGCAGATGCCCTCTGTTATCCGCACCCCCTCCCCCCAAAGGGAAAGGGAAAGGGAAAAGGGAGAGAGGCTTCCGGGTTGGAAAGTTAAAACAGTTTTAATAAACTATAATAATGAAAAAAAAATAATAATAATAATAGAAATAATCAAATATATACAAATAAATATATACAAAACCAAGATTGAGCTCCCCTGAAGTCAGCCACGTCACCACCGGCACTGCAGGGCAGGCTCCGGGAAGGCCCAGGCTGGGCCTAGCAACGGTCGAGAGCTGGATTCAGGGATGTACGGATCGGGATCGGGGGCAGCAGGAAAACAGACGGAGTCCTCCTTGGACACCGGCCATAGCAGAAAGGGGCGCGACCCTCGTGATCCCCCCCCTTTATACCGAGAATGACGTGTGTGGGATGGAATACCCTCGTTGGTCAATTTTGGGTCACCTGCCCTGCCTGCTCCCCACTGCAGCTGCAACCCCCCTTCGGCTCTTCACTTGTAAGCAATGAGGAATTCAGCAGTGACCTTGGTTTCTCTAAGAATAAGTACAGCAAGAGCCTTACTGCACAACATCGCTACTGGTGCCTCAGCGATAACTACAAACTTCGGGCGTTATCAGTCTTGGAGGCAGACACTGTCTGCAAACATGCAGTTACTTAGAGGAGACTTAGCTGAAAGCAAAAATCACTGAAAGGAAAATCGGCCTGGTTTAGGCCAAACCAGGACAGGAGGAAAGACGTATTTTTTTAAGTATGTATTGGCTACTTTGCCACAGAAAGTGCTCAGACTGTTTTTGGACTTTAGTTACTTGTAGATAAGAGCAAGAATATCTCATATATGGGAATATCAAGCAGTGTTAGGAGGCTCGTGATGTACCTATACTTAGATGGTTTCTGCTGCATGTTTTTTGTGTGGGCATTAAGCAAACTAGTTAACAGTAGGTGAGAATTTAAGATCCTTGCTTGTAAGTTTCTTTTTCTTTCTGTAACCACAAAGTCATTGTCCAATGGTAATACCTGCTTGGTAGCACCTTAAGATAAATTTAAGCTCATAGTTCAGAAGTGAAAATATTCATGTCCCATATCTTGTCAGCTCATAGATCTCATTAGAAGAAGTAATTTATATGAGTTAGTTACCCATGTTGGGTATTTTGGTCATTTATTTGTGCTTCATTTGTTTCAAAGGCTGAAAAAGAAGTAGTTCAGGAGGCTGTTCTGAAAGCAGTAGAGGAGGAGAGGAGAAATCTGGAGAAGATTCATGCAGAAGAGAGAAAAATGTGGGAAGCAGAGTGTGACAGACATAAAGAGAAGATTGCCCAGGCTGTTTGGGAAGCCATGCAAGAGCAAAGAAAGCATAATCAAGTTAGTATATTTTACCTTTCTGTGGACCCGCTTTGTCTATTTTGATTATTCTTTTGAGTGTCTTCCTAATGTTATGGTAGATTTTTTGGTGACATCTATCATTCATCACTGCAGCTAGTTGATATTTTTAATGCACAGCGATCTTGTTAGTTTATTTTCATCTAGACTATGTGTATGGAGAGAAATTGGCACGTTCAGAACAAAATTCCTGCAACCTTTTCAGGTACATATATGTAAATGAGATGAATCATTTCCTGTAAGTGCCTGTTTTTGTCGCTGACTTCAAAAGGAGCCCAAGATACTAGCTCAGATATCGGCATTTATGTTGTAGACAGTTTAGGTGACTTTTTTCCTACCTATGTAAGAGAAAAGATGTTACACTTATTCTGCTGGAATTCCATTATCTCTCTTAGTAAAAAGATATTTTTCTAAGACAAAAACTAGAATAGGTATGAAATAAAGAGAGTGTTATAAAAATTGGCAACCTAAACCAGTAATGAACCAGAAACGTTTCTAGAGTTACTTTTTAGGAAGGTGCTTCTATAAAGATAATTTTACATTACTTAACACAAATTGAGAGGGACATTCACAACATTGCTTTTAACAATTGTAGGAATTACAAATTAAATATGCTATAATAGCAGTTAAATTAATGTTCCAAAAGTTGAATTTTGTAGTCTCTGATGCTGGAAATATTTGGGGGAACAGCCTGTAAATTCACTGATTTCTTGGTGGCATACCTCAGTGTTATAGTCTGAAGAATTTTAAACAAGATATGTTTCATTCAGTTGTTGGAATTTGATATTACTGTATTTTTTTATGTCCTGGATAGCAACAACAACAAAAAAAAGGCCTTTAGAATTTGAAGTAAAATAGAAGTAAAATAGCATATCACAGAAGTTTAAAAATCAACTCTTTGGAAGCAGACCCCCTTTCCCTTTCCAGTGTTAAACAGAATTATTAACCTCATAACCTAATCAACTAGACAAAAAAGTTGGGTTTTGGTGCTAAGCCATTATTATCCTCTGTGTTACTTAAGTTTCTAGTGTAAGTAAAATTATTTTACTTTGTATATGGCTTGTTTGCTTCTTCTGAATGTAAAGGTATCAAGTGGTAAGGTGTCAGTTTTCAAGACTGTAGTTTTACTATACCGATAAGCCTCCAGGCACTCAAACTCTTCTTTACAACAACAAGATAAGCAGCTGACTTCAAAGCTAAATTCAAGTTGAGAACAATGGTTCGGGATTTAGTTAGATACAAATCATTTAGACTATCCAGAATGAGAACTGGTACCAGTGGTGTTAAGGATCTTTTAATAGAAGGGAGAGCAGTAAAGTAGTTGTTTACTACAGTAAAATAAAAAGACCGCAATTTTATAGCATGCGGAACATGGAGAGATGAATAGGAGGATGACTATGGTAATGAAGTTTGAGGAGAATTTTGATGAATCCTGAAGATTTTTGGTGAAGGAGTGCCGTAGCTGGATGCATGAGGTCAGCCAGGGTTCTGTATTTACAGATTTGGGGAGCATGTAAAATGTTCCAGGGGTGGGAGAGTGGTGGATTAAGTTGACGTAATGACTCAGGGTAGTTTTACCTTCCCTGTGGAGTGTTCTGCCAGAGTTTCTTGTTGTTGTTGAATACTGCCTTTGAAGTCATCACAGGACAGGATGGTATTAGAAGTAGTATAATTTTGATGGGTGTATTCTTTCAGACAGAGTCTTAAATATACTGAGATGTGAGTACTTTTCTGAGGAAGAAATTCGGGCCTTTCAAAAGGACAGGTTTTTCAGCTCAAGCTGCTAGTTGATCAAGTAGTTGATAGTGTTTGAGTATCTAGTGGTGTACTTGTTATGATGGTAGGTAGCACTGAGGTATTGGAGAGTGCTGTGATTAATTTTCCTGTAAATATCTTGCTCTTGATCTAGTCATGTGTTATTAGTTAATTCCATCTTCTTTATACTGAATAGCTCTGACAACTTTGATAGTAACAGGAATAATTTATCTTATTCAGTTATAAGATGTGATTATTTCTCCTTTGAGTTATGTTCATTTTTCAAATACCTAATCTATTTTCAGTTAAGGAAAATGCAGATTTTTCTTGAGATTTCCAAAGTTATCTCACATAAATGTATAGCATGTTTGAAGTTACAGTCTTTATTTTCCAATTAATGAGTACAAATGCTTTGGGGAGGATGGACTTCCATGTAGAAATTTCTTCCTTGTGGAAATTTTCACTTGTTATCTCTGTCAAGAACTTGCTTGCTGCCTTTAGGCCATTACTGTTACAAACATATGAGAACTACTAAAATTCTCTAGGGACAAAAGAAGTCCTGCAGAGCTAATGTGCCAACTGATAGCCTATATATGGTGTCAGATGTGACTTTGGTTTAGCAATGAAGAACACTTGGGACTACAGGCAGTTTGTGTGCGGGCATTAATTTTTCTGGATTAGAGCCTTTCACTCAGAGTTGTTTCTTATTTATGTTTTTTTTACTATAAGATTTCTCTTTCAAGAGCTATAACTGCACCATTGACTTTCTTGCAATTGTTGTTTAGACAACATAATCTGTCAAGTCAGTTCCATAATGGTCAAAAGTAAAACATACAGTCTAACATTTTAGACAATTAAATGTAAACTTGTGGCCCAGTCCACTTGCCTCATTTAATTCTTTATGCTTCCTGCTTCAAATTGTCACCTGATACTATTACTATGTTTAGTAACAAGTAATGAAAGAACTGAGTGTAGCTGAATGTAAGTGAACATGCAAAATAATCTTTTCGTATCAGACATACTAGAAAGAGCTTTAAGAGCAGTACTCTTATTTCAAGAAAGAGAATGAACTTTCTGACTAATGCATGACTTTGGAACATAATACGAGGAAAGAGAAGCCTGACTTGTTTTTAACAAAATCTCTTTTCTCTTAGTTTATCTTCTTCAATTTGTCAGCAGAGGAAATAATCTGTGTGTGAGAAAGAAAAGATATTTTTATATTTTATTCTCTGTCTTTTTCTTTTCTAGTCTTGTATCACATTAGTAATTGTCATAGAAACCTACATTAAAATTTAATTTTATTCTGCTGTAAGTTAATTTGAAGATATTTGCTTTACTGATTTGAACTAAAACAAAGAAATTAAGCATAGTATTAAAGGGAGGGAATTTTCCTTCACTAATATTGTAAGAGAAAGGTCAGAAAGGATCAGTGTAGTCTTCTGCAAAGAGGTGAGGCAGAATGGCTTCTGGTTATGGCACCCATAAGTAACTCTAGGAATAATTAATGGAAAAATTTGAAGACATTCAAAATTTTATAATTTTCTTTGAGATACAAACCCACTTTATAATCTATGTGGTTTAGATATCTTTTGGTCTGTGTCAGAGCTGAATAACAAAATAGAAGAAATTGAGACTCCAAATTTGACAGCCAAACAGCACCTCAAGAGAATTGTGAATTTGGTAGTAGAAGCTGGGGTATAGTGTCAGCAGACACGGAGAATCATCAGCAAGAACCTATAACCCTGGCCTTAAGAAAAATAATTTCTACCAAATGGGTGTAAATTAAGAACAGAGAAGACACACGTCAATGTAAAACACTGAAAAGGAAAACTAGATGAACCATTAGGGAAAAGGACACTGTCATATGCATGGGGCAAGATTTGGTAAACTAGGTGGGAGAGACATATTTTTAAAACTGCAGCACCATTTTGTATCTGTAAAAGATTTAAATGATGACAATGAGGGAAAATAAATTTCTGTATTGTAATGGTATGAATTTGTTGGCTTCTCCTTTGCCTTCCAGACCAGAAAAGACATTTAGGAGTTTTGATTCTTTGTTTTAAAGGAGGAATTTACTATCCACTAATTTTCTTTATAAAATCATATCATAGAACCATAGAATGGTTTGGGCTGGAAGGGACCTTGAAGATCATCTAGTTCCAACCCCCCTGCCATGGGCAGGGACACCTTTCCACTAGACCAGGTTGCTCAAAGCCCCATCCGACCTGGCCTTGAAACACTTCCAGGGAGGGGGTATCCACAGCTTCTCTGGCCAACCTGTTCCAGTGTCTCACCACCCTCACAGTAAAGCATTTCTTCCTAATATCTAATCTAAATCTACCCTCTATCAGTTTAAAACCATTCCCCCCTCGTTCTATCACTACATGCCCTTGTAAAAGGTTCCTCTCCAGCTTTCCTGTAGGCCTCCTTCAGGTACTGGAAGGCTGCTATAAGGTCTCAATCCATTCTCTGCCCAGCCTGTATTTATGCTTGGGATTGCCCTGACCCACATGCAGGACCTTGCACTTGGCCTTGTTGAACTTCATATGGTTTGCACGGGCCCACTTCTCAAGCCTATCAAGGTCCCTCTGGTTGGCATCCATAAATAAAAGGTGTTATTTTTTCCACCAGTCTTTAAACACATGCACTAGAAGAACCTTGTAGAATTTTATTATATATGAGAAAGCAATTGGAAAAAACCTTCAAGTAAGCTAGTTAACATTTTTTTGGTCAGGCAATTTTACCATAAGATCAATAGAGCTTTGAGATCACAGTTCTGCTGAATCAGGTGGTGAGATTTCCCTTCATCTTCTAAATAATTCGTTTAAAAGAAGAAAAGCTGAATGTTTAGTGTGCAGGGATGATGCAGGTAGTTTTTTAGTCTTGTTGCTGCTGTTGCAGAATGGCCGGGAAGGAGAGCCATGGTGGATGCAAATCTGGAAGTTTTATGCAGATTGCTTGTACTTGTTAGATATTCATGCTTGACAAAACTTGTCAAATTGTTTGTCGTCAGTCAGATGGATGTTGAGTCTGCAGATATGGAGATGCTACTTCCATATAAGATTTATTTTATTAATTTGACATTGCCAGAGAAAAATCTGGGGACTTGCGGACAGTTTAATAACTCATGATTAATATCAAATATTTTGTC
The DNA here is from genome assembly GCF_013368605.1 of Nyctibius grandis. Taxonomy (NCBI): domain Eukaryota; kingdom Metazoa; phylum Chordata; class Aves; order Nyctibiiformes; family Nyctibiidae; genus Nyctibius; species Nyctibius grandis. The sequence goes on along the minus strand of NC_090662.1, from coordinate 78,119,653 downwards.
ACCAAATATGAAGCAGCAGGTAAAGATAAACTCACAGTGAAAGTAGGAACTAAGACATACTGAGTTAACATTTTGGCTTGATGGAGCAACCTTGACATACCCCCTTCTCCTTTTTTTAAAGAAATTAAAGGATTAAAGTAACATGAACATTGTATTTCTTTTCATGAAAGCTTTGACTGTTCCAAGGACTTGAGGTCAGTGACTTAGAGGCATGGGAGTTTTAACTAAATTGAAGATATTATTCTTTGAAGCCTTATAACTGAAGGGGTAAATGAGATATATCACCAAGGAAATGATAAAAGTTTTTCTAGAGCACTGTCTCAAGAGGCTGTAAGGTATTAGAAGTCCAGAGACTGGCAGCATCTTCAGGTTTTATACATGTGTTATCCAGGTGCTTCGTGCTTTTATAAAAGGGATCTTTTTTTAATTCCAAAGAGGATTCTTAGTTTTGGGGAGGGTGGGCTTGCATTTTACATCAGGGAGAGTAAGATCTTCTTGAAAGAAGTGAGGAGTCTTTTGAGTAAAGGTAATGTTCATTTGCACAGTAACTTCATGATCCTCTTACAACACATTGAAAAATCATTATAGATGAGTAACTCATATATTCAGCAGGCTAGATATGGCCTGGCATGTCTCCAGTATTTTTTTTTTCTATTTTTGATACATTATATGATGTTTTTTACAGTGGCAAGGAGAGTTTAATGTGTCTGGTAGTTGTCAGTGTTGAGAGGAGTGCTTGGTGAAATTCTTCCACTAGAATGTTTTATTAGAATAAAGAAGTGGTTGTCCTCTAGATAAGGAGAAACTATGACAGGTAATTTGACTGAAGCAGAAGCTTTTTCCCCAGAATTCAAAATTTCAGTGAAGCTCCTGGCGTACAACTACAAACTTCAGTGAAAAAACAATGTACAGTGCTCTCCTTTGTCATCTTCTTTCTGCTTATTTTTACTCTTTGAAAAAACTAAAGTCCAAAATCTTTGGAGATACAGGATGATGAGATCCATACAATTTTGGATAAAATAGAGGGATGATATATGGTATTTATTATTAGTGGGCAATGCAGAGTAGCTATAGCAGTAGCTACCATAGCTATAATACCATCATGCACAGAACTCTCTGCATGGTAGTTGTTATCGATCATTTTACAAAACTAAATACTGAATTACATAAATGAGGTGAAATCGAGGAGGGAGAGAGGTAGCAAAAGAAGCTAAACAATTTATGCACCACAATTTTTGTTTTGAAGAAAATTCATTACAAGCACAATGAAAGCTGGCAGCTGCAGGGTGAGCCCTGGAAATTTAGGTCCATGTCATAGCTTGAAATTAATAACTCTCATAAAGTACTTGAAGCAAAGAATCACCTTTGTAATTTCCTGAAGGCTTAAATTTAAAATACTGTGTATAATCTACTGTAGTTTACCCTAATTCTCAAGGGGAAAAGAGCCTGAGTTCATCATTGCCATAATCCACACAGCAGATACGTTAGAGACTCAAGTGTTCTGAAGGCTGCAAATAATTAGGAAAAAAAAAAGCCTTTAATTTATTAAAAGAACTAACATAAACTCTACTTCCTCTTGGACATGAGCAAAAGCGCTAAGGCAAAATGATCTTACCAATGGGAAAGTATTTCAGGAAAACTGAGGCTGCAGTGTTTTATTCAGCCAAGCCACAACTGAGATATACTGAGATATACAAAGAACAAATATTTTTGCAAGAAAAGTTAACTAAAAGGCTTATGGAAAAAAATGTGGACTTCCCAATAGACTTTGCTGGGTAAATCTCTAAGCATTTAAGACAATTGAAAATGTTCACACTCCTGAGGGTTCTTTGCAGAATGATAAATTTGTAATTTATTATCTTGGAATGTATTAATACAATTTTACTGGCAAACATCTAAATAGTTGAAAAAAAAAATTGATTCTTCTATACTCTGTGAGCTTTAAAGTATGTTTAATGTTTTTCCATGAGTTTGAATAGCAGTATAGGCCATTGCTTAGAAGGTAAAAGCAAAATGTCTAGAACATACAGTGCTTGAATCCCCAAAAATGAATGGCTACTTACCTGCTACATTATTAAAACTTTTTTGGTATTCATGATCATCTGCTTGAGAAAGTGCTTCTGTTGATAGTTTTGGCAAGCCTGAGTCAATTTTGTATCGGATGTCTTAAGGATTTCCACACCCAGTCGTATATAAGTGAACATGAAGGCATTGCCTGTATACTTACAGAACTGGCTTTTGTTTCTTTTCTACTGTTGCTTGACTTAACTGTTAAATTTTTGTTGAAAAGTGTTATTTGTCTAAATATTTTTCCTCATTTCCATGTATTTGAGAAGGTTGGAAGAACTAATAAATAAAAAAGTTTATCTAAAAAGTTATTTCCCACTTGAACTTTCAGTCAGATTTATTAGCTGTAGAATGGCATTTTCTTAGCCCTATGATCTGTAAAAAACACTTCTTTTTTTCTCATGCATCAAATCAGTAGGGGTATAATGAACATTTTGGAGGATAGTACTATATATATATATATATATATATAAAAATAAGTATTTTATATTTGTCTTATCTTTTTGTTGTCCAGTAAGACTACTTTTAGTAGTTTCCCCAACATATCTTTTTTTAGGTGTCAAAACTATGGGATTTTGTTTATTGGCATCACAGTTTCCTTACCTTAATAAAAATAGAGAACATTGAGTGCAAGTGTGTGCCCCTTTCCTGATTTTGAAATGTGTGAATTAATTTCATATTGTGAATCCAGTTACCTGTCTTTATTTTCTTCATTTGTTGTGCATACTAGTTTTCAGGGTTGTCCTTGCAGAACTTTTCTCATTTGATCTCCTACAATCTCTTTTTATCCTGTCTGTTCATCTCTTTCGTATACACACTTTCTCCTGAACTGCATATGTGTAAACATGCATGCAATTGCTATTCCCATGATGATGGTGCAAAAGTCTGTTTCTTCTTCTACCACTTTAACTGGTGTGCTACATGGTATTATGATATTCCCTACAACTTTATTATGAAATCATCATGCTGTTTTTTAAGATAAAGCTGTTTTCCAATGATCTGTGCCTCCTGGAACTAGTATCTTATTTCTGTGTGATGCAACAGGTGATCTGGTAATATTGGCAAGGCAGGAGATAGGCTAGTTTGGGAACCCCTGTGTTGTGGAGAGGCAAGAGACCACTGGGTAGCTTCTTGGCAGTAGTTTTCTGTGGTACTCCATGATATTATGCTTCTTTAGCAGGATCAGGAACTGTTACTGCCCTAGATTTAGATAGTTGCTTTATGCTTTCTGTGCAAGATTCCCTCTTGGCTCATACTGAATTTGGAAGCCTAACTCACTTTTTCCTCTATGCCCACTTTGAGCTCAATTTCTGTCTACCCTAAAAACACTCATATATCTCTTTGATACCATTTGATGAATACATCACTATCACTTGAAGTTAAATAGGTCTCTCAGTCTTTCCTTTCTTCTTTCCCACTCTCCAAATACTTTCTGGTACCTTCAACACCAACCATGTTGCTTGTTACTCTGGACTGTATCATGGTTTTGTTTCAGATCTAACTGTAAATAAAATTGTTTACATGTTGCTGTCATTTAGGCATCATATCTGTAAGAGATGACATATCATATCTAACAACATAGGTACAATCTTCATCCAAGCTCCCACTTTTCCTGTGTTTTTATTAATGCCTCTTTTTGTTTCTGTCCTAACAATTATAGTTTGTCCTTTCAGAATACTGCCATAATGATCACTTTCCAGCCCTTCACTTTGGGTTTTCTATCACTCTTTCTTTGTTAAATAGGCTATAAACTGCTTTTTGTCTCTGCTTCGGAGTTTGCTTTTGTCTCTTTCTCATCATTATTCACCATATTTATAGTATTTGTTACAAGGAGATCAGCTTTTACCTATAAAACATTTGTGATATTGGCATCACTTTCCCTTCTTTTATGATGCTTTTGTAGTTGGGAGGATTTCCATGTGACATATAATATTAATTTGATTTCCTTAAATACATCCTCAAAACTCTTCTCATCTATGATATACAAAGCATTGACTGCGTTGCCAGTTAAGGAAATACAAAATAGTATCGATTTCTCTGTCTTTGTCCATGTTATTTGTTTCATCTTATACATACATTATAGAATCCTATGGAGGAGGTAGATTTTGAAATACTCCGTTTATTCTGTGTTTTTGAAGTACCCAGTAAAATGGCACATTTGGTATTGCAATTTCAGGAATAAGTTTGTTAGACTTTGTAGGATTTTGATTGGGTGGGAGTGTGTTAATCTTGGAAGAAAAAAAGATACTTTTTTCAGCAACAGGCTTGGATTATATTATAACATTGCTCTTCATGTTCAATATCTTGTGGATTCATACAAGAAGCTGTTGGGGTTTTTTCTCAATATCATGGTTCCTACCCAAATAGGCTATTGATAATATAATATCACATAATGCGCTGGAGATGAGCTTGCTTTTCAGAGGACGTCTTTCCCAGTTTCTATTGCCTTTACTATATTGTTCAACTTTCAGTGGGAGGGTTTGCTTAGTTTTCTCTCAAGAGGATATCCAACCAATATTTTCAGTTTCACTTTCTTCTTGTTTTTCCACCTTCTTGCAGAAACATTAGTGTGTCTAGTGTTCATGGAGACCATGGTGATTCCATAAGGACATGGAAAAGCATTTTTCATTAAAAAAAAAGTTGTATGATCTTGAGTGTGTGAGGAAGCACACAGCTTAGTAGCACTGAGTGGAAACAGATCCCTGCCATTAGATCAGTTTATTTTTAATATGCTTGCGAAGTCTGGAAAAGGAGTAGGCCACTGCAGACTTTAACCATGTCTGACTTCAGAAGTAGTTTGTAGTAGTTTATAACCACAGACATTTTAATTTTAGGGTTACTATTTTCTGAAAAACCACTAACATTGCAGTCTGTGGTTGCATTTCCTAGATAAAATTTAGTGCTGCCACTTGATCTTTGTGTGGAAACAAAAGAATTTTCCTATATAATTGCAAGCCATCATACAGCTTTTTTTTTTTTCTTTTTTCTAATACTGACTGGAGTTCTCTGGTATATGCACTACACTTTTTTCTTTTTTTTTGTGATTACGTGGTTGTGATTCCTAATGTATGGTTGAATATGATTTGTCAATTGAGTACTTGAATAACTTTTTTTTTTAAATTAGGAATTCTAATCTTCTAACTGGTGTCTAGCACATATATATAAAGTCTTGTAAAGAAGCTAACTTTGTAACTATAATATAGTGCTCCAGCCTCTGATCAGATATTTACAAAAAAAAAAGGAAAAAGAAAAAAAAAAAAGAGTTGAACCTCAAGTGTAATTTGTGGAGTCCTCTTTCTCAGCTTCCCATTTTCTTCAATCTATTAAAATAGCACTAAAGGCCTTAAATAATGCTGTACACTCTTTAGCTAAAGATGAAATTAGAGCCAATTTTTACCTTTGCAACAATTGGCCGCGGCCCATCGATCCAACCTGTCCAGATCCCTCTGCAGAGCCTTCCTACCTGCAAGCTTGGTGTCATCTGCGAACTTACTGAGGGTGCAATCAATCCCCTTGTCCAGATCATTGATAAAGATATTAAAGAGAACTGGCCCCAGTACTGAACCCTGGGGAACACCACTTGTGACCAGCCGCCAACTGGATTTAACTCCATTCACCACAACTCTTTGGGCCCGGCCATCCAGCCAGTTTTCTACCCAGTGAAGAGTGTGCCCGTCCAAGCCATGAGCAGCCAGTTTCTCCAGGAGAATGCTGTGGAAAACAGTGTTAAAGGCTTTACTAAAGTAAAGTTCTGTTTACTATGTTCTCTTAAAATTAATCTTAGTATGTGGTATGGCAATTCTCACTCAAATTTTGAGTCATCCACTATGTAATTACAAAATCATTGCAAGACTAAAGAAAGCACAGGGATTAAAGAACTGGGAATAGCTGTTCAACAAACTAGCTATTCCCAGTACCTTTTTGAAATAGGTATTTACTTCTTGAAATATTGGCATTTTGGAATATCCACTGGTTCAGGATTATTCAAAGTTTTCTGAACTGCTGGATGCTGGGAATATGCGGAAAAACTAACATTTATGCTGTAGAGTGAGGCACTGAAAAACAGTGAGGGGCTTGGTTGAATTGTTAAATCTTCGATTTTTTGGAATTTCTAGGGAAGCAAAGAGGACCCTTGAATCTCCTTATTATAAAACTCTTACTTTATAACTATTTTGAATGTGACAAAGGAAAAAAAAAGAAAGTAAAAAGTTAAGGCAACTTCTTTATTTAATAATATAGAAGTAAACAGTAATCCTTGTGGTAAAACAAATAAGGGTTTGAGATGTTAGAAAATAACATTTTTTTATCAACTTAGAATCATAGAATCATTTTGTTGCTCTTGAAACAAGTATCAATAACAAAGAGAAAAACTAACATAGTTCTGGTATGCTTTGCTTATTGCCTCAACAGGATGTTATACAACTTTGCTTTCACTATGATCCGTAACTGTATATTCTTCAGAGATTAATACTGGTCTTAATTTTGGGAATTTGCCATTGTAAATGGAAAAGAATTCATTCCAATTTTATTTTTTCTGTTTTAATCTATGTGTAATAAAATAGTCCTCTATAAAAGTATTGCTAGTGGTTTCTGTTTTCTTGTGTTTTTTTAATAGACTTGTAGAATTTAACTGTGTTCTTATTTGGACCTTTGTTCATATAGTGTTTCAAGTAGCATAATATAAAGGAGAGTTAACATACTTTAAATGATTGTAAATATTTTATTGATGTAAAATTTTTTGCATATTAAGATATAGCACCTTTTCCGTTCTGTAATCTACTTTTAAGAGTTCAGTAAGGTAAATGATGGGATTTTTTTCCATTCTAATACAAGACAGTATTTTGGGACCTTTTGACAAATCAAGCTGGCATGAGAATATAATTATGAGAAGAGCATATTTCTATAATATGTAACATTTTGCCAATTTTTTCTGTTAGTCTTGCCAGAGTTCTGTAGTGAAAGAGGCCTTTGTCTCAGCATTTTTCTTTGGTAAATTCAATTAAAATAGAAAAAAATGATAATCACTTATCACAACTGTGGTTTTCACATTTGCTGTGTTCCAGAGGACTACATAGTTGCACATTTCAAATTTGGGATTTTAGACGATTTCTGTTATAAAGATAGCAAAAGTATAGTTTTGCAGAAGCTATTCAATTTTGGCTGAAAAGGAGTAAATAGCTAAATGTAAGAAATAACACTTTCTTTTTCAGTTGAAACACTTCCATTGAAGAGTCCTTAAAAAAAGTGCGATTTGGTCCAATTCAGTGGTGGTATTCTTCATTTTGTGCACTAATAGCATATGGTAAAATGCTACTCATACACATACAGATGAATTATGTAACTTCATAAATATCTTGTACTTCCAAATCCTTAGAATTCCACCCATTATCCAGAGTGAATCCATTCAATGCCATTGAGTTCCTGTAAAAATACTTTCTGCAAAGGAGACAGAATTGTAAAGCACCAAGAATGCATAAGTTAGCATTCTGAGATTCTGTATTTAAAGCAGGTGTCACTTTTGTAGGTTGACAAATGTTTCTTAAACCAGTAAAGAAAGCAATAAAATAGTTGTCATTCTATCTCAAAAACATTTGTAAAGTTATGCATTTCACCTTATGTTAGTTATTATTCCCGTATAAGTTAGTACGGTACTTCAACAGAATACTTAAAATTGAATGCTTTAAGTACTGCAGCAAAGTAATTGATTTCTTCTAAGCCTGACAGCGTATGTACAAGGTAGTCTCAGTCATGTTGACAAGAGCCTGAAAGCCTGTGAATAATTAAATCAAAAAAAATAAATTAAGCTATCCTTGATTTTTATCTTTTTTCTTACTGAAGTGAAAAATGTTTTTTAGTTTTACTTTCTGTGTACAAACTGTTGCTTAGTAGGCATTATTCTGGTTTAATATTTAGTTAGTAATGGCAATAATAGTTTAATATTTAGTTAATAATGGCAGTGTGCTCAGGTGGCCAAGAAGGCCAACAGCATCCTGACTTCTATCAGAAATGGTGTGGCCAGCAGGACTAGGGAAGTGATCGTCCCCCTGTACACGGCATTGGTGAGGCTGCACCTTGAATGCTGTGTTCAGTTTTGGGCCCCCCACTACAAGAAAGACGCTGAGGTGCTGAAGTGCGTCCAAAGAGCAACAAAGCTGGTGAAGGGTCTAGAGAACAAGTCCTGTGAGGAGCAGCTGAGGGAACTGGGGTTGTTTAGTCTGGAGAAAAAGAGGCTCAGGGGAGACCTTATTGCTGTCTACAACTACCTGAAAGGAGGTTGTAGCAAGGTGGGTGTTGGTCTCTTCTCCAAGTAACAAGTGCCAGGACAAGAGGAAATGGCCTCAAGTTGTGCCAGGGGAGGTTTAGATTGGACAGTAGGAAAAATTTCTTCACTGAAGGTGTTCTCAAGCATTGGAACAGGCTGCCCAGGGAAGTGGTTGAGTCACCATCCCTGGAGGTATTTAAAAAACGAGTAGATGTGGCTCTTAGGCACATGGTTTAGCGGTGGACTTGGTAGTGTTAGATTTGCAGTTGGACTTAAGGGTCTTTTGCAACCTAAATGATTCTATGGATGATGGATCATATCTGATAATGTAGCATATAGCAAAAGAAAGAGTTTGAACTTTGGTTAGATCTTTGGTCCCTGGCCAACAGAGATCGGGGGTGGGGGGGAAGAAAAGGAAAGCAGGAAAAGGAAAAACTAAAGAATAGACCTACCTTCCCCACTCCCACAAATCCAAGTTGTAAATATGTGTCAGAAAATGTCTCTATTACTCTACAGTCAAGCAAACCTATAGACAAATCTTTTCAGCACCTGCTGGTAATGCAGTGTTACGCGTAATCGATAAACAGTAGTAAGGAAGATGGTCCATGTATATTTGCTGTTCATTTTCAAAATGTTTTGATTAAAAAAAGAAACCATACATTTGAATAAATACACTAGAAGTCCTGGTGTGTTCTTTTTTTGAACCATTATTTTTTCCATTATTTCAATTTTTTTTATTTCCATTTTTTCCATGGCTGCATTGCTTTGAGTTTGGTGAAAGTCTGTGCTTAGAAGGAAATTGAGATTCTTCTTTTCCGTGTGCTGCCCTCCAAACCCTCCCTCATAGCAGCTGCAACATGGCCTCAAGGCTGTTTTGCTTACCCATTTATTTTGTTATGCACTGGAGTCTCAGTTCAGCTGTCTCTGTGGTGCATGGCTGTGGTGCAGTAACAGGGGAGGTGAATTTTGGCCCATAGAAAAAAATAGTGTAACAACATTATTTAAAATTTCTATGACTATTGCAACAGTTATCAGGGTTTTTTTCTCCAATTTTCCTGCATGTATTTTTGAAGGACTGTGGAGCTTCTTGCCAAAAAAAAAACCCCAACCCTTTTTTTTTGTGAAGTAGTAATATTTTGGAATAGCTATAAAGAACAGAAATATGCTATATTTTTATTCTTTTTAAAGAAAAATAAATTTCATCCTATGAAATTCTGATTACAGCTTACTGTTTGTGCTAAATATGAATGCACTGAGTAAGCTTGGTGATACTGTTAATAGAAGTGTGTGTCACAAATCCCTGCTTCATTCTGCAGGTGCACCACTAGTGTTTCTGCTACTTCCACTTTTGAATATCTAGCACAAAAGCATAGGCATTGCAAAGGCCACTACCTTCTTTCTAAGACACTCTTGGTCTCCCTCTCGCTCGCCCCTCCAAATCATTGAACATTGTGTGATTATGTTTACTTTATGTTTTGTAGTTTTCTGAAAATGTTACAGTTTTGTATGGTTCATTCTCAGGAATATTATGTTTGTTGCTTCATTTTCCTGAATTTTGGAAACAAAACACGTGGCTAAATAATATTATTACTTACTTCATGAGTGTCTTTGGGATGCTGGGACTTAAGTTTTAGGACAGTGTCCAGGAAGTTGTTCCCTGAGCTGATAACTTGCACAGATAAGTTGTACTGGAGGTGGTAGACGTGTTTTAAGAAGTGGTTCCTGGCTTGCTCTGTTGTAATGCATTTCTAGTACTGAATCAGATTTGATGTAGGATAATGCAAATCTAGGGGATGAGTGGGTGTCCATTGTTGCTTCTTACTGCTGTGTACAGAATGACCCTGGCATTTCCCAAGGTTTGGAAACAAATTTATTGTCATTAGACTCTGCTTGTTGAGATGTTAGAGCAGCCCTTATATAAGTTCTGAACAGCCATGCAACATGGAGAAAAGGAGGCTGAGGGGCGACCTCATTGCTCTCTAGACCTTCCTGAGGAGAGGAATTGGAGAGGGAGGTGCTGATCTATTCTCCCTGGGATCCAGTGATAAGACATGTGGGAAAGGCTCAAAGCTGTGTCAGGGGAGGTTCAGACTCGACATTAGAAAACATTTTTTTACCGAGAGGGTGGTCAAACAGAGGAACAGGCTTCCTAGAGAGGTGATCAATGCACCAAGCTTGTCAATGTTTAAGAGGCATTTGGACACTGCCCTTAATAATTTGCTTTAACTTTTAGTCAGCCCTGAAGTGGTCAGGGAGATGGATTAGACAATTGTTGTAGATCCCTTCTAACTGTAACTATTCTAGTCTATTTTATTAATAGCAACTAGTATATCCCTGCTTCTCTTGGAGTGTAATACCTGTATTGCTTCCTTTCCTTCTGCTGTTAGGGAACATTATATATCTATTAACACAGCTTTAAGGTGATTATTTTGCTCTTTAGTGATCAAAGTACTGAATTTATAAATTTTTGTAAAGATGTTGCATACATTTAGGATAACTATTATTGAGAAAGGAGTGTGGTCATGATAAAGTTTTAGTAGGAAGGAAAGGGATGACCTGTATTACATTTGTGAAATACTTTTAATATTTACAGTTAAGTGTTTTTCTTTTAAAAAGGAAATTCTCAAGGAAGCATTAATGGAGGAGCAAAAACGAAGTAAAGAGGCAATCGAAGAAGCAGTGAAGAGGACAAAAGAGGAACTGATGGAATATATTAAAGAGCAGAAAAGGGTGAGTTACCAGTGGCTAATGGATTTCACTTCATGCAGTGAGAAATTGGTGAAGTCTATGAATCCTGAAACCTGTCTTAAAATGCACAAGAAAACAGAATCAGGAATTATGTCTTCAGATTTGTCACTCCTTGTTACTCTGATATATTTCTTCATGTATATTTATAGAATTTTAAGTTCATCACAAGCCAAAAAGCAGAAATTAATACATCGGTTGAAATTTACAGTATTTCTTATTACAGTAACTTAAAGATGGGGTAGAAATGCAGTCCGTCGAATTCAAATTGTGATCTGAGTTCAGTTCATTGGAATCATTCAGTATCAATAACAGACGCTGTTTTATGTTCACAGATGACCTTTGTTGTGCAGTTTGCATGCACACAAAGGTCATTAACTTTTCCTCTCAACTCGTATTATATGACAGCCTGAAAATGTATTGGTATTCTATTCAGCATGATTTATAGCCAGTGCACTGGTCTTGTTATGAAATGTTGTTATGTTCTGAAACTTGGCTTTGAGTATTCTGTTAATGCTATGAATTGCAGTTTAATGCTTGTGTATAAACAGTAAAATGTAACTTAAAAGACAGTTTGATTTGCTTTCAGTAGAAGGAGAAAAAATTAACACACTTCTCCCCTTTGAGGCTCTTTATAAAAATAAAAACAAAAAAATAATTAAAGAAACCTCTTTCATATGGCGGTAGAAGCCCAAGATTGAATTCAGTTATTTCAGTATTCTCAATAAACAAAGTCACTAAGCTTGAATCTAATTGGTAATGTTGTCCAGAGAAGGAAGTAGAAATAATGTGTTTGGCCTCTTCTGTTCCCTGCTTTTATGAGCTGAATAGTATTATGAGAAATGGGATTTAAATTCAGAAGTTTCACTCTACTCCTAGTTAAGATTAGTATTGGATGAGCTGTCTTCCATTACACTGTGCATGGAGAAGTTTACATTTAGCAGTATGGGTCTTATTGTCAAAGACATTTAAACAGATGTTGGGGGGAAAACACAAGCCATAAGGAAGTTTGAGCTTGTTTATATCTGAAGTTGGTCACTTACAAAGGATAAGCTGTGTGGAAAGTGAATATAAGTCTACTATTAAAATAGCTTGTATCATAAATAAATTGGTCAATAGGACCACTAGTGCAGATCATCTAGTCCACCTAATGCAAGACTCCTTACTATTGACAGCTAGATCACACCATTTTGAATTGACAGTAATTTCCTGCAGGCACTTCAATAGCAACTCATCTGTTCTTAATTTTTTAGATTTCCATTTGGGTCAGGAATGGAGACTTTCTTATGTTTTCTTTCCACTTACACACAGTTGGAGCTCATTGCCGTTATTGCATTGTCTGACTACTGTTAGTCTGTCTTGTCCATGTGAAGTTTTCACAAATCAATGAAACAATAGAAATATTTTCAAAGAAACAAAATCTTCTTTGGTTTATCTAGTAGTAGCATCATTTCCATTCATTCCATAGAGTTCTCGAATATCAAAATATTTCAGTCAATGGTTTTCCCATATTGATCAATTGACACATATTTCCATTCATTTAAAAAAAAATCGTATGTAAGGACAGTTAGCTTTTTCTGGCGTAAGATTTATAAAGTCTCTCTATATTTAAGTTGAAAGTAGAAGATGTTTTTAACTCCAAATCATTTGGCATAACAGCTTTTATGTGATTACATAAGAGGCAGAGTAAATGGACCTTGGTCAAAGCCCATGCACCTGTCAGTAATAAATATATAAATATACTTCATACTAAAAAGTAGCAGCTTGTGGGAAGGAATTTCTAGAAAGAACTCAGGAAAATGCCTCGCTTTCCTGGCTGAGATTCGGTGATGGTTTTTTTCCTTCGAGTGATGGAACTTATATTCTTCCTGCTTCCAAAACACTGGAAGACTATTGAAAAAACTATATTTAGCCTAGAATTTTCTGTTCCAGTATCTAAATTTTGTAGGAAAATTTGCTTGAGAGAAATTTGACTGATTAGAACGGGTATATAGATCTACTAGATCTGCTGTCTTAAGAGACTAAAGGTTGAAATAAGTACAAGTAAGATCATGAAGATGTGTTGCATTTAGTATCTGTCAATCACATGCTTAGTTTCACCTCAGTTCAGTTGACTTGAGAACAGATCTTGCTTGATTTTTTTTTCCCTTTTTATATTGAAGGTAAATTAAAATTTATTCTCCACGTGTCATCTGAAATGTCCTTCTATTTTTGTATTTCTATTTATACATCATTATTCTTTTTTCATTCTTTTACGTTTAAAAAAGCATCTTTCAATAGGAGCAAGGTAGTCTTCTCTGTAGGTCACTTCACACATTTTTTCTTTCTACAACTATATTTTTTAACCTTTGACTGATATTTAGTTGTTTATGGTTAAGATTTAAAATGCACATGATTAATCTTTAAAATACCAATGTTTTGCCAGATCATATAGAACTAGTTTTATAAACACTGAACCTTGCACTAGGGCAACAATGTTAAAAATTTAATGTAACTGAAGCCAATCTCAAAATAATAACAGATCCTGTCCTTCAATGCATTTTAGTCCCCAACAATTGTTTAGTCCCTATCATTTAGTCCCTCAACAATTTTAGTCCCCAACGTAATGGACAAAGCTGCTTTTCAGAGAACGTTCTAGTAGAAAATTCATTAAATTACATTTTAGCATTAAGTTAACTGTGAATGATTTTTAATCTTTCCCTTGCCTTCAGCATACCAACCATGCATTAAGGAACTTAGTATTATTTGCAAATTTGCAACATATCTTTGTTTTGGATATTTGTTCTATTTCCTTTTTTCACAAGAGGAACTTAGTTTAGTTGTATTTAGTATTCAATATGTTCAAATTCTAATTCACTTTAATTTGGTACCTGTTGGATCATTTAAATCAACATGGCTGCTGCAGAGAAGAATAAACACAAACATGAGGGGTTCAGTACAGAAAAAAAATCACTCAAACTCGAATATTATTTTTTTTAAGACGGGTTGAAAATTGATTGCTGGTATTTCTGTTTCTTGAAGTATGGAAATACTAAGTATGTCTCTGTTTCTTTATAAAGTGTTAATAAAGCAAGTATTGGTTGATACTGATTTTTACATTTAAAGATGCACTATCAAAATTACTGTTGTATTGATAGCTCATAACTCCAACATTTGTGGTACTCTCAGTACTTTTATAACTTTTTCTCAACTGAAGTGAAAGACATTGTTTTAAATACTTAAGAGGGGATTTTTCTGAAACGGATGTTTGGCATTTGGAAGACGCAAGTTAGTATTTTCCATTAGTTTCAATTTTATTGGAATTTCTTGTTAAAAAAAAGTATCATCATGGTTTTCTTTTCTGCATATTTCATGAAGAAGCAGTACATAAGAGCATGTCTTTGTATTTGACTTGATCTTTTGTGCAGTTGAAACACTTAAGCAAAAGTTACACATTTTTTTTCTTGCTTTGTGGACATGGTTGAATTTTCCTTCACCATGATGATGGTTTTTGTCTAGCTATCATGTTGCAAAAGTATTCTTTATAAAAACCAAGGAAAAATATAAACATTCAGAAGTGTTTGTCTCTTAAGCTAGGTGCTGTATTATGTCTGTTCCAAGAGGTTCCTATGATCTTATTTTACCAGAAGCCTCAAAACTGCTATTTTCAATCTTGGTCAATACAAAACAGTCTTCTGATCACGTAGCTCATTCTGCTTGCATGCAAACATATGTTTGCATTCAAACACTGCTTTGTACAATTAATTCATTAAATCCTGCTCTTAACAATACTTAAAATATGACATTAATTATTACAAAGTGGTCTAGTAAATACAGTTAGAAGATGTCACCTTCAAAACAAGCAGGAAGATATACTTCTTCCCATAACATGGAACTCCTTGCCACCAGATGTGATAGATGCTAAAAGCCTAAACGATTCTTTTTTTTTTTAAAAAAAAAGGTTACTAGGCAAATTTATTGCAAGAAAAGTCCATCAAGAGCTGTTAAATGCAAACATATTTTGCTCTGGCTAAGGTAGTAACTGCGTCAGTGCATACTTGTCCTGTTACACTCTTTTATAGGTACTTGCTGTTTGCCTCTGGTAAAGACAGGTGCTGCGCTAGGTGGACATTAGTCTGACATGTACTGACATGTTGCGTACAGCCTATTCTTGTGTTCTTGTTATAAAAACAAAGTGAATAGAGAGTAAAATAATTTACACAACTGTATCTTCTTTTTTTGTTTTGTTTTGTTTTTTCCAAATCCACTGGCTTTGTGCTACATCATGGGGAAGTACAAAAGGAGGCACTTGGTTGTTCTCAATTTCCTCAAGAGGACCAGTGTAGTAGCAGCAGCAGCAGCTACCACATTTGTAGGACCGACCTGTGGCTTATGTACAATTTGTTGCCTCAGTACTAAATATGGACATTTCTAATCTGAGTTCTTATTTTGGCATATGTGCAATCAACTCTTCTGTGTCTACCAGAAAAGAAAAAAAAAAAAAAGAAGGATTTGTGGAAAGTGGTAGGATACTAAAAATTAAATTATGACTAAAGGTCTAATTCCAAATATTTCTGCGTTTAATTGTCTCAGGAATGTTGAAGAACCGAGCTCTCAATAAATCCATTATGCTTTCACGTCATGAACTAATACATACATGGACTTCATTAAGACATTTTTTAAAATGAAATTATGAAACTAAAACCTGGTACTTAAAAGTAAAAACTACTTGTGATATGCATGCCTTCAGCCCATCATCCAGGTCAGAAGAGTCAAATGTTACTTTAAAGCATTTCTGTAAACATTTGTAAGAAAGAAAACAAATAACAATGTCAAAAGCTTATCAGTTTGACAGCCTGTTTTAGATATTGTATTTTCCTGGAATACATTTTTTTGTGAAACATACATTTTGTTAGGCAATGTAAATTAGATCTATTTTGAAACAGGAGATAGCATCTCTGACCAACTCTGTGAACCTGTGTTTGGGAGGATTAATATAAGTGTTCCTATGAATTCAGTAATTTTACTCTGTATATTTTCAGTGGAAGATACAGAGCCGTAGCAAGATTAGATGAATAAATGCACTTGGTATTATTCCAGGTTGTCAGCCTCACTGCTGTCTTCTGTTTTTGGTGGGCAGCTGCAGCAGCAAGTAGAGCTTGCTGTAGTTATCCCTGTTTGGTTCCCTGTTCATGCTACCCATACTGTGGATCCCACAAGCTATATAGCTATCATGTGTTACGCCAGTTTTTTTTGGTAGAAAATAATGAGGATTTTTTTAGGGTAAAAAGTACCTCCCAGCAGCCATTTTCAAAATTACTCTCATTATAAGCTTAGTGCCACAACTGAAAAAATACGGTTCCTTTTTGAGATGGGAAAGTTGCACAGGAGGCAGCCTTACTTGGAGGAAAATATACAGTGCTGCATTGAGCTTTCCTTAGAAAGAACAAGGAAAAAAAGTAAAAGCAGTAAAATTCTTTTTTTATGACAGCAAGAGATGGACTCAAAGGATGTTTATGCTCCCAAAGGATATCTTCCCCCTGGAGAGCAATCACTCAAAGGATCTGCTCTTCTGGGCACCTAACTCAGGACATCAGATCATTTAAGTGTTAGCAGTTTCAAGTTTCTGTGTAATACTAACTTAAGCAAGTATGTGTGTGTCTGTCAGAGGAGACATCTATACACACTAGAGTGCTACCCAGACAGTTCAGGCTGAGTTTTAGTTCCTCCTATTTACAACTCCCTATTGCATGAGAAGGTTCAAGAATATCATCGTCATACTTGCTTCCTACCTGTTTTGTGTATGCCTGCCTCTCTGCCAGTGGCTACCTCAGAGTAAGTAAGGTCTCACAGCCTCTGAAATACCTGCCCTCATCAGTTAAGAAGCAGAGCTGGAAAAGAAGAATTTAGCTTATATATTGTGCAGCAGTTAGCCACTCTATTGACTCACACTGAACTGAGGAAAGTAAGACAATTCACCTTCCAGTCTCCTGTTGTTCCTTCACTCATGTTCAGTAAGTGAAAAGTAGGCAAACTGAGAGAAATAGCATAGTGTTTTGAGTTGCTTTTACAAATGCGTTTCATTTTTAGTCACCTTAAGGGTTACTTACAAGTAGATATGAAACTTTCAGACAGAAATGTGATTTTTCATGTTGATGGTGTCCTTGCAAATTGTCCAGAAACTGAGAAAGGCTGAAGTCAATAAAAGTAAAAACCAAAATATTTCCATGTGTCTTATAAAAATTCTAATGATCAAAGCAGTTAATTGGTCAGTACTGTACTTCAAACTAAGATCTGTTTCCAATTATTTGTTGTTAGAAAGGTCAGGAAATTATTTACTCTGCTTCATATTTTTTTTAAAACTTGGACAGTGTTCAGGTTTCTTCTACATAATCTGCAAATGTCGTTTGCCTTTTGTTAAAAACTAGGCATTGTTAACTCTTAAAATTGCACAATTGTTAGGAAGTTTTGTGGAATGGAGGTCTACAAAGGTATTCTGTTGTCCAATTCCAGTATTTTTTTTTGTCAGTGCTACACATTGAAAGTTGTTTATAAATCTCATAGTTCAGTAATTTACTTTATTCACTGCTGTTGACTGCTTCAAAAAATATTAATTCAATATGTTACAGTTTGCAGTAAACTACTTTTGCTTATAACAGACAAAAATGCAGTACTCAATTATTGTGCCTATTATTTATGTAATTTTAAATTTTGTGACCATTAGCTATGCAGAGAAAAAAATGAATTCTTGTAGTTGGCATGCATAGGAGAAAGTAAGCCACAAGACAAAAAGTTTTCTACCCAATAAATCTTGTACTGAATAAGTTATTTAAAGAAGTTTTCTAAATTATAAAGGTTTACTTCATGAAATAAGTACTTAGAGTAAGTATTTTTTGTATTTGTAGTTCCTGAACTCCTACCCACATAGCCAGCCAGCAAGCGAATTTTAATTTTTCCTGTTTACATTGACATTCAGGTTCCTTCAGGAAAATTTACTGCTTGTTTTCTGACAACAAAACTAGTTATCTTGAGCAGTAACATTTTGTATGCTACATTGTACACAGCTCTCATTGACTTTAAAGGGCATATTTTGGTCTACAGGGGAAAGCTTATGTGTGAGGACTTGAGTAATCATTCAAATGACAGACTTGTTTTTATGCAGTTCACATTTCCCTGAAAGACACAGGCACTTGTCACAAATGCACTCCCATCCCGATTTAAGGGACAGAAGCTGGGAGAAAAGATATAACAATTGTAATGAAATTCACTGTACTACTGTGTGTTCCCATATGATTTGTGCAGCTGTGCCTCATAACCTTTAGAAGAAAGCATAACTAAACATTGCGTTTCTCTGAGTAATATTTACCAAAATATAAGTGCACACTTCAGAATTGCGAATATCCAAATGGGATATTTTTTGGGTTTAGATTTTCGTAGATCACTTTTTCCGATATTATGGAAACTAAGGACCTATTTCAACAACAGTATTTTATTTATATTTAAGAATAACTGGCAGGCTGGTATAAGCTATGTCTGTCTTACTGTAAGGTGAAGAAAAAGCTGGCAAGTTACTCTTCTGGCTTTGTATAGAGAAATTATTCCTTTAGTTTGGTAATAATAATACAATTACTTTTGGAAACTAGAATTCCAGGTTCATTTTCTTCTTCCCTGACCAGGTGCTTTCTGTGCAGATTTGTCCAGCCAGCGGGATGTGTGGGAGGCTACCTGTATTAGGGGCTTGGTATGTGTTGGGACAGTCAGCTTAGCTATTTACCATGTAACTAGAAGAACTGGAAATATTTTTGCTCTTTTCTGAAAAAAAAAACCCAACAAACTACTACAAAAATACTACAAAAAATACTACAGTTTACCCTAATAACACACTAATAAAGAATAACACCTAATAAATATAGAGGGTCAGCTCAGCTTGGGCTGTATCTTAAAGTATAAGTCATAGTTTGCCCAGTTTCAGTGGGATTATTCTGGAAAAAAAAACAAGTATTTAACATTTGGAGGGGGAATTGTGCATTTCATTCTGTGCACAGATGAATTGTAGTCGCAATGCTTTTTAAGGGAAGAAAAATAGTGATCAAGTTATACCCAAGACAGCAGGAAATATCTATGAGTAAGTCAGATTAACACTGTTAATTTCCTCCATAGCCATTCTTGTTATCAGAGTTATTTTTAATAATGTACTTGATTTGTGGAGTGTATTTGGCAGGTTTATTTTATCTGAAGAAAACAGCTAGACCTTCTTTCTGGCCTTTTGAGTAGTCTTCTATCTGGTACATTGTTTTTTGGGTTTGTTATGGTATGAAATCCCATTTCAGATTTCAGTTTTTTTGAAGTTCCATGTGTTACATTTCATAATTATGTATAGTCATACAGATTTGGTTTATCATGAATACACTTCTAGAACTGATTTTTTTTTACCTTTGATTTTGTAGATCAGCTACAAAGCCTATAAAATCTATCTTGAAAGCACCTTTACCAATACAGAATGTGGAAGACGATCTATGTTCCAATCGCTATAGCCTTTGTAATCTATGTACATTTTTTCCTAATGTGTGAAGTATTTTCTTTGCAGTGTTCACAGAGAAAATCTTTATGTTGTTCTTTCGAATCACAAATGCATGGGTGGCTGGACAGTCTGCAAAGCTATGTGCCTCCTCAACTCCCATCACCTGGCTATTATATGAGTCATATGCTTATAAAAGAGAGTGTAATAGTAGTTTGTGTTCAATACTTAGTGTTTGCTGGCACCACACATAATTGTTTTTATTGCTTGTAGATAAGAGAAAATTTAAAAGACCTGGAGTTCTAGAGGAGTCTACTACTGAGAAGTATCTAATATTTTCAAAACAAAACGGAAGTATTCAATTAAAAAAAAAGTCTAAAGCCAAGGATTAATTATGTGTTTTTATTAATGATTCTCCACGTGTAGTGTCAACATCATGTAACTGTTCTAAAGTCTGAGTAAGGTTATTATAGGCAGGTGATTCTATTAATAATGTGTCTGGAACTACAAGTCTTATTTTTACTGCTTAACACACAAAATTTCCGCAATAAATAAAATCGTCTAACAGTGCAGAAAGGAGAGTGAACAAGAAGGAACAGGGTTTCTTTACAAAAGCAGTAAAGGAAACAGGCTAAGAGCAATAAAAATGATAGAAATGGATTAGGACAAACATTACATGCAGAAAGGTTACCATGTATTTAGTGTTCAGACCAAGATTTCCATTAGAGGTTTCAGTTCCTGACTTCAGAAACTGAAACATTTAACTTTGTTGAATGTTCAGTTAACAAAACAAAATCAGGCCTTTTTTTAAAGGTGATGTTGGTTGGTATCCTGAATCATCAGTCAATTAAGAAAAGTGTGGGCTATTAAGGGTAGTGATGTGCTAAGAACACATAAAGTCTCTTAAATATGAATGGCCAGATATTGTCATGGTTATATCAAACATAATTTTGTTTTAGGTTTATGCCTTTGACTTCTGTTGCAAAAAGTAACACTCTGTGGGTTGGGGTTACTGTATCTGGGTTTTAATTAACAATTGTGAACTTGTCCAACAAAGCAGGGCAGTGAATATTTTTGTGCTTTTATTATGTAAAATTTGCATATCTTTGGGGTTCCTTTTTGCTATGAAACAAGTTATTAAAAATATTTTCAATTCTGATTTTGAATTTTTAGCTTTGTTTAGATTCAGGACCAAAGAATTAATCAATGCTAATTCACTTTTATTAGTAAAGTGAAATAATAGAAATGGAAAAAGGAAATGAAAGGACTTAAAACTGAAAAGAACTGCTGGATTTCTCCTGATACTAAGCAAATGATACCTTACATAAAAATCACTCTCAAAATAATCTTTAGAGACATTAAGTATAAATGTTCACATGTTCTCCATTTGTAAATTAGATTTTCAGATCTTCTTAACCTCCTAGCTCAGTTCGTACTCCCTGGGGGAGAGTGAGTCTTCCTTATCAGCACATTTTACTAATACTGGCGCAGGCCAGTTTCTTAGGGAATCTTCTAAGGACTAAGCTGTTTTTTGAAATAACATTCATCAGTTAAAAAAATAATCTATCATTCTTTAATATTTTAAGAGGAGATTTTGTGATGAGAACTAATATCTTGCATTCAGTTATTCAAGGTAAAGACTGCAAAAGAATCCTTGAAGTTCAGGGTAAATGTTCAGTTTAATTAGACTTATCCACCCTGTTGAGGAGAGGCAGCAAATTCCTTTGGGTTGTTTAAATTGTCTGAGGGACTGTTTGTAATTCACTCCTAAAGGCTGGCCATATATGAAGGTATGTATACCTCTACGTAGTTGCTCTGTTATTCATCCATCAAAATTATCACAGAAAATGGTCAATGAAGTTTTTCTTAAACAAATTGGACTAAATGTTCTCCTTTTACATGTTTTAGTGCTGCAGTTGAAATAGTATTTTAGTTCTTTACAATATTGGCAAAAATGCCTTAGTTAGCATATAGGTTATATAGTCTTCATACGGACCTTGTAGTTTATAACCTTTTTAATATTAAGAATTAGATCAAATTAATGGGGAAAATCAGCACAGTAGAAGAGAAATAAGATGTCTGTTTGGTAGCTGAAACTGCCTGTGATTAGAAAAAGTAATTTGAAAACAATATTATTACCAGAAAACACCTCCAAACATTACTTTAATAGAAAGTGACAATGGCTTATTGGCTCCTATTATCAGACAGATAAAAGTCTGTGTTTTTTTCTCACTATTTCTGTTAATTATTTTTAATTTTCTGCTGTAGAAAAATCTATGTGTGTAATTGGTGTTTCTGCCACTGAGGAAATGTCACAAGGCTGGAACCATTTTCATCTTACCCATACATCAGTCTTCAAGCTTATTATCGTAATTGTAGCACATTGCAATTAAAGCAATTTTTATAGAATTTTGGCTTTCTATCCAACTAAGAGTTGACATAAAGTTCAGCTATTGCTTATTTATATTTTGTCTTTCCTGAAATTATTAAATAGGTTGCCTTCTAGACATTTATTATATAGGTAACATCTCTCAGCTTTACTTGGCTGAGAATTTCTTGACCTTCTCTCATTGACTGCACCTTTGCTTTCCTCTCTGTGCTTCTATGCATGAATGATGTATCTGCTTTTGTGATACATCTGTTGGCAGTAACCATTGCAACTCAGCAAAGTCTCCTCTTGAAACTTCAATCCTAATGTAGCTTTAAATCTGTGATAATTACACTGTAAGAGCTCAGCTTCTTGAGGTGATAATCATGTTTAGTTTATAAATTACTTCTTTTACTTTATTTATATTGCCTAAACTTCTCAACTGTGCTCATCCAGTCATCGTTTCTTTTTTTTTTACTCTTAAGTAGACTTGCAAAATTATTCACTTTTTCTAATAAAGTATATATTTATACCACTGACTGGCACGACAATGAATGGATGTAAAAGAAGAAACCCTTTACTTGCCTTTCAGAAATGTACTGCATGTGAATGTGAAATGATGTGCTTTGAAAGGCCTCTAAAATAGCCTACTAATGTCTTGGATTGAACAGAAAATAACTTTTACCATAAAGTACTACAGTAATGTCAGTAACTAGACTGTACACTTATCTGCAGATTTTTAAAATATATTGCTTACTTTAAGGTTCCAAGAAGAGTGCTGATGTGGTTCATGTTGAGTACTGATGTACTTGCATGGTTAAAAAGTGTTTGCTGCCAACCCTTTTCAGCTATAGCTTAGAACAGTGTTAAGACTCTAGCACTCTGCCTTCTTTCCAATTATTTACTTCAGGAAAGACATGACAAGCTCACAGCATCTGCTTATCCAATGCTTTGATACCAAAATCCAGGAAGTCTGCAAGTAAAAGTTGGAGGTTTCTACACAGTGATGTAGGTTAGGCCATGAATTGGCACCTATTTGGTCACACTCGGTCATTCATATTGTATAGCCGATTTTAATGATTACTGTTCAAAATAAAGACAAAAAAAAAGCTTGGAATTCACTCCATGTATTGGGTAGAAGTCTAGAGTATATCATAATCTCATATTCTTCAAGTGACCACTGTGCATTAGCAGTGGAACATTTCCTAATGGGTCCTGTTAGAAGTCCTGGCACACCCTTTGCTCTCTCTCCTTGGTAAATCAGTAACTTCACATTCTTCAAGTTTTCCTTTTCCTCTGTGGCAGGTAAGCTATCTTTAATCACTGCTTTGAGTCACAGTTACAGTCTACTCTTTGAGTCAGATTAATTTGCAACTCACATTCCCATCTGGGAGGAGTGTATTAGAGCAGTGTTATATAAGATGCTCCATACATCCCACGTAGATCCAGACAGTAATTTTTCCCATACAGCTGATAGTATCTATGTATCATGTGACATTACAGAAGCTGGGGGTAGGATAGGCAGGGCTGACCATTCCCTTCTTGGGCAAGAGACCCCAGTTCCTTACCTGGGACAGAGGATATATCTTACATTTTATCTGGCACACTCAATCCATCTACAGTGTGGGATTACAGAAGGCTACTGCTAGAGTCTCAGAAGAGAGAGAGGGAAAAACTAATAGCTGGAGCAGTATGCTGTCACCTTGAATGCAGCATATTTAGGAAAAGAAGGTGGGAATGAGGGAGAGAATTTAGACAGATGCTGATATGAAATGTTTCAGTAACAGAGTTATGATACTGGTATGTCTTATCACTGTGAATAGGAAGGATCCTTCTTGAAAAACTTGTGTTACAGATTATGACTTTCCTTTATTGATCCATCAAAACCATAGAATTTATTTTTGAACTCCTGTAGGTAAAACTTATGCCCTTTAGTGTTAGCCAGTTATTATCAGAATTTTGATACGTGTTACTGTTTTGCAAGTGTGCTTGATTTCTTTCTTCTGCAGATTTATTATTTGAAGGCAAGTGCAAGTGGGAGAGGTTATGAAAATCATTTTCTCTTAAGTTATTAATCTCAAATGAGTGATTTTTTTTTTAAATACTTGCTATATTTTAATATGACTTAGAACAAAATAGGGTGTCATTACCATTCTTGTTCCTGAATGTTTGGCTTGGCATTTGATGCAAGGCCTCAATTGCAGGCTGAAGTGCCAGCAGCCAAAGCTGAAAACAAGACTGCGGTGGGCAAACTCGAGATTTAATTTCAGAAAGAGTGTTTATATTTTCCCTGGGGCCACACTAATGAGAGTCCAAACCCTAAATGTTACCAGCAACACATTTTAACAAACCAGTTTCCCAGTTTTTAAACTGTGGTGTCACCTTGAGTATTTTTCTTTTAACTTTTTCCCGTTCTTCTCACTTTAAAAGAAAAGCAATAAAGCTGTATCTTTTTTGGCTGAATTCAATGTCATGTTTGGGGAACACAAAGTTCAATGTAATGCAACAAAGTCATATTTCAAAGCATTTAATCGTATCTTCTATTTCTGTGTCAACTATTTTAATAATTCAGCTTTAAGTTACTAATGCAAAACTTCATGTTACTACAAAACACACCATCATCTAGTATGGATCTATGTATTATAGGGGTCCACATATTGATGTCCTGAATCAGCCTGATGTCAGAACATCTGTGCCATACCTAGGATGAACTCGTGACCAACAGGTCAGTGCCAAGAGAGACAGTAGTGATGGGGTCACTGAGAGTTCCTTAGCTCAGTTTCCTGCTCCTTCAGCTGGGCCTGTTTTGTGGCTTTAATAGGATTAAAGAAACATTTACATTGGGGCTTTAGGAGCATTTTCACACTGCTCCTTTACCCAACTCAAAGAGCAGTATAAATCCAAAGGATTAACTAAGGGATTTATGTAAAGTTGTAGTGTAAGATGAGTTGGTGCACCTGGCTCTCCTTTTTCTCCTCTGTGAATAAGGTATACTGAAGCAGTGTACCACATGTGAGACAGAAGTGAGCTTGGCGTTTTTTACTGAACTTTTAGGTTTCTATAAGCTTTGAAATTATTGTTTTTAAATATAAAAATGGAATGGTAGTTTCTGATGGAGGAATATAGTATTTCAATCTATAGATCCTATTAGACATTTTTCTTCAGAGGGTCTTACGGCATTTTTCTGCCACTTTTCAATACTGAAACATCATGCATTGAAGAGAATTTTTAATTTCCTGGAAATTATAATACTCTGTCTTTGAAAATGGAAAATGAAAAATAGAATTCTCTGCCACTTACTTAGGTTCATTAAAATCCAAAGGAAATTGTTAAATAACCAAAATTATAATTTTCAAACTCCTTGAGTAATCATTCATGCTGATGAAAGCAGTTTAGTTGAAACTACATACATAACCTATTGTATGTTTTTTGCAATTACTTTAGAATTGCCAGAGCTTGAAATTCTTTACCTAAGTTAAAACTGTTTCATATATCCTTTTGTGCCTCACTGTATAAATCTATGAAGACCAAGATTATGCCTGTACTCTTTACTCAGGTGAGATTCCAGTTGAAACTGAAATCAAATGGTGTAATTGCTGAGAAAATATTGTGCTATCAAAGCCAAAAGGGGAAAAAATAACAGAATGAATTATGATGTTCAACAGTGAAATGACTAGTTATTACACTATTTCAAAACTACTCTTGTGATTTAGATGTATTGTGTTTTTAATCTAATGTGCATCATTATAATTATTGTAAGAGGTATATCAACTTTGGATTTGGTCTGCAAACATATAATCATTCAGCTTGCTCTGTGGATATAGACCGTTCACATTCATAAAGGTTAGCAGTGTACACTGTACTAATGTCACCCAGATGTATCCATCAGTGGATTGTGGTGGTGTTTTTCACATCATTAGGTGATTAAGCAACACCTGAGGTCCAGGGAAATGCAACAACTGTCATCCAGGGTCCCTCTATTCTGCAAGTATTTGATAAGGAAGCAGAAGAGACTTCCATGTTTCTTTCTGTTGACCATTAGGAAGGCTGTGTGTGACAGGAAGAAGTGATGCATCCTTACACACCTCCTGTCACCTGTAAGTGAGGCTCTCTTGTATTATTCCTGATCCATCCTTCAGTGTTATAATTGAACAGTGTTTTATACTGTGCTTCTGGAAATCTGAGAATTATAACTGGATCATTTGGTTTGAGATTGGTTATTTTGCATTCTGTATAACTTTCTCAGAATCTGTTCTGAGATAAGTAGAGAAAAAATTCAAAGCTCTTAATTAGATGTGTAGAATAACTAATTTTTAATGCAACTTGTGAATCTTGTCCATAGGCATTTTCATGAGAGCTTTAGATTGACTAAGAGAAGAGAATAAAAAAAAAAACACCCAGAAGATTTTGTCAATCCTATTAAAATAAAACCTTTATTCATTTGCTTTTTCTTTCAAATTCATCTATATGCTTGTAACCAAATTTCTATTCCAATGATTTGTATTTCAGTGATATTTCTTAACTCAGAATTTTTTAGTATGTATAATTAGGTATTTTGGTAACACAGCAGCAGTTATAAATTTTCTTTTTTAAGTTAGTGTAATGCACATTACTTTGTACTAGATAGAAAGTTTAATCAGTTCAATATGATCAACTTGGATTAATTAAAGCTAAGCAAATCATGTGCAATTGTATTCTCTGAGTCATAGGCCAACTTCTTGCCTTTTTATAAGTCCCTCTTGTACCATTCTCTTGGCACCACGGGGATCCTAAAGAGTCTTGGAAAATTAATGATGGACGCGCTCAGCAAAAGCATTTTGGCATGCACCTACAAGGATGTCAAATTGCAAGAGAGAAGAGGCAATTGTTCCGCTCTGATTAATGTTATTATGAGTTCTCAGTGCAAAGATCAGAAGTTGAGTCAAGGTCTCTCCATCCCTAGATTTCTGTGATACCATTTTAATTACATTAGAATTGAGCGCCAAAGAGGACAAGGACAGAATACAGAAGGCCTTTTTTTCCATTGTGTTTCCATGACATGCAAAGACACTCTTGTGGTCTCCTGCTTTGTGTTGTGAAAATCCAGAACTCACATGCATCTTAATTGTAATTAAAAAAAAAAAAAAAAAAAAGTTGTGGTCTGTAGAATTTCTCTGGCCATGTACCAGGATAGGATAAGCCTAGAGTAATTGCAAGGCCACCACAAAATCCCGTTACTTAACATATTCTCTTGGCGGTACAGTTGTGAGAGGGTGTTGTGGTTTTAACATGGCATGTAGCCAAATACCATGCACCTGCTAACTCACTCTGTCCCATCCCCTAGGGAATGGGGAAGAGAATCGGAGAGGTAAAGGTAAAAAGACTCACGGGTTGAGATAAAAACAGTTTAATAATTGAAATAAAATAATAACAACAGAATATACAAACAAGTGATGCACAGTGCAACTGCTCACCACCCGCTGACCAATGCCCAGCCTGTCCCTGGCTACGATCCTGGAGGAGAGAAACCCCAAACCCACAATCCCAGAAGAGAGGGAGCCTGGCTTCCTGGCCAACCCTCATCTATACACTGAGCATGACGTTGCGTGATCGGGAATATTCCGTTGGCCAATTTGGATCCGTTGCTCTGGCTATGCTACCTCCCAGCTTCTTGTGCACCTGCACACTAGCAAAGCATGGCAAGTTGAAGAGCCCTTGATTTCTTAGCAACAACTGAAAACATCAGTGTATTATCAACATTCTTCTCATACCAAAACAGCTCTATTCTGTCTACTAAGGAGAGTTAGCTCTATCCCAGACGAAACCGAGACAGAGGGAGTTAATTTTTAGTTTTGTTCACTGCACAAACGAAATGAGTAGATAACTTTGTGCATAAGGATGGTTTATTCTGTTCCTAAATGTGTTTTGCTACAGCTGAGAGTTCAGTGTTCATTTGGGTTTTTTGTACTGCTTCTCATTTACACCCAAGTCCTTTTGTGTGGAGACACTTTAACCTAAGTAGTTTTATCTGCTTAGGTTTTTTGTTGGGTTTTTAGCTGGGGAATTATTGGAAATATTTCAGAACTGGTTGTATGCAGAAATTTTCAAGCTATTTTTATCCCAAATCTTGCAGCTTCCTTGCTCTATTTTTCAGGTATATATTTTTCTTTTACTGTTTTTAACCTTCTACTGAACTTTGATTTAAAAAAGTAAATGGGAAAGTTGGCTTTACCATATGTGTTTTGATGAATCTTTCCTATTATTATTTCCTGCAGTTGGATTCCTGCAGCAAAGCAAGTGGGATCAAAATTTGAGACTTAATCAAGTTGTCTATGAAGCTAGAGAAACATGTAATGAAGTAAATTTTCTTACCTATAGCAATAGTAAGATTAGATAGATGAAGCAACACAATGTGGTTTCCTGTTTACTTTTTGTATTCAAGTCAGCATGAATAATAAAAGACTAAGCAGTCTTTACTCATGTGTTATAAATTTAGCAAGATACTCCAACGACTTTTATATATATATATATAATTAATATGTGTGTATGTTATTTTTCTGGTTTAGCTGCACACTACTGACTCATATTATTTGGTCAAGGGTATTTTTGCCTCCCTTGCCCTCCAACCCCCCCACCCCACCCTGCTTAGCAACAGTTTTTTGTCTCTTTTTTTTGATAATGTAAAATGAGGTATTGCCAAGGTAAAAAACTACTATTTGTGGTTGTATGTCCTTGATGTTTTTATTTCACTCCAAAGTCTTAATACAAATTTGGATCTGGAAAAGTAGTAGAATAGCAAGTCTAGTAACCAAAGGAAGCTGCTTTGGGGAATATACTATACTTGTGTTGTTGAGAAGTCTCTGCTGGCTGGCAGTTGCAGAAGTAATTTGGAGTTGGGTAGAGCATATAAAGCCTGCAGATTATTATGTCTTGCTGGTGATTTTTTCCTCCTGCTTTAGAATCTTCTGTATGTGGTGTTGTAAGTGATGACCTGCTGAGAGCCATGGGTACTAAATCTGTGTATGTTTTGAAACAGGGAGGTCTTGTCTTTGATGACATTGTTGCAGCTGCAGCTTTATGAAGTGTTTCTCCAGCAGCTGTCCTGAATTTTGCTGCAGTAGTTTGGCTTCAAATTCCAAACTGAGGTTTCCAGTAAAATGTGTCTGTCAGTAAAAAGCATTAGCAAAAGCTGCAGCCTCTTAATACTGAAGAAGTCCCGTAGTAAGTGTAGTCTCAAAAATGCCTGTCTGAATAGTAGAAAATTAGTTTTCTGTTCCCTGAACCTTAATGCCGAACTACTTATTTTAGTGCATATATATGCTTACCACTGACTTAATGCTAAATTTATCACAGATTCACTGCAGGTTGATATTCCTTGTTGAATTTCTTAGTGTGAATCGATCAACTTTAATCTACAATGGTAATTTTACAAAGATATCTGTATTTCATGTGATATCATCTTTGCCTATGCCTTCAAGTGTATACTGTTTCATCCTTTCACATCTTATAATTAAAGTTTCATTAAAATGAAAACTGAAAACCTAACTGTTAAATCAACTCTTCCTCAAAACTAAGAGGCAGGATTTTTCTCATGCTACTTCAGTAGGTACCAAACTCCAGTGTGTTGTTAGGGGACACTTTGCTTTAGAGTTAGCTAGTGGCATATAGTATCACAATTTCACAGGAACCTTCAGATAATCATGATATAACTCCAGTCTTCTTGATATCTAAGTAGAATAACTACAGTCTGGCTCCTTAAGTTATCTGTAGTTTCAGCTTTGTATCTAACATTGTTTCTCACCTCCCAGACTGAAACAGGGATTCTGTGTGATGTGTATTATTAATCATCTGTTATATTTCTTCTTAGAGGCAAGGAAATGGTGCTCCTGGTGAATGTCCTATTAATGCAGAATCACTTTAGATATAGTTATTTAGAAAGCACTCATGGCAATGGAATAGCAGTTACACAACTGTGGAAAAATTTACCCTATGGTCGTACACATTATTAGAGTAGGTTTTTTTTCGGTTTGTATCCACTGCAAACACTTCTGATGCAATGATTATTTCTATTTTACATACTTATTACCTGATAATGTAAAATACATTCTCACAGTACTAAAAAATATTGTTCTTAATGCCTTTCTTTGCTGTTTGCTTTTCAGTTAGGCTTAATTAATCCAGTTCTGTAGATATCGTAATACTGAAAGGCAATTCTGTGAGCATGACTCACCATGAGCCCATCAGATAACATTTTCTTATTTGGTTTGATAACAATAGCAATTTTTATATGTAGGAAGATTGCTTTTGCTTTTAACCAAACGTGCTTACCCTGGATTAATTTGGAACATGTATGCATAATGATAAATGAAGCAGATCTTTGGTACCAGATCTAGCACTCAGCCCTGCAGTCAGGGCTCTTCAGGAAGCATAGTCTAATAGTCTTTAGGCACTTTCCTGGAGAGATGGTAATTTGCGGTTATGAAGCTCCACAGAAACCCTGTGTAATCTCTGCCAAGTCATTTGTAGCCATATTAAAACAGCGTGTGATGGTGCCTAAGACTGTCTTAGGTACTTAAAACAATTCAAGATTAAAAAAAAAAACTATTAAGGACTTCTACTCTCTATGAGGACCCAGGATCTGACAAGCCTGGATAGAAAGAGGTCTGAGTCACTTACAGATCCTTTATTTAGGTGTTTTTATATATCTATAGTTCCTTCGTCCATATCAGAGGAGGTGATCTGATGAATTTGTCCCTTAGTTACATTGTGATTAGTCTTGGCCAGCAGGACGAGGGAGGTGATTCTGCCCCTCTACTCTGCTCTGGTGAGACCCCTCCTGGAGTACTGCGTCCAGCTCTGGTGTCCCCAGAACAAGGAAGACGTGGACCTGTTGGAGCGGGACCAGAGGAGGGCCACAAAAATTATCAGAGGGCTGGAGCACCTCTCCTAATGAAGAAAGGCTGGGAGAGTTAGGGCTGGTAAGCCTGGAGAAGAGAAAGCTCCAGGGAGACCTTATAGCAGCCTTTCAGTACTTAAAGGGGGCTTATAAGAAAGATGGGGAAAACTTTTTAGCAGGGCCTGTTGTGATAGGACAAGGGGTAATGGTTTTAAACTAAAAGAGGGTAGATTTACACTAGTATAAGGAAGAAATTTTTTATGATGAGGGTGATGAAACACTGGAACAGGTTGTCCAGGGAGGTGGTAGATGCCCCATTCCTGGAAACATTCAAGGTCAGGCTGGACGGGGCTCTGAGCAGCCTGATCTAGTTGAAGATGTCCATGCTTACTGCAGATGGGTTGGACTAGATGACCTTTAAGGGTCCCTTCTAACCCAAACTATTCTATGAGTCTATGATTCTGCTTTGTGCCTGCCTTGTGGGGCCTGTAACCTAGTGTATATCAGACGCTATACAGACACTTGCCAGAACCAAATGCTAACCATTTATCGTCAAGAGATTTTGCAAACACTGCTGAGTTCCATGCTGGGTAGAATCAGATCTTGCTCAGGAAGACATACAGTATATATTTACTCACGTGGCTCCATTTGTAAAACAATCATAATAGCATTCACAGAAGTATAATGAGAGTTAAGATGTTGAGTATCAACAGAGATAACATAAAAGTGTTTTGGATAAATAGGGGATGATCAGTGTCTCTGTGATTTGTGTCCATCTCAGATAATTTCTAGCTTTTTTTTTTTCGTTCTCACAACCAGTAGAAAATATCGTGCCCAGAGGAAAATATGAATTGGTCCTGTGTGGCAGAACACGTGGGAAGTTTGGTTTATTTGAAACCAGCCTAGTCTAAGCCAGTGTAGTCTGTAAAACATTAGAAGCAGTCTGCAAAATAATTCCCTGTTCTACTCTTCTATTAATTCAAATATATGCATTTTTAATTTAATTTACAGGTACCAAGTTTAATTGTTTTGTTATTTATTTTTGTAGTGGAACTGATCTTTGCTTTGCTAATTTTTAGTAGTCTATTTCATACTCTTCAGTCATTAAACAAGAGAAGGACACAAGGTGGTGATATAGGTATTTACTGTTTTTTTATTTAGAAAGAGAAGCAGGACATATTGACACTGAAGATAGTGTGTGTTTTAGTAGAGGTTTCCTCATAAGAAGAAAGCAGAAATGGCAGAGTGCACTTTGTTTCAATGCCTGTAAATAGAAGTGAATTTTAACAACTTTACAGTTCCCTATAGCTTTCAGGTCAGCATTATAAAATCTTATGATCTTGGAAAGAACAGTCAAAGGCTGTGCATATCGATAGATGCACAGTGGAATGTCACTCCTCAAGGAAGGGAAAGATCAGTATTTAAAAAATCTGACTTACTTCTTATATTTAATCAGCGTTTTCCATGCATCTGATATTAAGCCAGAAGGAAGACACTTGTTTTCTACAAGTTCAACAACTTTTTGCAAAAGCTTTTGTTTTGTAAACCTTTAAAAATCAATCAGATTTCTGTCCACATAATATACAAAGGTGACTTTACTAGTGGGAGAGGCCCTACTGTGGTCAAAGTTTTGCCTCCATGCAAAAGTTTGCAGCTTCGGGGCCTCAATTTGTAAGATTACACAAGTGTATTTCATTCTATAAGATATTCAGATGCTTAAGTACTGTTTGCATATATTTCTGTGTGTTTGTCTGAAGTATGTTGAATCTGATTGCTAGACCAATCAGCAATTATAGTAGCAATTATGGTAACTCTATATATTTAGTGTATGGCAGTAGTTTATAACTAACTTGGTTGAGGAATCCTATGTTCCTAATCTGTTAAGTAGGTAGGTCACCCCAGAGGTTGCTCATGTGTTTCTACACGTAAATATTTCGATTATTATTTCTGTGGGTTTAGATAATGCCCATTTTTCACCGTCTACAGTAGTCTGAGCGGGTGCTGTAACCATTTTTAGTTCCTTTATGCACTCAATCTAGTTTCCTTGATAGAAAGCAAATTTCCTTCTCTTATTTATATGAAGGAAAGTTAGCATTTTTTTACATTCCTGTGTCTAGCTGGGAGACAGTGGAGATTCTGAAAGGGTTGACAGGGTGTTTTCCCACCACCTTCAGCAGACTAGGCAAATCTGTTTTAAAGATGTGTCCAACATATGGTATTATTTTAATGGTTTCACTGATCAAGTTCAGAGCATAAAATCCTTAAGGTTTAGAAGTTGCAGCATTATTTATTTAAGGAGAAAGAAACATTTTCACATGGCAATATAATTTATTAAACATCACTCTTTCCTATAGGTTTGGTCTTGAGCACTGATGGCTTTCTAATCTGTTGCAGATACTGTATGAATTACAGCCATGAAGAACCTTGTTTTTATATACTTAGTGTTATCAATAGTAGAAATTCACAGGTGGACAGACAAAAATGTCCTGTTTTGGGATTAACTCTAAAATAAGCTCTGCTTCACATATGTACCATATGGATCTGTTTTCCTTCTCATCCATTATAGAAATGAGAGGAAGTAGTTGATTTGTTTCCTCATCCAACTCTCAGATTTGCAGGTTCCTCAAGGTAATAATTTTTTTATATGCTCTATTTAATGTGCTAGGGAATTTTTTTAAAGCCTTCTGTTGAATCTATGGGGAGAAGTTCATGTTAGTGCACTGGGAAAGCTTTCTGAGCCCATAGTTTTACTAGAAAATGTAACCATGTAGCTGAACTTCTGCAACTACAAAATTTTTCAGAATCATGTCAGGCTCATTCACTAGTGTGGGTTAGTTGGGGAGGAAAATACCCCAACAAAACCTATACATCATAAAAATAGTACCAAACAAACACCTCATCTTTGATTTTTCCACAATGAGGGACATCTACTGATCAAAATATGAGAAGACATTTATGAGTCTGTAATTACACTGTAAAGTTCTGCTGACCACTGGGTTTGTTAGCCAATATCCAGTACAGTATATGCAAAGAATCCTAACACTAAGTTGCAGTAGTCCATTTCAGTGTATTGTTGTGTACCATAAATGAGGGCAGGAGGAGTCTGCAAAAGCTAAGGTTTTAATCATACAAGAAAACCCATAGTTTTTCAGAAATAATTTTTCTCTAAAAATCTTTAGAAAGCAGCTGCAGATTTAAAATGCAGTCATTTATCCACTTAGCACTAAAGTTCAGACCATTGTTCAGAAAGACCATAACTGTATTTTGTAAAGCAGACATGCTAAAATGATTTAAAGAAAATATTACATATTATTACAGTTGTACATATAATTAGACCAAACAGAAATACCTAAATGTGAATTCAGTTGCAACATCAATGGTTGACTCTAAGCAAGCAGTTGCATTACATCTGGATTAACTGCTCTGTGAGCAACCCAGTGTATTTTTAACATCTTATTGGCTATGTAGAATGAGTCATTGCACAGAGGAAAGAGTGCCACTGGCAGAGTTTTTTAGTAAGTTATTTACGTGCATGAACAAATCAAGAGTCATAGTAAGTTCTTCCTTACACTTAACTAAAGTATATTCCTGATTCCACTGATTTCAAGGGGACTTGAATTTTTTACTATAGTCATTAATTATTAAGTATATAAATATTTAGAAAAGCAGTCTTTCATCATCAGCGCTTTTGACTAGTATTCTGTTCTCCATGGACACATCCATCTAAGTGTTAATCAAAAAATGCTAAGTTAGAACTATAGAATAAAATGGAAAATTATTCCAGAGTCTTTTTATGGAAGAATGTAAGTTCACTTTATAGTTAGTTTAGGCTTGTATTAGTTTTCTGCAAAGATGAGGACATTTAATGAAGTTATCGAAAAATCATAATCTGAAGTAGGTTTATCAGCATTCTTTAATTAATATTTACTGTTTTTTTTTTTAAAAAATGTTCTTTAGTTAGTAAATTCATCTAATACAAAACCATATAGAAAAATAAGAAATAGAAATTAATTATAGTTATTTTGCAAACAGTGAATAGACAAAGTTTGGTATGTTTATCAATAATGCAAATATGTGGAGAAGTGAAGACTAAATAAAAGAAGCTAAACTTTGACAAACGTTACAACAAAATTTCGATTGCTTTTACTGACAATGTAAAAACGTCACCTTTCTACTGAACATTACTTAGAAAAGGAACAGGAAATATAAGGATTGCTCATACTACTAGTCCTTTGAAAAATATAATGATGCCATGATGATGTCTATAAATAATTACTTGTGGCTAATCAATATTCAACTTCAAAGAATTACCTTAACAGTGAATCCTATGCGACAGCTAACAAGCAGCTACTTGTAAACACTAAATAAATGGAAAGCCTTTATATCAACCTCATTAATCTAGACCTGCCAAACTTGATCTTCAGAAAACATTCTCTTATACATCAATCTCTGTGTTTCCAATTCCCCAAAACATTCATTTTTCCATTTGAAATTTCCTGTCTTTGGATGAATGTGATTTTCATTGACTGAGTGACAAGGATACTTTCCAGGTTGTCACGGTTTAAAGCTGGGACAGCTATTAAACTGGTGGTAGATGCTCTCTATTGACCCTCCTCCCCCCCAGAAGGGAAAGGGAAAGGAAAAAGGGAGAGAGACGTATGGGTTGGAAAGTTAAAACAGTTTTAATAAGCTGTAACAATGAAAAAAAGAGTATAATAATAATAGTGGAAATAATAAAATATATAAAAATATATACAAAACCAAGATCGAGCTCCCCCGATGTTGGTCGCGTCACCCCCGGCACTGCAGGGCAGGCTCCAGGAAGGCCCAGGCTGGGCCCAGCGATGGACGGGGACTGGATTCAGGAACGCACGGATCGGGATTGGGGGCAACAGGAAGACGGACAGAGTCCTCTTTGGAGAGGGGCGAGAAGGGAGAAGAAGTGCAGAAGGCCGAGACCCCCGTGATCGCCCCCACTTGATACTGTGAATGATGTGTATGGGATGCAATACCTTCGTTGGCGAATTTTGGGTCACCTGTCCTGTCCGCTCCTCCCTGCAGGTGTGACCCTTCTATGGCTCTTCACTTGTAATTAGTGAGGAATTTAGCAGTGACCTTGGTTTCTCTAAGAATAAGTACAGGAAGAGCCTTTCTGCATAACATCCCTACCGGTGCCTCAGTGATAACTACAAACTTTGAGCGTTATCAGTGCTAGAAACAGACACTGTCTGCAAAACATGCAGTTAGTTTGAGAAAGTGCAGTTACTTAGAAGAGACTTAGCTGAAAGTAAAAATCACTGAAAGGAAAATTGGTCTGTTTTAGGCCAAACCAGGACATTCCACCCCTTATTCCATACCATTCACGTCATACTCAGATCACCACTACCTTTTCATTTTCAAATATATACAGATATCACTAGTTTATGATTCATCTCTATACAAAAGTTCGTTAACTTCATTTAGTTCATGATTGTGGGTTTCCATCTGGCATAGCAGTCTCTCAGGGCAGGAGAGATGGTGTGAGTTTTGTCATGGGTTGTGCCCACGGGTTGCAGGTTAAAGATGTCAGTCTCGAGGAGTCTCAAGGAGGTTACTGGATGCCACTTGATGAAGCAAGCTCCGGTCTCATCACCACTGCCTTAACCTGTAAGACACTTATGAACACTGATAGTATTATGCAGCAATTAACATCATACAGTTCAAAATTAAGTATTCTCACCCAGAATTAGATCACCTTCAGGGGCACATCTGACTTCACCATCCTGCAGCATCACACATCAAGTATATCCAGGTCCTTGAGCAAAAGCAATCCCATGAATGGGTTTGCCTTCACCTGTAGCAGGAAGAACCCAAACAGTTTTTCCCAACAGATTCCTTTCATGCACCACAAGGACTTTATCCCCTTCTACTGTATGTAAAAGGTCTGACTGAGCAGGGCCAACTTGATTGATAGATCCCCTGGTGTTAACTAACCAGGTAGCTTGTACCAAATGCTTATCCCAGTTTTTAAAGGTTCCACCCCCCATTGCTTTCAGGGTAGTTTTTAACAGCCCATTATACCATTCAATTTTCCCAGAGGCTGGTGCATGATAGGGATATGATATACCCACTCGATGCCATGCTTTTGGGCCCAGTTATGAGACTGTTTTAAAATGAGTCCCATTGTCGGACTCAATTCTTTCTGGCGTGCCGTGTTGCCACAAGATCTGCTTTTTGAGGCCCAGGATAGTGTTTCGGGCAGTGGCGTGGGACACAGAGTATGTTTCCAGCCATCCAGTGGTTGCCTCCACGGATTGCATATAATGTTTACCCTGACGGGTTTGAGGGAGTGTGATATAGTCAATCTGCCAGGCCTCCCCATATTTATATTTCAACAACCGCCCCCATATCACAGAATCACAGAGTCACAGAATCAACCAGGTTGGAAGAGACCTCAGGGATCATTGAGTCCAACCGCTGCCCCTACACCACCCTGTCAACTAGACCATGGCACTAAGTGCCATGTCCAGTCTTTTCTTAAACACATCCAGAGATGGTGACTCCACCACCTCCCTGGGCAGCCCATTTCAATGTCTAATAACCCTTTCTGTAAAGAAATTCTTCCTGATGTCCAACCTGAACCTCCCCTGGCGAAGCCTGAGGCTGTGCCCTCTTGTCCTATCACTAGTTGCCCGGGAGAAGAGGCCAACTCCCACTTCACTACAACCTCCCTTCAGGTAGGTGTAGACTGCAATAAGGTCACCTCTGAGCCTCCTCTTCTCCAGGCTAAACAACCCCAGCTCCCTCAGCCATTCCTCATAGGTCAGACCCTGCAGACCCTTCACCAGCTTGGTCGCCCTCGCCTGGACTCGCTCCAACACCTCAACATCTTTCTTGAAGTGCGGGGCCCAGAACAGGACACAGTACTCAGGATGCGGCCAAAGGTTTTAACCATTAGCTTGCTTAATTGCGGCGCACGTTTCACAGCCGTGGATAACCTGTGCAATAGAGTCCATGGTTAAGTCCACCCCTTGGTCACGAGCCCATCTGTATGTTTGCATCTTTCCCTTAATGACCTGAAGTGTCATGAGCCCATCGAGCTAAAAATAGTTTACCTCTATGTTCCCAGTTCAAGTCTATTTGGAACGCTTTAGGAGCCTGATCCACTTGTTGATTGTTTCGATGCTCCTCAGCAGCCCGACTTTTAGGTACGTGAGCATCTACATGACGTACCTTCACAACTAGTTTCTCTAGCCGAGCAGCAATATCTTGCCACAATTCAGCAGCCCAAACAGGTTTACCTTTGTGCTGCCAGTTGCTTCGCTCCCACTGCTTAAACCACCCCCACAAGGCATTTGCTACCATCCATGAGTCAGTATAGAGATACAACCTTGGCCACTTTTGTTGTTCAGCAATGTCTAAAACCAGCTGGATGGCTTTTACCTCTGTGAATTGACTCAATTCACCTTGTCCTTCTGTGGCTTCTGTGACTCGTCGTATAGGGCTCCATACAGCAGCTTTCCACTTCCGATGTTTTCCTACAAGATGACAGGATCCATCGGTGAACAGGGCATACTGCTTCTCGTCCTTTGGTAGGGCTTCTTCAGCACGTGTCACCTCCTCTTCTGGTGGCATTCCGAAGACTTTGCCTTCTGGCCAGTCCATGATCACTTCTAAGATTCCTGGGCGATTAGGGTTTCCTATTCAAGCCCTCTGTGTAATCAATGCAATCCATTTACTCCATGTAGCATCAGTTGCATGATGAGTGGTAGGAACCTTACCCTTGAACATCCAGCCCAGTACTGGTAGTCAGGGCGCCAGGAGGAGCTGTGCTTCAGTACCGATTAGCTCTGAAGCAGCTCTAACTCCTTCCTATGCTGCCAGTATCTCTTTTTCAGTTGGGAGTGTAATTAGCCTTGGAGCCTTTGTATCCTCAACTCCAAAATCCTAGAAGTCAACCTCGAGTCTCCCCTGGTACTTTCTGCCAGAGGCTCCAGGTAGGACCATTGTCTCCAGCTGCGATGTAGAGCACTTTTTTAACATCTTGTCCCGTACGGACTGGTCCAAGTACTGCATACACAATCTGTTCAAAAGCCTGTCGTTGTTCAGGGCCCCACTGAAAATCATTTTATCATTTTCTGGTCACTTGATAAAGAGGGCGTACAATCTGGCTGTAATCTGGAATATGCATTCTCCAGAAACCCACAACGCCTAAGAAGGCTTGTGTTTCCTTTTTGTTAGTTGGTGGGGACATATCTGTTATTTTGTTAATCACCTCTATCGGCATCTGGCGACGCCCATCTTGCCATTTAATCCCTAAAAACTGGATCTCCTGGGCAGGTCCCTTGACCTTACCTCTTTATGGCAAAACCAGCTTTCAGAAGAATTCAGATTATTTTCTCCCCTTTGTCAAAAACTTCTGCTGCTGTATCACCCCATACAATGATGTCATTAATGTACTGCAAGTGCTCTGGAGCTCCACCGTCTTCCAGTGCAGTCATGATCAGTCCATGGCAAATAGTAGGACTGTGTTTCCACCCCTGGTGCAGTCGATTCCAGGTGTATTGGATACCTCTCCACGTAAAAGCAAACTGGCCTGCACTTTGGTGCCAAGGAAATAGAGAAAAATGCATTAGCAAAGTCTATGGTGGCATACCACTTGGTTGCCTTTGACTCCAGTTCATATTGAAGCTCTAGCATGTCTGGCACGGCAGCACTCAACAGTGGTGTAACTTCATTTAGGCCACGATAGTCCACAGTTAATCTCCATTCTCCATTAGACTTTCGCACTGGCCATATAGGACTATTAAAGGGTGAGCGAGTTTTGCTAATCACTCTTCCCCCACCAACGCCCCCCTTTATGAGTGAATATGGTGGATAGGGGAAGAACAACTGATGTCACCTACCTGGACTTGTGCAAAGCATTTGACGCTGTCCCACATGACATCATTTTCTCTAAATTGGAGAGACATGGACTTGATGGATGAACCACTCGGTGGATAAGGAATTGGCTGGATGGTCGCACTCAAAGAGTTACAGTCAATGGCTCAATGTCCAAGTGGAGGCCAGTGACGAGTGGCATTCCTCAGGGGTCGGTATTGGGACCGGTCCTGTTTAACATCTTTGTCGGCGACGTGGTCAGTGGGCATTGAGTGCGCCCTCAGCAAGTTTGCCGACGACCCCAAGCTGTATGGTGTGGTCGACAGGCTGGAGGGAAGGGATGCCATCCAGAGGGACCTTGACAGGCTTGAGAGCTGGGCCTGTGCAAACCGCATGAAGGTCAACAAGGCCAAGTGCAAGGTCCTGCATGTGGATCCGGGCAATCCCAAGCACAAATACAGGCTGGGCGGAGAATGGATTGAGAGCAGCCCTGAGGAGAAGGACTTGGGGGTGACAGTTGACGAGAAGCTCAACATGATCCAACAATGTGTGCTTGCAGCCCGGAAGGCCAACCATATCCTGGGCTGCATCAAAAGCAGCGTGGCCAGCAGGTCGAGGGAGGTGATTCTGTCCCTCTGTTCCGCTCTCGTGAGACCCCACCTGGAGTACTGTATCCAGCTCTGAGGCCCCCAACATAAAAAGAACATGGAGCTGTTGGAATGAGTCCAGAGGAGGGCCACGAAGATGATCAGAGGACTGGAGCACCTCTCCTATGAAGACAGGCTGAGAGAGTTGGGGCTCTTCAGCCTGGAGAAGAGAAGGCTCGGGGAGACCTTCTAGCAGCCTTCCAGTACCTGAAGGGGGCCTACAGGAAAGCTGGAGAGGGACTTTTTACAAGGGCATGTAGTTATAGGATGAGGGGGAATGGTTTTAAACTGAAAGAGGGTAGATTTAGATTAGGTATTAGGAAGGAATTCTTTACTGTGAGGGTGGTGAGACACTGGCACAGGCTGCCCAGAGAAGCTGTGGATGCCCCCTCCCTGGCAGCGTTCAAGGCCAGATTGGATGAGGCTTTGAGCAACATGGTCTAGTGGAAGGTGTCCCTGTCTGTGGCAGGGGGATTGGAACTAGATGATCTTTAAGGTCCCTTCCAACCCAAACCATTCTATGATTCTATGAATATAAACATATATATCACTGTGCTAGAATTTTTTCTTGATGTACTTCTTTCTTTGCATGAGTTTTGTAAGAAATCAGCACGACTAAAAAGCTGATTCCTGATTTTACGATCTTTAAGGGAAACTGTTCTGCTTCATTAAATTATAACGGAATGATTATTTTTTATTTATTTTACAGTGTACATGTGTGTGATCAATTATGAAAATACCAGTAATTAAAATAATTTTAAAAAAATGAAAGCTTTTTACTCAACATCTTTGCTCTTTTTTAATCTCTGGTCATTGTATTTGTTGAATCTCATGATAAGAAGATGACTGCAACTTCTACCTGTGTTAGTATTACAGGGCTAGAATAGTGAGCTGAACTGCATTTGAATACATTAATAATCAGATTATAATTTGAAGTACAGGTAATTGTTCATTTTTATATAAAAGTAGCTACCATTTTCTACAGCTACAAATGTATTTGGTATTGGAAAACAGTATTGTCTGAGAAATAGTTTTGGAAAATACACTTTTAAACATCTTAATGTTTATACAAAAGGGAAAATTAAAGAGCCGTATGTAACATTAATTTTGCTTTCTTCTCTTTTCTGGGTGAACTTCAGGCCACAGTGAGATTAATAACAAAATCTATCTTTACTATGGTGAGATCAAAATTTCAGCTTTAAATCTCAAGTGCTAAACCTAAAATTATATTTTCCATAAGATATTTTATTAGTTACTGTGAATGGATAATATAATTCTGACATATAGTAGTTTATAGTGTTCTGACTGAATTTCTCTTCTAGCAATTTGAAATGTTTAATGGATTGGAGAATAGTCAATAGAGGAAGCTGAGCTCATATGCCATGAAAATGTATCTATTTGCAGGTAGATATTACAAGGGGCAATATGGAGGACATTCATGCTCAGTTATTTGTGTAAGAAACTATTTTCTACTTTAGGCATCAGCCATGTAGACTTTCATTCCATTTTACAGAAAATTTGAGCTGTATGATAAAAGCTAAGAAAATGTAGAGCTAAGAATAATTATTAACTTTGGTTTGAGCTATGGGTTTTTGAAGTGATACAGGGGAAGATGGATTGACTTAAAGTAAAATAGAGCAGCCTGGGATGAAAGCAGTCACCTGGTGGCAGTATTCTGCACAGTTATTTGTGAGCCTTTCTTTTTCTTTCCCAAGTCGACAGGAGTTCTGCTGCGGCCTGTGCCTCCATTCAGGGCATGCCTTGCATAGATTAAAGACACATCATTCTGGGTGGTCTAAGGATATGCCTGAGGCGGGAGCCCACAGGGAGTGTCATCCAGTCACCTTTGGCCGGAAGTATGGTAGAATCACACTTAGACCTCAAAAGTACACTGAAGGTTTAAACAGAAGGGAAAAAACAGCAGTGAATGTGTTAGAATGTCCTGCAAGAATCAGCTCATTTTTGGAAAATGGATGTCTCAATGATTGTGGGAATTTCAGGAGTGGTGTAGACCCTATGGTGTTCAGGAACTGCTTTTCCAAATCTTATATAGCCAGTTCCTCAGCAGGTTCCATACCAGTACATAGAGACGCAACTTCTGGTTCTTAAACTACACTGAACTGAACTTCTGTTCTTTTAACTGTACAGAGTTAAAAATATACTGTTGAGTAACTTGAAATAATGAATTTCAGGAACATGAAAACTTCATGCTAATTAAAGCTGTGCCAATAGGACACAGTGTACAGAATTGAGAACTTTAAACTGGATAGATTTCACATGGTGGAAGAGAAACATTGAGGGATGGAACACCTCTCCTAATGAAGAAAGGCTGGGAGAGTTAGGGCTGGTAAGCCTGGAGAAGAGAAAGCTCCAGGGAGACCTTACAGCAGCCTTTCAGTACTTAAAGGGGGCTTATAAGAAAGATGGGGACAAACTTTTTAGCAGGGCCTGTTGTGGTAGGACAAGGGGTGATGGTTTTAAACTAAAAGAGGGTAGATTTACACTAGTATAAGGAAGAAAATTTTCATGATGAGGGTGATGAAACACTGGAACAGGTTGCCCAGAGAGGTGGTAGATGCCCCATTCCTGGAAA
Source organism: Nyctibius grandis (assembly GCF_013368605.1). Taxonomy (NCBI): domain Eukaryota; kingdom Metazoa; phylum Chordata; class Aves; order Nyctibiiformes; family Nyctibiidae; genus Nyctibius; species Nyctibius grandis. The sequence continues at coordinate 78,076,740 of NC_090662.1, read as the reverse complement.
CATTCAAGGTCAGATTGGACAGGGCTCTGAGCAGCCTGATCTAGTTGAAGATGTCCGTGCTTACTGCAGATGGGTTGGACTAGATGACCTTTAAAGGTCCCTTCCAACCCTAACTGCTCTATGATTCTGTGCTTCTATGATTAGTAATAACAACAGTAATGGTATGATGTAGAAAATTGCCCTCTCATGTGGTAGATCTGGACCAATAAGACGCATTTTTCAGTATCCATAGAATTGGAACAGTTGGGTTGGTTTGGTTGTGTGAATGCTCCATCCGTAATACGTTTTTCATGCTGATTACATTTGCATATGAGTCACATTCAGTTTGAATTTGCCAGATGTCCATTTATGTTTGTTTAAATAATGAGATGATTCCACGAAGTGAACAGGACCGAAAAATATAGAGGGAAGACTGTTTAGAAAAACAAGATTTAAAATGCCTTACTTACACATTTTCACATCTCATGGTATATTACACAAGTAGAAGCACAGCAATGTTGAGGCACTGTTCAAAAAAATGTGTCCGTTGCTAACACTTCATTAAACAGTGTATTATGTAACAAAGCCTCACTGGATTTTTTTCTATTTCCTAGTCAATTTCTCCATTGATGGGAATGTTCTCCTTCTGAGTACATACAAATGTACCATTTTCAAAGCCAGCATCATTTTGCTGCTTCCTGTTTTGTGCTATGTGAAGATCCCAAGTCCTTTCAGAGTGTTCTGTCATTTACTGTAGCATGGAAGAATTTTAAAAGATACTGCTTAAGGCAAAGCTTATACATAAACTGAGCAGACAAGGAGCAACTGAATTTTGAACTTTTATATTATTGAATTTACATAAACTTTTAACAAGCAATAAACTTTTCTTACGCACAAAGAGAGACTACTAACTAACCCCTTCAGTTCAACAAAGACTCCTCAAATGTGTACTTAATTCATTTGAGACTTTTAAAATCTTTCTCAAGCCTGAAGAAATTCTGTTTTATTCGTATTGCAGCCAGTCACTACGCACATTAAATGTTTACATTGGTACTTGGTGAAATAAATTTAACCATATACAATTTGAGATTGCTGCCTTGGTAAGGAAAGTTAACAGCAACATATCAGAACACACATCTGGCGAGCTATTTTGATCTCTTCCAAGCAGAATCTGCAAGGAAAGGCTGCAAGAAAAGAAAATTGAGAGTTTAGCCAAAGCTCTTGGTCAAAGCTCAATAAAGAACTATCTAGGAGTATAGATGATATAGATGCCGGAAGGCTGCGCAGCCATTCAGAGAGACCTGGACAGGCTGGAGAGTTGGGCGGGGAGACATTTAATGAAATATAACAAGGGCAAGTGTAGAGTCCTGCATCTGGGCAAGAACAACCCCATGTACAAGTTGGGGACAGAGCTGTTGGAGACCAGCGTAGGGGAAAGGGACCTGGGGGTCCTAGTGGACAACAGGATGACCATGAGCCAGCAGTGTGCCCTTGTGGCCAAGAAGGCCAATGGCATCCTGGGGTGTATTAGAAGGGGCGTGGTCAGCAGGTCGAGAGAGGTTCTCCTCCCCCTCTACTCTGCCCTGGTGAGGCCGCATCTGGAGTATTGTGTCCAGTTCTGGGCCCCTCAGTTCAAGAAGGACAGGCAACTGCTAGAGAGAGTCCAGCGCAGAGCCACGAAGATGATTAAGGGAGTGGAACATCTCCCTTATGAGGAGAGGCTGAGGGAGCTGGGTCTCTTTAGCTTAGAGAAGAGGAGACTGAGGGGTGACCTCATTAATGTTTATAAATATGTAAAGGGCAAGTGTCAAGAGGATGGAGCCAGGCTCTTCTCAGTGACATCCCTTGACAGGACAAGGGGCAATGGGTGCAAGCTGGAGCACAGGAGGTTCCACTTAAATTTGAGGAAAAACTTCTTTACTGTAAGGGTGACTGAACACTGGAACAGGCTGCCCAGAGAGGTTGTGGAGTCTCCTTCTCTGGAGACATTCAAAACCCGCCTGGACGCGTTCCTGTGTGATATGGTCTAGGCAATCCTGCCCCGGCAGGGGGATTGGACTAGATGATCTTTCGAGGTCCCTTCCAATCCCTAACATTCTGTGATTCTGTGATTCTGTAATATGCTATAAAAGGAAACCATTGAAAATCAGTTTCATGCTAAACTCCTCCAACTGATATATCTACCAGAAGCAACAGAATTTGATGACATAATATGTTTAGAGAAAGAGGTTTCATGTTCTTTCCTAAGACATAACATATGATTTTACATGAATTGCACTGTATCTGCCCATTCCCCAGAGAAATATGGGTCACAAGCACAAAAACATCTGCAAGCTTCCCCATGCTAAATGTTCTTTATATTTTGGACCAGATAAGAAGAAGGAAGCAAGATACCTTTCAAATCAGAAGAAATGCACCATCACAACAGTGTGTTTATGTTGTTCATTTGTTCCAGACTGTCTTTTCTAGATACAGCTTCTTTAGAGCTTAGTTTGCTGTTTTGAAGTCTTTCATTTTCTTGTCAGTAGCAGCTGTTACTTAAGTATATCAAGAGCAGACTTTTCTAAATGTACTTGAACTATATATCTCCTTTAGAATCTGTGGTAAATCAGCGGGCTAGGTTCACATCAGGCTATGTACGAGCTCTAATGTCTGCTTTTGCTAAGGAGTGCAAAAATTTGCACAACAGCTGGAAATTTGCAGGAGAAGTACAAGCAGACATATTACTGAAGGAGAGTTTTATGATTGTGTGGCTTCTAGAAAATATGTGTGTATTCTGCTTGTGACTAGATTTGACACATTCATCTCTGTTGAAACAAAATGCCAAAATATTCAAACTACCAGAGCCTGGTTTTGCATGTTAGAGGAACTTAAAGAGCAACAAAGCACGGGGTCATAAAAATGTTTCCCTTTATGTATTCAGTCACAGCACTGCAGCTGTATTCTGAGTGCATTTTCAGAGTGGGAAGGTATCACTAACTTTGCCTTGCATTCTGTGTTAATATTAAAAATGTGTATCTGTTATAAAACAAAATGCCCATTCAAGTGATTATTAGAGCAACTAACTGGACTGCTGAATGATGAGCATATATATGCAGAGAGATACCATAGAATCAGAGTTTTTGTTGAAAGCTGTAATTAAAGCTGTGAGTGCTAGATATATGAGGCACGATATATTTTTTGAAAAAAATATGGCCATTTGCAGATGATTGCCACCAGTCTGCTAGACTGGTTGCTCTAGTCTGCTAGGGCCACGTGGTCTCTCATCAGCATTTTGCTGGTGTTACAGAGTATGAGGCATTGCTTACAGACTTGTGCACAACAGTTTGACAGAAGCACGGAGCTGGACTTCTTCAAATTCCATTACTTCCTTTCTCTTGAGTGGCATAACTTTTGTGTCTTATTAGCATTATACCACTACCTTTCAGTCTCACCCCGTGTCATTGTTATATATGTGTTTAGTTGAATTTGTGGCTGATTTAGGGATAGTCAAGTTGAAAACATCTCTCAATTGTGATATTATTTATTTGACATTTGAACTTCAAAATTCAAATAAAACGAATTCTGCAGTGCATTTGATTTATTAATGTTATTAAGAAAATTCAAATACCTTTCGGTAAATCGTATTTTTATGTCATTTTATTTTTATATGACATAACCTGCCACATCTTGTTATTGTGTTCTTGTCTTTGGTGGGGAAGAAAGGGCCATTGTCTTTACTGCAAGTAAGTCTATAGTTAACATTGTTTGACAGTAGAGGACTCCAATAAAATTTTGGAATAAACAAAGTAGGCAGAAAATATTACCACTTTTCCTCTGGGAACTATTAAACATGTTGCCATTTAAATTAACAGTAGACACTGAATTTTTGAATATGCACTTGCATGTAGTGTTCATTTTAAAGCAGAAGCAGTATGTTTTATAAAAGCAACAGCTGCAATTTTAAAAGATGCTGTGGGGATTTATCTAGTGTGGCAGCTAGGCTGTTTAGCTTTTTCAAATTTCTTGTGTAGAATTTGACAGCTATTGAAAAGTTACTTTTAGCCTTATGTACATTTTATTTTGAAGAAACTCAAATACTTCATTAAAAAGTTGTTACTAAATTGCACACATAGAAGTTACTTGCGTTCTTTTGTTGTTGTCTCATTTGGTTGTTGAATTTTTGTTGTTGGATGTGGTTGAATTTTTGCTGACAAACCCTGGCATTTATTTCCAGGTTTTCTTAAAGTTGATCTATCTTTTTTTTTTTTTTTTATTTCAACAGCTTGACCAAGTTGTCCATCAGAGAAATCTGTATAGTTTGGAACTTTTCCTCTCATGTGCACAGAAACAGTTAAGCGTTTTATTAAAGGAAGAGCCAACAACTACGGAGGAAAAAAGGGAGACTGACATTCTCAGTACCACTGGTACAGTGTGATTTCTGAAGCTGCAAATCTCAATCCAGCAAAGGACGAATATATTCTAATCATTTGAGATTGTGTCATTGATTCAAGATTGATCTGAAACTATGCTTGATAGAATATTTGTGGATGATGTTCTGTATTTATTTATTTCACTATGAGTATCAGATTGCAAATATGTGGGGGAAAAAAATCTTGGAAAAATTGGTTTTATTCATTATGTTTTCTAGTAGCCCATGATTGAAGTTCTAGATAACTGCAGCAATGATGAAAACATTTCCCCGTTATGTCTGTTTTAGATTTGGCATCATGTGTTGATGTAATTTACCAATATTTTTGATATTTTAAAAAATGGAGAAAAACATTTAATTGAATATCGATACAAATCCATCTCTATTTCCAAAGTATATGCCCAAGTGCATTGCCTCAGGTGAGCCTGAGGAGCTTATTATTTCTTACTACTTTTGATGTAGAACAGAAGAATCAGTACTGAAACACAGGAGTGTTGACAGGCATTTCTTTAGTCATTTATAAACAACTCCATCTCTAGTAATAGAAAAGTTTAAAAATGAAACAGTGCATCTTTTTAGAGTAGTGCAAAACGTTGCCGTAACCAATGTATAGTATGTTTTTTATTTCTGTTTTAAAAAGCTAGTTTGATTCCAAAAGTTATTTTCTCATGAAAGTACAATTAATGTGACTGACCTCAGTTTCAGGAAGAAGATGTGTGTAATTATGTGGAGACTGATCCTGAACTGCCTCAGTGGAATTTCTGACAGAATAAGGAGCGCAGCTTGCTGACCTCAGATGCCCTTTCTAAACCCGTTGAAGGAAGTAGAAAAACTCCCCACTGACATTGTTGGACTTTGGATCAAGTCATATGTCTTTCTAGTCTTGCTAACGGCAGCATGGAGGGGATTTTCTGTGCCTACACTCTATTGATTGTAGATTTGGGGCCTTAGTTATAAAAGAGTTCTGAATGAAATAAGGGGAAATAAGTGTTCATGCTTAGGAATGTAAATAAACTGAGAATGGTATCACATGGTGAGCTTGTAATTCTATGGGGGACTTACAGGCATTTTTTAGTGTGATTTGTGTTATTTGGTAGTGGGGTTTTTTTGTTTGGCTGATTTTTTGCATCAGCAGTCGCTTTTCATAAATTGCTTTTTTGTAGCAATAAGGAAATACCAAATGGTTGTATATGTATTTTGCAGTATGAAATATGTATTGCAGAGAGTTTAGGTTTCTATTTAAATCTTTTTTCTGTGCTTCATTTTTGTAATCAAAACCAAAGGTTTTATCTTCTGTATGCGAAGGTTCACTGAAGAAGTAAATAACGCTGGTTTTATTAGATGATGACCTCACCCTACAAATGGCTGAAAATCCAGTGTTCTTTTTGATATTTCTTGATTGACTGATCACTTTTCATTTCTTCTGGCAGACAAAAAAATACTTTAGTGTTAATGAATTGCCTACTTATTTATTGTTCCTAAGCCAGTGAAATTCTTTCTTTGTCAGCTGCACCAAAGATGGCACAGATGTCCACGTGGGTTTTTTTGGGAAGTAGAGGCAGTGCAAAATGAAATTGATTGTTTAGTGCTGTCTCACAATCTATGTTTAATAGTGGAAATGTGGTATGAGCAGATTCCTAGATGAACTTCAACGTTCTTGTTTTTACTTCTAACCCTGTATGTGGAATAGTATTCCTTTTAACTAAAGACCTCAGAGTGTTCCCCATCAAAGCCAGAGCCTTAGCAGTACATCAGCATTCTCCTACTAAAGAGTTTTCTATTCTGACTTGCAACAATATGTAAAAGCACTGGTTGGAGAAGTTTATGACTGTAGTCAGTAAATTTCATGGGCAACTAGGATGTATCTTTCCTATTAGAACATCATGTGTTGTTTAATCTCAGCTCGTGAATACTGTGATTGTTACAGAGAACTGTAGGTACTTTTTTCTTAACTTTGAAAGTTTTAGTCCTTTAATCCTTCTCTCTACCCTGCAAGCAAAACTGCAAAATTAGACCACAGACATACAAGATCAGATGGGGAGCTTGGATTACATTCAGAACTCCAAGACTGAGAGAAATGTAGTTATACAGCAGAAAAAGACCTATCCCATATGCAAGCTTTGGAATATGCAGTAACCTCCATCTTCTCCACATCACATCCAAAGTTTTAAAGCTTACTTTTTTTTTCATTATTTCTGCCTAACCATAGGAGAATACAGTTCATAGAAATTTGGGAAGAGGAAAGGCAGGGAGAAGTTTGCAAAACCCAGTCTAACTCCAAGAAGGTGACATCACAATTTTATTTTATTTTTTTATTCCTACAGACAGACTGAAGAATGACATATAAGAGAAAATAATATGCCTACTTCATCTGCCTCTGAGGCATGGCTGCTAGTGTAATAATTTTGGCAACACTGATATGTAATGGGAGGAACAAGAAGCCCTAGAACTAATCCTTAGAATCAAAATGCAAGAGCTAAAATGTTCAAGCTAGTGAGTCTGCAGTCTAGAACATCACCAGAGCTCATATAATATGCATGTTATATATATATGATTGTATACTTTATATTAGAAATAAAGCATAAATTTTGTTGTGTAAAGATGTGTTTTAAACAATCGGTTGTGTGTTTTAAAAGTTACTTAAAAGATGGAGTAACAATAGATCGAGTGTATTTAATGGTATCTTTCACTGGTGTCAGTCAAGCCCATTCTATTTTAACACTTCTACTTGATGGTCTAGAACAGAGAAGATCAGAACAGTGGGATTTGTAACTAATAGTTTACTAAGTTAATACTGAATATTGTGATATCGTACAGTCCTACACATTTGTGTTATATTTTTGTATGTTTCTATTGGCTCCCTGTCTGCTTCCATTACAGAATTCTAGATTAGCTCTGAGACTATGTATGTATAAGTCGTTAACAAAGGAGAAATCATTTGCCATACACATTTTGTATGCTATCTGTAGTTAAGAAGATATGGGAATATTTGAATTTTTGCTTTGCTCTTAAGAATCTCATTGACAAATGACACTTCAGTTCCTTGAAGCATTGAATTCCTTCACTCCATCATAAGAAGGCAGAAGAAGGAAACAGCAGTAGTCATTCCAGAGGCCGAGATCGCATTAGTGTTTTGAGATTTTTGTGCATCTTTACATTGGCGTCTGATCAAAAGTTGCCTCATGTCCTCCCAGCTCAGTAAATGGCAATGTTAATTCCTGACTGTCTGAAATTATCCATGCAGACATGACCTTAAAGAGCCTAATTCCTTTCATACTGTAACTCCCTTATAGCACTCTAGACCCTCCTCTTCCACTGTGTATTTTTTACGTCCACATATGGGAGCTTACAGGTTTTTCCCCACCCCTTGGATGGAGGGAATATGTGAGAAGATTTCATCTTGTTTCCTAGCAGGAAATAGCCACTGATAAAAATTGTTCATCAAGTGAACATATATAATTTATGCTCACTTTCAGATAATGTGCTATGTACTTTGTCAGTGGAGTTATCAAATGGACTTAGTGCAAATGTAAAATGAGCTAGATTGGGCCATACCCAATATAGCTTCCAGCTAGTTAGCTTTCTTGATGCCAGATGAGTAGGTGTTAAAGCATAGATGTAGACGTGGCACTTAGCGACATGGTTTAGTGGTGGACTTAGTAGTGTTAGGTTAACTCGATGATCTTAAGGGTCTTTTGCAACCTAAATGATTCTATGATTCTATAGAGCACAGCGTGGTCTGACTAGCCATCTACATCCTCCTGCTTCTCCAGCTGCTTTGCAGCCTGCACTGAGCTACCTGAAATACATAGCTTCCTTTAACTACTTTAGGTACTGTAAACTGTTGCAGGAGTGACTAACTTGTGGATGAGATGATTGTCTTAAAAAAATTTTACATGGCCATTCTGAATATTGTCTAGAAAGATTTTGTAACGTCTATGGCATTCCTTTTTCATCAATGGATTATAAATGTGCCAAAGAAACATTGGTCTGGAAAACACTTTTTATGTGGGTATAATTTGGGCCTTCAATTCAATTCAATGTGCTTGCAGGAACTGACGAAACAAATGTTTTCTTTTCTGTGATCTGTCCAAGAATATTGTTCTAAGGCTTCAAGAATCAATGCTTATCTGCTAGTATAGCTTAAGCACAGATTTCTTTACTAAGTTTTAAGCCTACATAAAACTAATAATACTGCTGCTGAATTAGGGTCACATTTGAACAGTTGAAAGTCATGGGGAAACTTTCTAAGTTGCACTCTCTTTGGCTCAAGTTTTGTATTTGCCTTTGAAAGTGTATGCTTTGTTAGCTAAAGGAAAGCACCGAGGTGTGTAGACTTCTCATTGTAGACATTACCTAAGCAGTTCATTTGCCATGGTGATGTAGTAGCTAAAAATGCCCTCATCAAGCTCCCTCATACATGGAGCACAAGGTCAGTCTTGCTTTATGCCATTTACCACAGATAGATACACGTTTGCCGCATGCGACGTGGTAGGTTATGGTGTTTACATTGCTGTGGGAAGCATTGCTAGCGTTACATTATAAAGACCTATAGTCATGTCCTGAAAGTGGTGAGAGTCAACTGTAGGTGCTGGTGATAGCACAGTATTTAGCAACACAAAATAAAGATGACTAATTTTTTTTGATTGATCTTGTTTATTGTATAGTGTGTATTTTAAACTTCTTGTATCACCTTTCGGTGATGCAGCATTCCTGTGATAATAATAATACGTTATCCTATGATAATAACAATAATACTAATAATTTCCTGTGATAGATGTGGTATCAGTATTTTATCCAAGTCTTACATGCTGTGTAACTATAACAATTTTAATATGCGTCAGAGATTCACATTTGTTTATATTGCCTGTAATTCTTCACATTTCAGACTTACAAAACCAGCATTTTTTAGATACGATACACAAAGAAAGTATTATTGAATAAACACTCAGACTATTCTACTTTTTTCAGATGGCATTTTTAAACAGTTAGACAGTGACCACTAGTAAAAAAATAAGATGTTTATTAATACACATCTCCTAAAAATACAATTATCAACAAAACGCTACAAATTTATCTCTCGGAATTTTTTTTTAAGATTTGGTAATAAATCTGTATCAATAGATACAGATCACCGTCAGATGGCAAGTCATTGACATTCATTCTTTTTCTTCAAGTTAAAATATTTTGTCTTCTGACAAAAGCCAAAGGGACTTGCACCTCTCTGAGTTTAAAAAGAAGCTTGTCTTAACTGATCCCTTCTACAGTATAATGGTGGGAGGCCCTTTAGCCAAGGGAGAAACAGAATTGTTTTTGCTGAGTGAACTTTGAAGGATGTTTCCTACCAAATTAGGGCATTAGTTAAGACTTCACGTCGATCTGGCTACATAAATTTTCTGAAAGATAGCTGGTCATGATGATACATGGCCAGTCTCTATTTTTGTGACAATAATTTTAAAAATTCTATTACTTAAACATCCCACTCTTATTGTGACCATAGATTACGTATTTTGAGCGTGATTGTGAAGCTCTGCCTCACAGGAAGTCAGCAGGAATTCTGCTGTTGGTTATTTCCAGCTCAAAATTTCATCATTCCTCACATTTTTTGCAACTGTGACTACAATGACTGTAACACACACAGCTTTGTCTTTGTATGGTTCTGGAAATGTACCGAGCAGTTATTTCAAGAGCAGATTTCATGATCAGTTCTTTGAAGAAAATGTCAGCGTTTGTTCTGTTCATGGTGTAGTGGGGAAGGGGGATAAGCTGTTGACTGAGGCCTTGGTGAGAGGATACATGTGTCTCGTTATTACTGTACTACTGCTAAGAAGAATGTATTTTCATATTCTCATTGAAATATGTTGCTTCTCCCTTGGTACACCAAAACTAATAGTGACTCCGTAGTATTCCCTACTGAAATACCTGGAAAAAACACATTTGGTTGTATCAACAAAATCTCTTATCACAAAGATATAAATCAGTCCATTTTAGTATCAGGCTTGACAGTAGTGGAAACATGAAGGTAAATGTAAGGTGCTACTACTTGTTATATATCCCTTTGATTAGAAGTTTTACTTGACAAAGAAAATGGGGTCATTATGAAATGCTCTATCTCCTGCAAATTCAACTGACAAAGTTTAAAGCTGGATAGTATTTCGATAAAAAGCTGGATGAATCTTAATAAGTTTGTCAGAGTCAGAGTTGTACAAATGACAGCATCTTGCTTTTTTTATGGATTATTGTTAGAATGAGTCAAAATCTGTCCTGGAGTGTCAGCGGCCAAGGATTTCAGTGGTTGCCTGAATACAACAGAACTGCATTTGGTCTGTTTGAAACAGTAACATTGACATTGGAAAGCATAATTATTTCAGAAAACGGTCCATATACGATTTTCCAGCTGTTGTGTCTTTAAGGGTTTTTTGCGTCTTTTTCATGTGTTCCTTGTCCTAGGGCAAAAGGAACAGTGTTTTCATAAATGTTTATGAGCATGATGGTGAAACAAAAGGAGGAGTTGTAAGCTAGGTGGAATTTATTTTCTCCATACTCTTTTGATAGTGAGAGCAAGGGTATTTGAAAGAAAATGCAGAAAAAACAGAATAATAGTATTGTGGTTTATGAATTGAGAGAGACTTAGTGAAAAAGAAGAGACAGAGAGGTATTCTTTTAAAATGTGAACTTTGTGGTATGTTAAGAGAAAGAAAATATGTGATTTCACAGACTAGAGAGGGATGATGTGTTCAGATGAGAAGTGCAGACAGGAAGTTCTGAATCCTTTGGAAAGTACTCATCTGAACCTACAAACTCCTCAGATGTAAACAGCAAAATGAGTCAAGTAAGAAAGAAAGGTGAAGATTCACATATTTCCTGTGCAGTTTAAAGAGTAATTGGTTTCAAGACTCAGAACTTCTCAAGCTTAAGAGTGGTTTCTGTCAGGACCTAGACAATTTAACCAGAAGGTCTCATCTCTCAGAAAATAATGCTACATGAGAATCTGTACTTCAAAATGACAACCAAACCCTCAAAATAAAATAAAGTAAAAGTTTATGCTTCGTAAAGGTTAAAAGCATTGCAAGGCTGACATGTTAAGGCCCAAGTATGTTAGTCTGACAAATGTCAATAAAGATTCCTGGGCATCCTGGACAGAATATTTTGGGAGCTTTTCTGGAGGGATAGTACTCGCTGGGGGTACTGGTAGATAATATATCATCTGTTCATCTTCTTGGGTATAAGAAGTGTGTTCAGGTCTCAGATGAGAAATTTTTCATTTGCAGAGATTGGAATAAAAATTCTTATAAGCTCAAGACAGCAATGGAGAAGGTCTACAAAAGACTGTTATGCAGTTCATGAATAACGACTACTCGGAAGAATACAAATAACTGCAAGCAGGATCAACATCGCATTGCTCTCAGTTTGATTATATCAATACGTAATATAAATATCATAGTCATAATGTGTATGCGTTTTCAAGACAATTTTTCGTCAACAAATCCTTCAAAGAACAAGAGAGGTGAAGGAGGGGCTGATGAGGTTGTCCTCCACTGTATTTAAGAAGGATCCAAGTGGATGGTTGACTGGTTTATTGTATGTTAAGGCCAAATATCTGTACCAATTAGATGTTTTAATAATATTTTTCCTGTTGTTTAAGCTTCAGTAAATCAAGCTGGTAAGTGGATTATAGTCTTTTATGTGCCTTGTATACCTTTGGTGTCATGAATAATTTAATTATGGCTGCCTCAAGGACAAAGCTCAGAAATGTCAATTAACATCTTTAACCAGAAAGAGATGTATTCTTTGCTGACTTGCAAGTCAAAGTTTGTTAGTGGATTTTACTCCTGTGGTTAATCAACGAGGCCATGATTTTGCTCACTGTTTCTAGCTAAGGACCTGCCTTCTTGACAATGGAGCTTTGAGGGAAAATCAGCTATGCCTCGCTCAAAAAGGACTTTCTGACAAGGAAAGACAAACGCTGAAAAGCATTCCAGTCTGGAGTCCAGCTGGGAACATGGTGCTTCCATCTCCAAAGATGTCATCCTGCCAATTCCTCTCACCCAATCTATCAGCCTACTCAAAATTTGCAGGGAGAAGTCTCCCACTTACATAGAATGTAATGTGTTCTGAGTCTTAGAGGGAAATGTTTTATCACACTTCCACAGTGACGATATATCTTGTACTCAGCAGTGGTTCCTGACATGCTGTGCTACTGTATTGGCCTTTAAATGTTGAATTTTACATAGCTGCCTGTTGTGCATTGTATTGAAGACACTTCAGATACTATACTGAAAGGAAACTGATTGTATGAAAAGATCTTGAATTTTATTTTCTTTTTCATTAATGAAAACTTCTGGATATGTCTTTGCATAGAGGAGGTGATTGCTAGAACAGGAAGACTTCCAGCATTCTTTTGATGAAAGGTATTGTATGTATCTTACTGTATGTCTTCAAGCAAGGGTCCAGTGCCCTTAGCGCTTAAAATTGGCTGATGAGACAGAATTACTCAGAAGACTGGTTTTCATCATGCTCCCCCTCAATTTAGGGATTTGTTTCGTTTCAAAGGCAAGTTTGGTTACCTCTAAAACATGTGAAACAAGTACCTGTTAAAAAGAATGAATAACACAACCGCTTCAAGGTTCAAACAGAAGAGATATACAGTGAATAGTTCTCATTGCTTTCCTTATGGAAGTTCTGAGGATCAGTTTTAGCCTGACCCACAAGAATAAGCAAAACAAGGGCCTTTGCTCACCTTTGCATAGGCAGATATAATGCAATCCCTCTATAACCCAGTTCCCTTGCCTTCATTCTTTGCCATGCCATATTGTCCCAGACTCCTACAAACAGGGAGCAGGATGCTAACAAGATACTCACACATACCTGCAAATGAGCTTAATATTAGTTTTTGTCATCACTACCAAGCTTTCGTCACCTTTTTCTAGCATGTGTCGGCATATCTTGCAAAAATGACATCACGTATCACTCAGCTTTAGGTTCAGCTCACCTTCAGTAGAGAGGTGATGCATGCAGTTCTTTTGACATATTTGAGGAATTGACTACTTTCGACCCTTATGTTTGCATCTCATTATATGCCCAGTAAACTAGTGCCCCAATGTGTACATGCTTGACAATGCTATAAAATCATAAATAGTCAAATATTATCATCAAATATTCCAAGATCTTAAGATATTTTTGAAAGTCATAGCGTGTTTTTAGTCATTTTAATAATAAATAATTATGTTCTTTTAGTGTGCCTTACAGTTTTGAAATCCTTAACATTCATAGAATCATAGAATGGTTTGGGATGGAAGGGACCTTAAAGATCATCTAGTTCCACCCCCCTGCCATGGACAGGGACACCTTTCCACTAGACCAGGTTGCTCAAAGCCCCATCCAACCTGGCCTTGAACACTTCCAGGGAGGGGGCTTCCACAGCTTCTCTGGGCAACCTGTTCCAGTGTCTCAAGCTTTCGTCTAGAAATGCAAGTGCTAGAAAGCCTGCTTTCACCTTTATGAGATCGAAGATTTACAGGATCCCAGGAGGTAAGGTGTTAAGGAAAACATCAAACGTTGTAATTTTATCATAAAAATTGCCAGAGGAGCAGCCGTGGCTGGGATGGGTCAGTGGTTCAGCTGGGGGACGGTGTCACACTTCTGCCCTTCTTCTCCTGTCCTGCTGTTAACCTCAGTTATATGGTCATAACTTCACTTGCTCCTCAGGGTAAAGGTTTGGGGTTAGTTTTCAGGTTGGCTTTACACTAATGCTGGCTTCATTTGTGATCTTACAGTCTTCTGTTACTAATGAGAAAACATAAGTGTTGTGCCATTCTGCTGGGTTGTCCTACATTATATAACCTCTAAACTCTTCACAAGCATTTTTTATTTAGATTATTCAGGAGGAAAGGGTTCGCTCTCCTTCCCTGAACAGATTTCACAGCTGTAAGATACACTAGAAAACTGAGGGACTTACTTAACTTTGTGTAAAAACTGTAAATCCCAGTGCAATTTGAGTTGGTAGACTGCTTCTGGTGTGGTTACTGGAGCAGTAGCCTCTGTGTTTAAATACAGTATGGAGTCCTCACTAGTTCTAGTTGACAGTCTGCCACAATGTGAATAAAATCATACAGACTCTGAATTAATCACTCCCACATTATTTGGCTTATTACACACCAAAATGACAGGCTGCTAGGCAGCTTGGATACAGATAAGGCAAAAATGTGGAAAGCAACAACTGCTCCATGTGTCAAAATTCTGTCGATGATCCTGTTTACAGGAAAATTTTTTCACATTAGAAAGTCCAAGTCTTGCCTCATTCTGATACACAATAAAACATGATAAAATGTGCAGAGCTGATATGATCAAAACGTATATTTGCAGCAATTGTATTTTAAATATCATTGCCAACAAGTAAAGGAGAGCTTGGTACTGCTGAGGAAAGATAGTAATTCTTTTCCCTATTGATCACCCTGTGGATATGTCTAAACTAAGGTTAAAAATAAAGAATATAAATAAAAGTGGCTAATCACAGATTCTCAGCAGAGATGATAGAAATTTTTGAATTATGTTGGGTCCTCACAGAAGTTCATTAAAGCAAAGACAATGCAATGGACTTTGACCCATCAGAGCATGCTGAATCCAGTGTCTTTCCCTCAATTGACTGGAAAACTAGTAGAAAACGACTGGTTCTCATTGTACAAATCAAGATGAAGAGGCAGCTTGTGTCTGTGCATGGAGAAAGGGGAAAATCTGTGGAAGAATAAAGATCCATCAGCATTGTAAGTAGTTCTCATTTAGTACTGTAAATAAATAATGATTTAATACTGGAATAAAACTGAGTTATTACTATTAAGTACAGAGACTCTTTTTTCCAACCCTATGATGTTTGACATGTAAGGCATTGCAAATGAATAAATGGTCACGCTGGAGAGTAATCTTTTTTATCACGTCAAAAAGCTCTGCTGCTATGCATTTCCCAAGGGAAGCAGCATTGCAGAGAGCAGAAGGAAAGTGGAGCAAATGGCCTATCATCATTAGTGATCTTACAGGGATATTAAAAAAAAAACACTAGATAAACTTGCTCAGAACAATCAGGCTTTCATGTCCTCTGGAAAAAGCCTGTCTTTACCACTTCCAGATCAGACTGTGGACTGGTGTGATAATTCTGAGCCATGTGAATTTTGCACACATATGAGGTCCACTCATTTCAAAGTGAATTCAGTGCCTGAGGGTTACCTGGTAAGCAAGGCAAAAAGCGATGATTGCAAAGAGTGGTCTTGAGTTATCGACATACAGGGTGCATTTCCAGGGCTAGTGAAAACTGTTTTTATTTCCCACAAGAAAGTAATATCAAACAGTAAAGAGAAATTAAGAGTGTCCAAGAAAAAAATCTGCTTAGACATAAAGACAATCCAAGACCAAACAAATGGCATAGGCCAAAACTGTTTGCAATAAATGTGAAATAAAAATAGCAAAGTTAGACAATTGTAGCCAAGATAAGAAACATCCTGCTGGGCTTCCAAAAAAAAAAAAAAGCCCTCAGTATTTTGCAATTCTGCAAATTCTCCTCAATTCTGCAAATTCTCCTCAATTCTTTTGGCAACATGCAGAGAAACAGATCAATGAAACCACCTGAAGAAGGTACATCTGGTGATTCAGAAAAAGTGAACTTCCAGATGCTGGAACTTAAGGCTTTGTAATAATAGAATAATAGTAAATGCATACTGTATTGCATGTTGGTGTCAAGGTTTTAGTGAAGGGGGCTGCAAGGGCGGCCTCTGTGAGGAGGGGGCTGTGCAGGGACTACCCTGTGCTGTACAGAGCATGTTCCAACAGGCTCCAACAGACCCACCACAGGGCACAGCTGAGCCCCTCAGAAAAAATGGTGTCACCTCAGGGAAAACACATTTAAGAAGGACAAAACACTGCATAGGAAGAGTGAGGAGGAGAAGTGTGAGAAACAGCCCTGCGGGTACCAAGGTCAAAAGAAGAAGGTGAGGAGAAGCTCCAGGCAGCAGAGCAGAGATTCCCCTGCAGCCCGTGGAGAGGGCCACACAGAAGCAGATATCCACACTGCAGCCCATGGAGGATCCCATGTTGGAGCAGATGGATGTTTCCTGAAGGAACTGAACCCTGTGGAGAGCTCATACTGGAGTAGATTTTTCCTGAAGGACTGCAGCCCATGGAGAGGACCCACAGTGGAGCAGGGGAACAGTGTGAGGAGGAAGGAGCAGCAGAGAGGAGCTGTTGTGGACTGACTCCATAACCTGCCATTCCCCATCCTCCTGCACTGCTTGGTAAGGAAGGGGTAGAGGAGTTGGGAATGAAGGAGTGAAGTTGAGCATATAAAAATTATTGGGAGGGGAAGAAGGTGTTTTAATTTTTGTCTTTGTTTCTCATCATCCAATTCGATTTTAATTGGCAATAAATTAAATCTGCTTTCCCCAAGTCGAGTCTGTTTTGCCTGTTGATGCTAAAATGACCTCCTTGTATTTACCTTGACCCATGAGCTTTTTCATCTTGTTTTTTTCCCCCCATCCTGTTGAAGAAGGGGAGTGAGAGAGCGGCTGGGTGGGCATCTGGCAGCGAGCCACAGCCAACCCACCAGACATGAACTGACATTGGAGCCTCAGTGACAACTTGTTAAAGTGGATACCTGCTCCAGTCATGTCAACAGGGCTGGAATACCAATGCGAGTCTCCCATAGGTCTTTCCTCATCTCACGATGTTGTTACATTGCCAGCAAGAGCTAGAAGCATAAGAATGGGGGGAAGAGGGAGAAAGAGCATAATGTAGAGGAAAAGGTTGGTGTGCAGTGCCAGTGGTGAGGAGAGACAGCTCTCGGGACAGAGGAACTCCCTCCTTCCTACACATGTGCTTGCTTATGAGAGTCCCAGCAGTGTGAGAGAATGGCAAACTGGCAGAAAGCTGTGTGATCTCAACTAATATTCAGGTGCTCCATCCTGAAGATTAGAAGGCTGGATGAGAGAAGATAAAAATAAGGGAATAGCAAAGCAGCTGATAAGAGAGGAACGAGTAGCATTGGGAGTTGGCACCAGAGAAGTCAGCAAAGCAGGGACTGAACTAAACATAAGTGTGCAAGGGTGTGATAATGAAGATCACAAACAGAGCTAACGGAATGAGCAATGCTGAAAAGAATGAAAATGGTGGTTAATGAGAGAAAGTCTTGACAAGACTAATCAGAAAGAAAAAACAAATAGTGGCCATTCAGACGCAGAGCTAGGGTTGGGGGAGGGAGGCAGGGAGGCAGAGGACTAGGAGGGGAGGATGAACTTCTGTGTAATATTTGCTTCTACACACGCACTATTAAAGTTGGAGAGTGGTGCTGAAAGAGATTTAAATAGAGTTGATTTCCTGAACTTGTAATGAGTCCATGCACTTTGGGTTTGGCTGAATTTTTTTCCATTTTTGTTTCTTTTTTTTTTTTTTTTCCACAGGAAGAAGTAATAACATTTTCAAACCCACTGTAGTTCTGGTCCAAATCAGTTTTAAGATTCTGGTTTGAGAATGAGAGGATCAAATTCTCACAAGCCTTCTCAGGAGATTATGGCCCAGCAAAGATTAAGATATTTCTGCTGTCTTGATCTAGATCCAGAAATTCTTTCCACTTCTGAGTCTGCTTTCCAGCCAGTGCTGCTAAGGTGTATTTGAATCAGAAGATTAGACTCTAAGCAGTTGTTTTTCTCTCTCCTTTGTCCTTCTCTCTCCTCCCATGTCTTAACCCCCACCACTCGCCAAAGTTTCACTCCCTTCTGTCTCTACCTTGCTGCCAAAAAAAAAGGAAAACAAAAACCTCACAGCTCACCCTCCTTTTTTTAATAAGATCAGATTTTGAGGCTTTGGTTTTGACTCATGTCTATATGAGGTAAAAACCACTCAGCTTTTTTTTTTGTCCCAGTCTTAAAACCTGATGTTGCTTTGGGTTTGTGGTAAAAAGGAGACTAATGTCCTCATGTATTCCCAATAGCAAAACTTTTCTTTTGCATTTAGTTTTTGCATTGATTGTGCAGAATCACACAACCTCCTGAGCTATATTGATAGCTGGTCTTAAGCCAACATGTTTTTTCCTATGTTCTTAAGTGTTCCTGCTGACTTCTGTTTTCTGACATGTTTTTGGATTGCTGTGGTATGATGCTGTCAAGCAGAAATATAATTGTCTGTTTGATTTTTTTCATGGTGGTAGCCCCAGCTTTAAAGGCAGGAAGCACAAATATACACACACACATAGAGAGATACACATCCATCTGTCGCAGATGTTGTCACATTGAGCTAATCATGCAGTCCATTTAGAAAGCTGTCTTGAAGGCACAGGAGGAGTTCTGCAAATCAAAGCTTGACTGCAGAGTTGTTTGAGCAGTGACTCACTGAGTAGTCATTTTAAACAAAATTATTTGTGCCTCAGTTTACTGCACTGTAAAAATAAAGTGTCACTAAAGTGCTTAGAAGTTGAAACACTATTCTGAGAACACACTGAGGTGCTTTCTAATTCAGGTGACTATTGATAGGTGTCATTTTGACTGTATGTCCCCTGAGAAATAAACACACTGGTATTTGGAAAGCTGCCATTCCCAGCAGCCGTGCACTCAGAACATTCCTCCTTCTCCATCGTCCCAGTTTGTTTGTTTGTAAGGGACTTTTTCTTGTTTTCTTTACACTGGAAAATGTGAAGCACAGAACAAGCATGAAGCAAAAAAAATTGCTAATGAGTGCTAAGAAAAGTAAAACTGTCAGGATCTTTTTTAGGAAACATTTCCTCCATCAAAAAATCTGTGCCTTCTTTTTTATGGGGGGAGGTAAAAAGCAGGGAGTTTGGGGGAGGGGGACTAGGTTGTATGTGGACGTAATGATTAAATGTTAGCTTTGTGTCTTTTTTTTTGGCCTGCTAGGAGCTATGTACCATGGTGATACATAAACAAGAAGTGACCAATTATTCATGTGAAAAGAGGTTTCATGAATCACAGGAAAACAGTAAATTATGTGGAAAAGCACATTTCACACTCTTTTCAGGATATAATTATGACAACATGAAATCACTATAATAACTGCACATTCTTTTTAATAAGATTTGGGGGTGGTTGGGAGAAGGGGTTCTGAGAGTACTGTAATGATTTGCAACAAGCTCTTCTGTTTTTGAGGAGCAAAAAAAATCCTACTTTAGCTGCCTGCTCCAGTATGGCTCATTGAAGTACGTGCCAAGTGTGTAAACGAAACCCTGGCAGAACTGGCAAGCTTGCAGAAGGTCAAGCCCTGAAGTGCATGTTGTTTGTTAGCAGAAGCTCTAGCAGAACACCAAGGGAATGGTGGGTGCAGTGCCACCAGTTAGCTGAAGATGAAATAACTGTTTAAGCAACACAGAATCTCTGTCCACAGGAGTGCATTTTTGCTTCTTTGGTGGTACATTGTAAGAGAGGAATTTTTCCAAGTACAGAGGAGGAATCTACTCCTAATAGACAACTTGCATTACATGGGTTGTTCCTTGCTTGAGGGGCTTAAGTTCCAACCTCCTGCACTGAAACTCCACTGGCATAAACACCCTACCACGCTTTTGGCCTGATCTTGCAATTGGCTCTACCTGAGGTCAGATTTGTGCTGAAGTAGAATCCCTTTGACTTCACTCAGTCAGTAAGATGGCACATATATATATATATATATATATATATATATATATATATATATATCCACTAGGCCCAGAGAAGGCAGTAGGGCTGGGGAGCTAATGCTGGCAAATAGCTTTTAGGTAGCAAGTGAATGTTTTTCCTTCTGCTTTCAATGAAATCACATCAATCAAAATCAATACTTGCCTTCACTGCCCAGTGCTGCCTGGCTTCGCGATCTGCTGCAGAAATCCATCATCGGTTTTGTCCCATGTATACATCTAGCTAGTAATGACAGGTAGCCTCACCAAACTGTGCAGCAGAAGGGACAACACAACATTTCCAGCAGTGTCGGAGCTGTTCAGTTCTCAGGCGCTTTGCTGGTTTAGTGTTGTGTTAGTCACTGAGATTGCTGTGCCTGCCTGAAATGCTTTGTTACTGAATACAATGTCTGAGGAACATTACCTATCTGCCACTTGGAAAGCCAAGTGGCGAATCTGGCACAGCAGAATTCATGATTCTGAAAGTGTCACTCCACTGACTTGATGACGAAAACCAGATACCCCATAGCAAGGGCTTTAATAATACCTTTCCATTAGCACCTAGAATCCATGAGGTCAGAATGAACATGGAATATGTAAGACTTGAACCCCATCACTTGACATAAAGCGGTAAAGAGAAAAGCAGTTATTTTAGTCTTAAATCAAGATGTCAAGAGTTAGTGACCCACACTTTCTGGATCTGGGAGCCCCTCACAGTAAAAAATACATGTGCAGAGATGAAGGCATAGAGAACTATGTGTAGACAGGATAATCAGAAAGCGGCCAAAGTACGTGGTTCTTGCTTTCAGCCTGCCTGCGGAGGCTGCACTTCTTTCTCATTGCTTTGTGCATTGGGTGGCCAGCCATGGTTTTGAACAGCAGGGATAATGTTCCTCCTATCAAAGGAAATGAATTGATACTTCTCATTGATTTTTATTTTGTTTTAGTGACTGTGTCCAGGATGAAATGATTGTACAGGGTGCTGGTGACTAGACTAGAGAATCTGGCCTGGGACATAACCTCCTTTGAGCTGAGAGTGGGTGATGAGAAGGAGCGAGAGGAGGAGCTGGCTTATGCTGGAGGGGAGGAGTCCTGCTGCTAAAAACACTCCTCACACCAGTGGTGCTGGCCATTATGTCATGTCACAAGTAGGATGAAAAAGAGCCAAGATGCCCACCAGTCCCCACTTTACTTTTTGTTCTTATCACCATTCATCAGGTGCCATGTCACATTTAATATTTTCCATCTGCTTTTGGCCAGTATGGCCTGGTACTGCTCAACAGCAGAAACCTGTTGATTCTGGACTGCTAACTACTACTGGCTGGCACACCAAACTGTAGGGTGACTTAACTGTGGTGGAAGACAGACAGAATTGTTTCCAATGTACACCTAAGGAAGCCCTCAGTAAAGCAAACATTGATTTTGGAGAAGGGGTTTTTTATTTTTTTTTACCTGCCTGCTGCCAGCAGGCTGTAAATAGGATCCCTATATTTTTCCCTGTTGATACTAACCCACATTGGAGCTCATCAGCAACCTTTAAGCCAATAGAAGTTGCTGAGCATTGCTAGAAGCCACACACACCTCAGAACAGATGAGGTCCGTACCAGTTGTCACGGACTGGTTACAAGGAGCAAAGGTACTGCAGGCAGCACTGCAGACCACGGGTGGCCTGTGACTGCTGGTTCACTGGGTTCATCTTGGCTTCATGGACTAAATCCTGCTATTATAAATCATATAGGTATGAGTTTCTTCCTGGAGCAACTTGTTTGCTTTATTTATTTGGAAAATTTCAGTAACTGCACTCACCACAGGTTCTTTTTCTGCTGCTGAACTTGCCATAACTGAGGCTCGCTCAAGAATGTTTAGTCTTAACAGTGTGTGATTTCCCCTCGTGATTTCTGAACCACATACTGAATAGATGTGCTGGTAAAGCGTGGTAAATACATTTCCAGATAAACTAATGGTATCTCAGAAACAACCCACTTCTCTTGGAGACAGAATGACATGGATTTGAGGCACCCTTAGACTAAAAAAGACTTGGACATCCTGTCTCGTTCTCCCCTGCCCCCAATTTTAAGATCAGTGAACCATTTAGAACAGAAAACAATCTATTTTTAGTACAATCACACAGTCACTCCGGGTATTATTTATATTTAAATTAAAACCAGCTTTTAGGCCTTCAGCTAACCCAGAACGCTAATGTTATTTAAGAAGGACTGGGGGGACGGGGAGGGGAGAATAAAAAGGTTTAAAATAACCAAATAGCCAAAGAATTACTTCGAACCTGGCACCACATGCTGAGAGGAAACAACAGCACCCTGCGATGGCTACTCGCTTTAGAAAGTCAGAGAAAAAAAACAGTCAGATGTGCTATGCTTTTATACAGAAGTGGCTACCAGGGCATGGTTTACAGAAGTCACGTGTATGCTTTGTGGCAAAGCAATAGTTAAAACATTGCTTGGGCTGAGTCAAATGCCCAGCAGTGCCTGTTTGGAACATTTTCCTTTGAGTCACTTTGTTTGAAATGTAATAGATGGCTAGTCAATCTGTTGTTAGAGCCTCTGTACTTGTTGCCTGGAATATTATTCCAAAATGTTTCCTCCACAGAGGTGTCTCATGAGCGGTACCTCTTACTCATATCTGTCACTTTTTTGGGAGCAGTAATTTGAACTTGCTCTGTTTTGTTGTTCACATCTCGCAGATGTTTAGGCGAGCAGGGGTGTTTCCTTCAGTCACCTTGTCACTGCACATGCTTCCAAGGTGAGTTCAGGGCCAGATTTAAAAGCGAATGAAATGAACAGAAAGACAAATTAAAGTCAAGTATATTCAGAATAAAAAAATATTTCCAGTACAACCAAAGGCCCTGCAAAAAAGTGAAAGGATCAATGTTTCTGCTGACTGGTCAGTGAGAGGTCCAGATCTATTGTAGGAGATGTTGTCATGGAAGTCAGTGCATGAAGAGCCTTGACATAACAATCCCTGATATTCCCGAAATCCAAGATTCACAAGGTGTAAATATGTTTTAGTGGAGTTTTGGAAAAGCCTGGTATGTATCTGAGGCAAAGGAGGCTCTATGTGCTTCATCACTTGCTAGATCTTTACACGGCCATCTACCATGGTCCTTAAACAGCCAATGCACTCCTGCCACAAACTCCATGCAGTCTGAAACTGAAGGGGAGTTGGAAGGCAGATAGGGCTGGTGTGTTTGACCTAAGACTTCAGAGTGCCTGCACTGCCAAATCCTTTTGGTAAGTGATGGTGAACTGGGGCTTGTGCTAGTGCACAGTGCCTGTTTAAATTGAGGACGAGAAGAACTCCAGCAGCACAGGAGACATCAAGACCTGGGATGCTCCGTGACATATATGGAGGTAGGCATCACTCTGAGTTAGCTTTCAGAGAAGCTTTGATTCGCACTTTATACCAGGAGATGTGTTTGATTAACTGTCCTTTTCAGATAGTAAAGTATAGGGGAAAGAAATAGTCTCTTTCCCAGTAGAAAATATGTAAATTTCTCTACAGGCTTCATTTTTCTTGAGCCTTTTAAAAATGCTTGTTCTTCTTTATGCAGTTTACTAGGATCTAATCTTGATGGCTCAGATGATAATTTAAAGCACTGACAACCTTTACAGGTGTAGCAGATGCCAATATCACACTTAAGCTAATCTGTCAGAGTTACAGCATGGGCTTGACAGGGGATATCACCTGGTTCAGCTGGCAAATGCTCTCATACTGTTTGCTCCAAGGCCTGTCAGAGTTATGAGCTGCCTGTATTACAGGAGATCATGAGTTAGTGTTGGTTTACACAAGGACTCTGGAGAATGAACAGAAGGTCCTCATGTGAAAAGATCCCGGAAAGCATCAGTGGGAAAATGCTGGGATCTCTCCTGCTGTCTGCTCTGAGAGTAACGGGGTGATGCAGCCTTGCTGGGAAGGGGAGATATGAGTCCCCTGGCAGTATCTCAGGGTCACACCATGAGGCCATACTTGCAGCACAGGACTACAACCTTTCTCTGGTACTTTTCCTCTGGGCATGAAGATGGGAACTATAGAGGAGTCTGATACTGGGCAAAGGACTAATGTGAAGCCTGTGCTGTGGCCAGACCTGTTGTTAGTGATAAAGCACCCTGACATCCTGAAAAATCCACACCTGAAGTGAAATGCTTGTCTGCTTGGGAGGACGGAGTGGCTGA
Source organism: Nyctibius grandis (assembly GCF_013368605.1). Classification (NCBI taxonomy): domain Eukaryota; kingdom Metazoa; phylum Chordata; class Aves; order Nyctibiiformes; family Nyctibiidae; genus Nyctibius; species Nyctibius grandis. The sequence continues at coordinate 78,052,520 of NC_090662.1, read as the reverse complement.
AATTGTCTTGTCTTGGAGGGACTGCTTAGAGGAGAAGCATTTCCCATTCTCTTGATCAGCGTCCCCCTGGCTCCCCCTCTCCCCCTCACACTTACCTCTTTTTAAATTGAATAATCAAGCAAATAACAAAATGCACGTGTGCTGTCAATTCTGCGTTTTAGTAAAATGTCTAGCAATTAACAGGAAGCAGTTGTGACCTCATCTGGCAATGTACAAAAGCCGGTTCTAAAAATGGTGTTTAAAACAGTGACATTTAATTAGTAGCTGCCAGAGAAGGACACACACAAACTTTGTTTAAATATAACCTGATTTTCAGCATGAAGGAATCTGGAGATGTTTTGACATATTTACATTATGTAATGGAAGTGTTAAATAGGAAGTGAGAAGCCAAATTTTTTCTTAAAAACCCCTATTTATGTTTACATACCCAGACAAAATTTAACACTACAGTAATGCCCTGCTCCTCTTTTCCTTTCCATAGTTTTGTCCCATGTCTCTGTTGTTTACATTCCAGTTAATTTGAGCTGCCTAAAATGGGTTGAAGTCAATTGCCTCGTTGTCCTTTCTTGTGTAAAAGCAGCAGTATAATTGTAAATTACAGATTTATTCATGAAACATCTGAAGCTTCCAAGGGTCATTAGCAGGCACGATGGAAAGATGTATCCTACGCATGCTGCAGGATTACTTACCATCTTGTGTGTACTTAGGGGAAAAACATCAGAAAATGTGGGTAGCGTCATTTAGAACATAAATCTGACATCCTGGATGAATATGCAATGGAGATAACAGCTTGGGGGTTGGCTAAGCTATACTCAAGGCTGAGCTTGGGTTGTTAGAGTGGGAAGGTGGCTCTCCTTCATCCTCATGTCTCCCCCGCTTTAACTGGTGCTTACTTGGAGGTAGGAATGAGTTTGAGTGACACTTACAGCAGCTTAAATAAATGCTTTACTAAATTATTCTGGCCCAAATGCTCTTTTGAACTGGTGTCTTCACTGAGGATAATCAGAGGGCAAAGCACTTTAATGCTCTTCTGTTTCTAGTCTTGTCCACTGCTATCTCCACATGACTCCACCTAGGTGGCAGGTTCAATAGGTACTCTTATAATGGCTTTGTGTTTGGGAAGGTCTTTCCTTAGAGCAACTACTGTCCATCTTGTCCCAGAAAGGGGAAGAGTGAAAAGGGACTATTCTGGTATGTCATTTAGGGAATGGTTCAGAGTCTGATATGTTTGAGTTTGAAATCAGCAAGGGTAAAGAGCAATAGTAAAAGCTTACTTATTTTTCTTATTCAGCTGTATCTCACTAATATCTCCATAACTCATTTTAATATTTGCATTGGTATCACTGTTTTTTAAGACGGGAATCTAAAGAATGATGTCATGTCCAGAGATTAATTCAGACCTTTTTGACTAACAGTTCCCAGACTGTGGGAACTGGTACCCATTGCCCTCGTCTTGTCACCATGCACCTCCAAGAAAAGTCTGTCTCCATCTTCTCCAAACCCTGTGATCAGATAGTTGCAGACAGCAATATCTGTAGGTCTCTCCTTCACTTTTTTCTTCTCCAGGCTGGACAGACCCAGCTCTCTCAGCCTCTCCTTGTACACCATAACTTTGTGACACCCCCCCCCCCCCCACTGAACTTGAGCTCATATATCAATATCCTTCTTGTACTGGGGATCCCAAAACTGGACATGGTAGTCCAGATATGGTCTTACAAGTGTCAAATAGAGGGAAAGGATTTCTCTGGACCTGCTGGCTACATTCCTCCTAATAAAGCCCAAGATGTTGCTGGCTTTCTTTGACTCAAGGGCACAGTGTTCCTTCATGCTCAACCTGCTGTCTGCTATGACCTCCAAATGCTTTTCTGCAGAGTTGTTTCATAGCAGTCAGCCACCAGTCTGCATCATTGCATAAAGTTATTCCATCCAAGATGCAAGACCTTGTTCTTGTTCTTGCTGAACCTCATCAGCTTCTTGTCAGCCCATTTCTTCAGCCTGTTCCTGCTGTTCCAGTCCCTTTGAACAGTGGTCCTGCCCTCCAGGATATTGACTACTCCTACCAATTTGGTGTCATCTGCAAACTTGCTGAGAGTACACTCCATCCCATCATTCGGGTCATTAATGAAGACGCTAAACATTATGGTCCCAGTACCAGTCCCTGACTCATGGCCCTAGTTACTGACTACCAGCTGGACTTTGCATCGCTGATCACAAGTCTTTAGGCCTTGTCCAGCCAATTTTTCACCCCACTGATCCACCCCATCTGGATTTCTCACCAATGACGATGATTAGGAGACTACAAGAGACTGTGTCAAAGCCCTTATGAAAATCAAGGCATTCAACATCCCACTCCCTCCCCTTATCCACAATGTCAGGCACCTCATCACAGAAAGCAATGAAGCTATTCAAGTATCATCTTCCCTTGGTAAATCCATGCTGGTTCCCTCTAGTCACCTTCTCATCTTTCATGTGTTTAGAAGTGGCTTCTAACAGCATTTGCTCCACAACCTTCCCAAGAACTGAGGTTATGATGGCCAGCTACAAGTTCCCTGGATCCTTCTTACCCTTTTTGGGGTTGGTGCAGCATCTGCCTTTTCCCAGGCATTTGAAATCTTCCCCAATTGCCATAACATTTCAAAGTTGGTAGAAATTAGCCCCTCAATGACATCAGCCACCTCCTTTAGCACCCTTGGATGTCCCCTATCTGGTCTGACGGACTTGTGCACGTCCAGTCGGGTGAAGTGATCCCCAACTCTTTTTCCTGTGGGTACTGCTTCATAACCACAGACTGTATTAGGAGGCTCAGAAACTTGGGAGGCCTAAGGACAAACCTTACAAGTGCAACATGAGCTACAAAACACATCTTTTTCCCTATAACTTGTCACTAAGTCCCTTAACCCACTGAGCAGTGGTCTTTGGCCTTTCTTCCACCAATGTACGTACAGAGACTGCTGATTTTTACCTTCCTTGCTAGTTTCAACTCCAGCTGATCTTTGGCTTTGGCCTGACTGCATTCCTACTCATGCAGCTTTATGCAGACATGACATGTGTAATTTTACCATTTTGCCATTTGCCATTTACAGTTTTTGCTATTTACATTACCAGTGCTATCAAGCCACACTGACTCTCCCGAAACAGAAGGAAAAAGTCTATTGTGGTCCAGTTAATTCAGGGATGGTTAAATGGCAGCCCATTCAAAACTGTGAATTAGTTTTATTGGTTTTAGTCTCATTTCCTTCACCTCCAGGAACTGAATCTATTCATCAGTCAAGCCACATGGAGGACTTTTCTTTGTGTGACTGATGGCAAGGAGTAATGTGCAGATCCTAACTGGTGCTGTCAGAGTGCTTTTATTTACAAGAGAGGCTGTGAAAAGTGTGGCTTTACTGGTCTGGCTCCTGAACCACCTGGGTAAAGCCTGAAGTGGGCCTGAGCATACAGAAGCTGACCACCTTTAACAAAATCCATCTTCTGGCCTGCATTCCGTAATTCAGTGTCCTTTGCAGTCCAGTTCTGAGTCAGTCAAACAAAGAGGTTTTCCCTGCTGTGGTGGATGTCCTGCTTTGAACAGTTCTGTAAGGTCTTAGAAAGGAGAAGGATCAACATGCTCTCAGTCGGAGGCAGTGAGCTGCTTGACAGAACAAGGAACTGGCTTGGAATAGCAGATGAAAGGATATTACGATGTGTCAGTAAGGCAAAGGAGACCCCAGGCAGCTCTGATTTAGGCTCAGCTGTTAATCTAAAATTCTGGGGGAAATCCAAGCCTCCAGAGCTTGAACAGAAATAGAAAAGGCTGTTTCATATTATACAAGCCTATAAAGCTGTGTTAAAGGGGAAATCCAACCGGAAAAGGGCTTTTCTCCCTATCCAGCTTGTAGCTTGTGCTGGAGCAGTAAGAGGCACAGAGTGCCGGGCACCCTTCTGGTGTAACTTACATATTAACCTGCAGCATGAATATGTATACAGAAATACTGCATGGGTATTCTGCTTGAAAAATCCCTTTACATGGTAGTTACTGGTATCAATCCTGCTCAGGCTAATTGTCACTTAGGACCCCTTCATACCCATAGGCTTCATCCAAAACCCATCGAAGAGATTGTAAAGATTGTCTTTGACTTCAATGGGCTTTGAATCAAGCCTATAAAACAACCTGACATCTGCAGTACATACTCACGCCTTAATGACCCTTTTTCCCTAGGGCTCTGGAACATGACTCCAACATCTGGGAACCTTCCCTTTCCTGGTGTTTCACATTTGATCTATGTTTTTTAACAGATTAAAAAGCATAAGCAGCAGGCCAATTGGATCCTCACTTGTTGGGTTAGTTTGGGTTCTGATGCAAATCAGAACATCAAATCACTCTTTCCAGGCCTTACTCTCATGCTGAGAAACTGGGACAGACTGTGTAGCAAGGCATGGGTAAGTTATATCTTTTATGGTTGAAGGGAGCAGTATTGGATATTCCAGAGAATAGAGAAAGAAACGGAGATATCATTATTATCTTTCAAAGGGTAGTTGCAGCTTATCTCTTTGAGCAAATAAGAAAAAAATGTCTGTTGCTGAGTCAATGCACTTGACGCCACCAAAAGGGTTGAGATGGTTTGTCTAGCACAAACACTGCATGTTGTTTTGGGCTTTCAACATTTTTACTCTATGCTCCAACAGCTCTGAGAATAGGAAACCACCACTTTTGTCCACAAAAGCCTGATCACACATGCTCACAGCAGGAATTTTACAGGGTTTGTCTTTTAGGGAAGCGGCAAATGCTGCCAAACGCTGCCTCCTTACATAACAGCAGTGGTGAAAGGGAAAAGGAAGGAGTCTAAACCACTTGGACAAGCCTAGGCTGAATCTCACAGACTGAAAGTGACCACTGAAACATAAAAAACATGTCCACTTGGAAAAGAAGATGGGAGGCTGAAGGTGTTGTCAGTAGCAGCAGGGAGGGGGGAAGTGAGCGAGATGCAAAGAGAAAGAGAGTTTCCCCAGCCCCAAAACTGGAGTTGTTAAGGCTGAGGAGAATTGAAAGATAATTGCAAGGCAAGTTTAAAGCTTGGGAGGAGGAGAATACCTGTATAGACCTTTCCTTCATTAATACTGTGGTCTGCATGCTATGAACCTTCTGGTGAAGTGAGACTGGCTTGATTTTTTGATCCAATGGCACTCACAAGTCTGAAGAGGAAAATAGCTTACAGGTTGGAAAATGGGATTGCTATCTTGAAATCATGACCAGCCCCAAAATATTTGGTCCTTAAGTTTCCATTCATGGTCTCTAAGACAGCACTCAGGCCACAGCAAAAAAAGATCTGAAGTGTGGCTTACCACAAACACTCCTTGAAATCCCAACTAGCAGTCTGGCACCTTCTGTAGCTCACTTCTCATGTCTCCAAGCCACTCATCTATCTGCTGATCATGTTAGGCATAAACAGCATCCAGAACTCTCTCCATCTGGATTCTTGCATATGATTTTTAGAAAGGCTCCAAAACAGACTCCTTTTCTTTGTTTTTGTTTCTAGTTTGTTATTTTTTCCATGTCCAGATTCAGAGCTTAGATGTTACCGTGGTTGCCTTTCTCACAATGACACTCTCATAATTAATCTTTACGCTTTAGAAGCATCAGCGCATGGTTTAGGATACATCAAGATCTCAGGCTTAGAATATTTATGTGCAAACCTGTGCCTGCAGTTAAGGAGGCAGTATGGAAATCCTTGTCCTAAACTTCTCTTTATGCAGGGATGTGCACAGAGTGCCAAGCCAGAATCAAATGAGTTTCTTTAAGACTTAGATTTTCCCATGTTTTCTGTTACTGAAAGGTCATGATATTTTTTAAAGGTCTCTTCTGTTCCTGTGTTAGTTTCTTCTTCTGCAGCAACCTGTAGGGAAGTCATAATGCAGTGTTTATGATGACATCCCTTTTGTGCTGTGGAAAGAATTTTAATGTCATGAATTCCACCTTATGACTGGAGAGATGGGCTTGAACTGGAATCTCACAAGCACACAACCCCAAACTAGTTGGAATTTGAATCCCCAGCTGAACTTACATTTTGGGAGCCAAAACTCTGTTTTCATCCTCCATCATCCAGTCTTTGAAGAAGTTTAGATCTGGGATTCTCTGGCTCAAATGCCTGTCTAATGGTGGCTTCAATGCCAGAACAAATGGGAAGGAGAAGGCAGGAAATATGGAGATAAATAGAACCCCTAAATGGAAAAAGTGGTAAGAAAATCTATGAAATAACAATCAACAATGAAGGAGCTAGTTTTCTATCTGTCCAATCATCTGTTCAAGCACCTCCCTCTGCAAAGTTCACTAGTAAAGAATTTGCTTTCTATGTAGACTGTAATTTTACATACCCACTTGGATCATTCTTAGTGGCATAGCTTTTAACACCTCACTGTGCCATTTTTTAGGCTCAAAAATGCCTATGAGTTAAGGAAAGGCTGTAACATCTCCCCTTTACAAATGGGAAAACCACAGTGTGGAGAAATTAAACAACAGACCTAAGATCACACTAGAAGCCTTAGGCAGAGGAGAGACTCACTATCTCAGTCTCTCTGTACAAATATCCGAATGATGATGCCAACCTTTATTGACATCGAAGAGATACCCTGCTACTCATAGCAAGGGTAGGCCTTGCTTCTCACCATAAGAAGCACCAAGCAGTCCTGAGAACCAGTCAAGTCCATAAGGGAGAAATATAGTGTACCACGCTGAGAGAGAAAATACTTTTTCTGACTTCAGGTAGTTAAAGGTTGGCTTTTAACCTTGAAGACTGTAGTCTTAATCACAGAATCACAAGTCTTAATACATTGTTATTTTTATTTTTGGCTCTTGGTAACTGCTTATCCTCAATAATACACTGTGACTCTGAGCTCCCCAGGGAAGTGTGTTGTATTTAACAGTAAAAGGTTTCATTTCATATTCAATGGATATCTTGTTGGTCTTGTATTCTGAGAATAAATCAACATTATTCTTGCCCATTCAGTTTTTGACCATGTACACGTGTGCCTACCCTGTCTTCACAGACCTTCTCGCTAGACCAGCCTCTCTCACAGTCCACCCAGCAGCTGGTCCTGGATCCTCCATCTCCCCTGTTGCCTTCTGCTCAGAGGCACGCACACACACAAAAGGGATGCTCTGATAGCCAACTCCTACAGGTGCCTCCTCCTCCTCCACTCAGGCACACACACACTTCCCTTGCTCCCAGGCCTCTTCACCCACTTGATGCATAATCTAGCTTGTGATACTCCCTAGTGCTCACACACTGACATGCACACCCTCACTTGCTGCACTTGCCAATGCCATGGATACACGGGCACTCTGAGCTGGGCCCTCTGACACATGGCCTTCTCTCTAGTAACTGGCACTTGGACCTCCATACATACATGTGCCCACAGAATAGTCTGTCACCCAGAAGTGAAGTTTATCAAGAAGACAGGACAGGTTGTGCTGATCAGGCAGAGGGCACGAACAGACGAGTGTACTGACGATCAGCTCTTTACCCATGACCAGCCCTTTTTGTCCCCTTTTCTCCTTATTTTCCACACTTCCTTCCCAAACCACCTTGATCTCTCCCTTTTCCAGTTTTTGTTTCCTCCACTAAACATCCGATAGTAAATTTTCTACAATCCCAAGATGCTCTTCCCCTGCATCCTGTAAAGTGTCCCATACCCCCAGGCAGTGACCCCCTCAGTTTGTGAGATGACCTGGAGAGATGTTCCAGGTGATTCATCTTAATGAGTGTCACTGGTGGACCATGGGGATGATGCTCCCCTGTGGCAGCCCTGGGAGGGGCCAAGGTGGGGGCTCATTTATCTGACTAGGTTTTTGAGGTGCCTCCACCTGCTGTTGTGGCTCTCTGCTCCTTCATGTGTGTGGAAATGAGCTGCTGATGGGCTGATGACTTCTTGGGTAGTAGCCATATCAGGGTATTAGTTGGGTTCCCCTACCTGCCTTTGCCTCTTTATGCACCTTTGTGTGTGTGGAGATGAGCTGTTATCACATAAGCCAATAACAGGAATAAAACATTTATAGTGTTACCACTTGCTTTAAAGCAGCTAACTGCTCTAGCGTGTGAAATACTTCCCTGACTTTAGATCCTGTTGTGTCTCTCGAGCAACGTTGTCTCTTTGCCCAGTGTCATGGAGGCCATCATCATAATGTACACACATAAGCTGCTGATAACTTGTGGCAAGGGAAGGTTATTACAGACAGACATGGCACTGTCCCTCCTGTGATGTTTCTCTCCTAAACCTAAACGATGGCTCTCCAGCCCAGACATTATCATCAGTGTTATTCCATGTGTCTGAATTCATTAATCACAACACAGTGATACACCTGGGACAGGGTGAAGTGTTTGCACTTCACTTGTTTCCTGGGTGTATGTGCTGATTCAAGGTCAAAGATACAGGTCCAGATTCTTGTTCTAAACAGCACTGCACATCTCTCTCACAATGAAAACATGTTTTGGTATACATTTTTGTCTTCTCTCATCTAAGTCTTTTGCATTACTGGAATGGGGCAGTGGGACCCTGTTCTTTGCCTAAAATTCACTCTCCTAATATGCCTGCACTGTAGTGTAGTTTTCTAATTCCTGGATACTAAAGGTCATTAAAACACAGGTTAATTTTCAGTCATGCTCACATTGCAGTGACTTTCATGTTGCTTTAAGTATTTCCCTTCCCTGTTTTGTGTTTCTAAAAGATGTAATTCATATAGGACTTAAGTGACCTTTTGTTTATTGGGATTTTTTTTCCTGTAAAATATCATACACATTTCTGGTTTATTCAACTGTTTTTAGAAAAGTAGTTGATATATTCTGGTCTCCCTGGCATGTTACATAAGTTTCAGATCTGAGCATAAGGACTCCATTTTTGCAAAAATAAATGCATTCTCTTTCAACTCACGTCCGTAGGATATCCCAGATGTACAGTACTATGTTTGCTGTGCACTAATATAATGTGTAGCTGTGCAACCCATGAATGTATTAGTAAAGCATTAATGCTTAACACACATCATTGATGAATCAATTAACTTCGTTAGAGTTGGCCCTTCAAATGATTGTGAGTGCTTCCTTGTACAGAATGTTCCTTGCCTGCCTTTGTCGAGGGAGGCCAGCCAGAGGAACTGGTTGTTTATTTTTGAACCAATGTAAAAGTAGACCAGGAGCAGACACCTCCTGCTGCAGGCTAGACCTGACAAAGAGGTCATCTTTGTTGCACATGGCTAAGGAATCACATCCCCTGCTGAAGATCAGGGCTATTTTTAGAAACAGGGTAAAACTCTTCATTCTTGAAATTGTTTTAATTTCCATCTGAAGAGTCAGACTGCATGGCTAGGGAAAAGGAAAAAAAAAGTCTACTAGGCTGCAGGGCCAGTGTGAGCCGCAAATCTGTGTAAAAAGAAACCTGACGAAATTGCTTCTTGTGGTGCTGACAGAATTTTGCCCTGGCAGCACCTATGTGCTAATCACTATAGGCTGACAAAGAACCATTGCCCAAGAGCAGCTCGTAATGATCATGTAAATTTTACTTAAGTATATATGATTACAAGAAATTGCCCAGAATTTTAACAGACATTGTGCTGCCCTGTTTATAGAACAGTATAAATTTACTGGCTCCATTTTTCTAATGTAAATGAAAGCCTTAGGGCTTGGGAGGGGGGAGGTGGAGGAAAGGAAATGTTTTGGCTTCACAGTATATAACTGCCTACAGAATAATTTTAATGTACATTAAAACCTCCTTCAGGTCTGCCACAGATACAGTGAGTATAAACAATCCAGCGGGGCACCTTCCTCATCTAACTCTTCCACATCTCTTAGTCTGCAGACTGCACTTCAGTGGATGGCCATTTCTCTTCTGGAGACACATGAACCCTGGTCCTATTTTCCACAACAGAAAACTGAGTTTTTCAGAGGTTTCAAAAACCACATGGGAAAATTATAAATTTCTCTGATTCTTACATGGTGCAGGCTACAGCATCTCACCTAGAAATTTCTACTTCAAGCATAGAGCTCCAGCTGTCTGATCCCATGTGTCCAGGTCTGGGTTGGATTTCAGGTGCTTAGCTGAGAGAAAAAGCACCGTGATCCCAATGGCTGATTTGTCACCTTGTTAAAAAGGCAAGCTCCTAGCCTAGATTATGTCTAACTGTAGCTTCTCATCACTGAATCTTATTTGCATCTTTTTCTGCTAGATTAGAAAGCTATTATCTGACATTACTTTCAGGCTGTGATATTTCCAAACCAGTGTCACACTGTGAGACATGTACTTGTAATCTCAGGTCATTTTCATAGCTCTTTCTAAACACTTTCCAGTTTTTCTACATTCTGTTGGCAGGGTAGACATCAAACTGGATAGATGACTCCCAAAAAGCTCTCCCTGGTGCCAGATAGAGGGGTAATATTCCTCTTGTTTTTCTACTCAGTAGTCTCTTTCTTTTGTAAACAAAAATTATGTCTACAAAGACGTTCTCAACATCTCACCAGAACTCACAAATGATCATTTGCTAGAATCCTCATGTTTTTCAGAGCTACTAATTTGCAGTACTCGCTTGCCTGTTTTAAAGATATGATCTCCATTCTTCGTTAACAGGTTTTAAAATGCACGTGTCTTAAGTAAGCCCACTTTACCATATGATCTGTGTTAATTTGTATCCAGGTTAATATGATCTCTTTCTTATATCACTTCCAGTTCCAATAGCTTTTAATATACATATTTTTTACTTTTGCTGCCAATCTTCAAGATCTCTGATAAAGACACCAAGTAGCATTCAGCCAGGAAAAGGAGCCTATGGGGTACAAGTAGAAAAAGTACTGTATGATGATCCTCTTTTTTACAAAAACTGCTGTAATGTGTTACCATTGATATATTTAACGTGAGCTATGCTGATGTTCACTTTTGCTACCATTATTTATTAATTTTTCAGATGAAAAAACAAGTCACACAGGACTGTATCTAATGCTTTATAGAGTGCTAAAAGCATGTCTACACAACTATCTCTAACCATCAAACCTGTAGTCTTGAAAAGAAAGGAAATAATCAGAAAACAAACCCAAGCCTTTTATGACAGCATATCTTTCATCTTGATGTTACAATTTCTTCATTCCTTTTGGATAGTGTCTCATAGCAGCCTCTCTGTGATTTTGCCTAAGATCACTGTTAGGCTCATCTCGTACTTGCCCTGATTTCCCCAACTGACTTCTTAACTATTATCAGTGGTTGTTTCTTATCAAGCCTCTAGAATTTCTTGATATTCTAGTCTTTCTTTAAAAAGAACATTATTAATGCTTCTGAGATTTCCTTGGACAATTGTTTTAATATTCTTAGGTGCAAATTATCTGTTCCTGCAAGTAAAAAATTATGGTTTGCTTTAATCACCACAGTTCAATGTCTGTTGTCTAAAGAAATGGCACATACTGTATTTTCTTTGCAAAAGAGAACTACATGATCCTGTTGCTTCCCTAATGAAGAAAAGCTGGGTGCATTGTATTTATTGTACACATCTGCTTTTTCTTCACTGGGCTTGATAATTAAGCAGCCCCATTCACCATTAAAATGTTTCAGTTTCATCTCGAGTGATGCACAGTGCTGCAGACCAAATAACTGGGTGTTACTTACTCCAAATAACCGTGTAATGGAATAGGAAGTGCCTTTGTATACTTACATGAGAGTGCTATGCTGATTTAGCAGGAGGTAGATGGGATTTGGGAGACAGCAAGGACAGGAACATCAGGCAGAAGAGATGAGCTGGGACTGAGGTATGCTGCAAAGGCAGTAGCAGACATGGTCAAACTAACCTATGGGGAGGTATTAAAGAATGAATGAAAGGTCAAAGTCTGAAGTAGTTCTGGACTGGGTTACCCTGGCACAGCCTGGAGGCAGATGGTCCTCATCAGCAAGCCCGGATCACTTTATGACTTTGATTGGACATCTCAGCCATCCCTTTCACTGGCACAAGGTTGACCTAGTTAAAAATAAAATCCCAGACAATCTATATGTCATCATCTACTATTTTAAGCAGGGTTCCTGTTTTGTCTTTGCCCAAAGATATGAGCTCAGCTCTTGCACTGCCAGAAGGGAATCCTAAGGCTGGAGAATGTTTTGGGGACAATAGTTTGACTGGTGAGTTCATCGGAGGCAGTGTGGGTAGCCCAGTGTTTCCCAGTGCTGCTCATGTGCAAGAACCTGCACCAGCCCAGCAGAGCAGTTAAGAAAGGAAGTAAAAAAAATGTAAGCATGTAAAAAAATAGGCAGAGAGAGCTTTGTAGGAGAAGAGGGTTATTGCAAAATAAACAACTAGTAGCAAACAATGTGATTATTCTACAGTTACACACTCGTTGTGGAAAAAGTATGGGTTTTTTTTTTCAGTTCTCTCTAGAATTTAAACTGGAAGAATCACATTCTTCCTCAGTGCATTTCTGCAGAAGTTTCCTTAAAGATTAATTTAATGTTAGAACCCTGCAAAACCATGCAAACTTTCAAAGCAGGAATGAAACCGTGTCACAGGATAAAAAGTGGATTTTGATGTTACAACAGTTAGATTCTTTCATTGTAGGTACTGTTATTGGTTAGGTTTGTCGTTTACTTTGTGTTTGCAGGCTTTGCTTATTCTTTTGCTACATGTGCACATGCGTGTTGGTGCATGAACCTTGTCTATTCATACTCATAGCCTGTTTGTCCTGCATCATATGTGTACCAACGTAATGCTGATCATTTGAGTGGAAGGATTTCTAAATTAGGGAGGAACTCTAACTCAAAGGAGAAGTAGATCTTTTAGTTTCCTCATTTTATTTTAATAAATTATGTAAAGGTAACACTCAAATATCCAGGTGCTGTTGTACTACACATTAGACAGTATATGGTAAAATACTCCTTCTTCAATCACACAGCTGAAAAAAGATTCTGAAGTGAAAAATATCCTAAATGGATACCTTAAAAAAGATGATGTTGGGTGAAAGCCAACCTGAGGATAAAAAAAATTATTGAAAAGTGAAAGGAAATTAGAGACAACTGCTTTCTTTCATTTGCAGGTCATATGGCCCAAAAGAACTTTTTTACATTAGGCAGCAAAGGTAGTTGGACACTGATGTCCTGGTAAAAGGTTGCAACACCTCATCTATTTACAAGTTTTGTTGTTCTCTCTATATATTGACAAGGTACAAACAGGAATTTCTGGCGAAGGAAAAGATTCTACAACACAGTGTCTTTTCAAGGAAGATTCTGATTTTGCTTCATGTTTTTCAGTTTCCTTCAATAGCTGACTGAAGAAGAAATATAAGTAAGTAAGTGATTAAAAAGATTTTATTTTTATGAGGAATTTTAACTGTATGTAGATTCAAGAAGTGATATTTATGCATAGGAAAATGTCTTCTGCACACTTTAAAGTTTTTGGAAGCTCCTTCATGATCTTTTTTTTTTTTTTTTTGCAAATCCTAAGCAATATATACAGATGAACATGTGATTGAAGCAAATTGGAGCAAAGAAATAGGAAGATGCCTTAACTGCTTTACCTACATCTTAGGAAAAGCTTTGTAAGTGGCACATACATAAAAGAAATAATGTCTGGGTTTTCTCTCATGTCAAAGTCATGTATCATCTACTGCAAGCTCCTCTACAGTCTGTGAAGGGAGACAAGAGCTGCTAGAAAATTATTCATCACACTTATTTTAGAAACCTATCGCAGGAGGACTGAATCAGCATCTGGAAGGGTCCATTTCTCCCCTTTGATTAGGGAGATCATAGAAACAAAATGACTCATTTATATATACCCAACATATTATTTCTTGCCAAAAGTGAGTTATTTGTAGTGATTAAACCCATTTGTTTTGGTTTTTCTGTCTTTCCTTTTCATTAATTTGATACCAGCTTCTCTTCCCTTGCATTGGCCAAGGTCATTCACAGGCACACGAGACACTGACTGTTGCAGTTGGCTACTAGTGTGTTGTTTTGGAAGGTGCAGCAATTATACTCCTAAAATAAAAGAGACAGGATTTATAAGCCAGAACACACAAGGGAAATCCACTTTCCTTGAAAGGCTTGGCTGCTGTCTAAGTTGCTTCTTGACACAGTTACATAAAAGACCTACTTTATTTTTCCACTTTCTGAGTCAGATGAGCTTTGGAGAAAATTTACAGTGGCCCTACTAAATGTATGGAGCTAGACTACCCAGACATTTAAATTCTAACGTAAGATTTGTTTTGCAGGAAAAAAAGAAGTGGCTAAGATAGTAGCGAAGGACTTGGGAGATGTGGATTCATTTCCTTGCTCTGCCACAGACTTCCTATATGACTTTGGGAAAGTCATTTATTCTCTGCATATCAGTTTCCTGTGGTAAAACTTTATGGATGTCTGTAAAGATAAACAGATTAAGACAGATGCGCTGAAGCCAGAGCCCATATGTCTGCTGAAGAAAAGTAGATCGTTTCTAATGAAATGCTATTTCCATACACAGATATTTGATTTATAACAAATCAATTTAAAAGAATGCCTCTCCCAAACTGCCATGGCAAAGATTAAAATCTCACATAGACAGTGCTCCCCACACACCAATAGTTCCAACTACCATGGGTCACTAGAATAAAACAAACCATACAGCAAACCCTCCCTCACCTTCTCCCCAACAGAGAAGACCCACTTATCTCACCTGTATCTTGTGAGCAATATCCCATCACCCTGAAAATCTTTCTTAAAAGATGGCTGTTGCAATAAATCCAGGAGACAGACAAATACTAACTAGTCTGAATCAAAACGAGTAAAGATTTCCTAAGCAAAATAGTCATTGCATAATATTGCACCACCACTTCCCTTTCTTCTGGGCCAATGAAGCTCACAGTCAGGAACTTATGCTGATTTCACCAGCTTGAGGATGTAACAGAAAGATGCTGTCTCTCATGTGGCAAGTACAGGGCTGAATAGGATCTGATTAGCTCATTATGCTGAACAGAAACCCTTGGATACAGCCCAAAATCTGGTCAGTTCTACTGAAATGCTCCTTTAGTTTTCATTCTCTTTCAACTCATATATGATGTGGACTCAATATATTTGAACCATTTTTATGGCGTTTGAATGTTTCACATCAATTAATTCTCCCTAACATAACATGCAATGTTTCTTTTTTTTTCCAGAACAGATAAATACTGACTCTATCACTTACTCTATGGGCCTTTTCCTTTTCCAAGTACTAATAAAGCATTATTCTCTACAGAATAAAATCGATGATAATGTTTGAAGGTGAAATCAACTGTTCCTTGCTGGGCTTTCAGATTACATGCTTGTGGCAGTAAATGTGAATCTAAATCAAGCATAGGCTTTTCCAAAGCTAAAATCTACTTCTCTAAAATTAACTCCCTCCATACAAAAAGAGATGTCTTGCTTTTTCAAGTGATTGATTTTATTGAAACAAGTACCACCATGCCATGGGGGTCAGTGGTGCTGAAGAACAGACAACCTAACATACAAATCCCTTCTGGTATGGCCTTCTACCTCAGATTGAAAGCTCAAGCTTGTCAAGTGACATGGAATATGTGACTGAAGCTTTCACACTTTTTATTTCAAGTTTCAATTAAACTTGAAGGTTGCACTACAGCTGTGTCTCTCTTTCTATCATGAGATTGTTTTCCTTCTCAATAAAAGGCAGAGGGAAGACCCAGAAAGATTTGAGCCCCGGTGTAAAACCTACTCTGTGGCAACCTTTGAATATACCAAGAGAATTGGCACTAAGGAAAAAGCAAATCTTCTCTCAGGAAAATGTGTAGAATTGAAGGGTAGAACTCTCAAGGGACTATCAACTGGTTAGAGGATAGCGAGAGTGGGACAGGACTGATGAAGCATCAGGGTCTGTGTATCTCCATGCAGAGGTGTCAGGGCCTGAAGGGGCAGCACAGTGGAAAGAACTGCTACTGGGCTGAGGATACACTGGGGATGGAGCAGCACACCTCATTTCCGAGCCACTGATTTCCAATTCAGATGTGGTTTTGAACAAGTATTTGGACCAAACTGGACCGCTCTACTTCCAACAGAATGCGAGTAAACTTGGAGTTAAAATACTTGTCCAAAAAGTGCAAAACTGGGTTCGGTTGCCTGATTTGACTCAGATTCTGTGTGTAGTCTATGGCATGTCATATATTCACAGAATCACAGAATGGATAGGGTTGGAAGAGACCCCTGGAAATCATCTAGTCCAAACCCCTGCTAAAGGATTAATTTTATGCCATTTTGTAAATGGGCATTAGTTATGTTCTCCTACTTTAGAGAGATGTAATAGGATAAATCCATAAACTCAGAAGGGGTTCAGAGGAGTAACTAGATTAAACAATAACGAGATTAACTGATATTGCTAAATACCAGGGAAAAAAAAGCATCAAGGCACTATGAATTATTAATTATGCCATGGTTTCCCAAAAGAAGCAATCAGGTTTCTATTAACTGGGGAATTAACAGTTTGCCTCACCTAGTTTAGAGGCTACAGACTGGGAGAAAAGTCCTCAGATGGCAAACAGAAAGACCTGAGACATTTTAGTGTCTCTTTATATGTCTAACTTTGTTGACCTAATCCTGTAATTTATTAGGCATGAGAGAATGGATCTGGATACAATAAGGATTGACCTTCCCATAATTTCCAGTGAATATAAAGCCTTTTCACAGAATTCTGGTTAACTGTTTCCCCTCTTATTTTAATTTCCCACGCCTCTTGACTTCCAGGCTATGCTTGTGACCGGAAGCCAAAATGCCATGAGAAAAAGCTCTTCCTGTGGTAATTTTAACACTGCCAAACTTAAGGCCTACAAACCACACGGGAAAGCTTGTTCACATATAATTCACTGCCCAAAAATATCCAAAAAGTTTGGGATAAGAATCCAACCTTTAAACATTAATACAAACCAAACTTCTCAAATATTTCAGAGTCAGCCCTTTTAGTAGTTTTTATCCAGAAGTAAAGAGCACTTCCATTAACCATTTTAAATGTTTATTGGGGATGCCAAAGCCATGAATCAAATAATTTATTAATGTATTCATCTGTTTAGTGTAGTTCAGAACATTAAGTGTTTTAAACAGCATATTTTTATCTATTTTGCACAGGGCTGTGGTAAAGTAGTGAAGCTCCTTGATGCCGGTGAGATCCTGCAGATTTACACAATCTGAGGACTATTCCTGCATGAACTCCATTCAGTCTCAAGCCAAATCCCATATCCTCAAGCATTGTCTATACAATAATGTCACATCTTCCTTTCCAGAGAATCCAAGTTGCTTTTCAAGTTCATCTGACCACTTAAGAATGGCTGTACTAAAGGTCATCTGAGACAGTCTAGCAAGGTCCTGGTCTCCAACAGTGGCCATAAATGGATGCCAAACTCTAGCCAGTTCACCTTTGCCTGTTTCTTGCTGGAGGAGCACTAGATAATGCCCTTCAGGACTGTCTTCCCCATTACCTTGCATAAGATGATGTCAGCCTCTATCACGGGTTTTTTTTTTAGAAGCCTAAACCCTGTACCCTCAGCCTCAGGTATCCCTATTCCCTAACTCATTCTTTGGTTGTGTAAATACAAAAGGTTTCTCTTGCACACCAATTTACCTGGATTTCTGTGAAGGTGATGTGCTTTGACTTATCACATTTGCACTGGTTCCCAGTTTTAGGCAGCATGTAGCTGGTCCAAAGTGCTGACTAGTTTGGGAAAGCTACTCAAAGCATTGCTGAGATACTCCCCTTCTCCTGGGAATGGCATATCCTTTCCCCTCTCACCCCACTTTCCCCCTTCACAGTCTTTTACCAAAGGGATTCCAGCTTTAGGATCATGGAGTTTTTATACCAATTGTAACTGTAAGGATTTAGTTTTTATTTCCTAGTTCTCTGTGATCATGCTTCTCATCCTACCCTAAAGTCACTTATTGGGAATGTCCAGAACATTGACTCCCACTCTATTCCTTAATCAATGCATTTTCTTCTGGTTCAACCTTTTCAAGATTTTCACCATAATTTAAAAGTCATATATCATTTTCACTGTTCATATTCCTGGACTCAATTTCCAGCCTGCTGTGAGCCTTCCACAGGGAAAACACATGACATATTTGATATCTACAATACTTCTAAATACTTTCACCCTCCTCTTTCCCTTCTCTCCACTACCACCTCGTGTCAGGTTTTGGCATGTATGTGTGTGGCAGTAGTGACAGATTGCTGCTATAGGAAGAATAAGAATGTGTGTAAAATATAATTGATTCATTATATTACTAAAATCAGTGGATTTTCATGAAGAGCCTATCCAATTGCAGTCAACATGAATGCAACATCTGGAAACATATAGCAAAGAACATCTTATCCAGTTAAAAGCAAGCTGTGATGCAGCCAAGATGTCAGGGCAAGCACAGCTAACTGCAACCTCTAAAGGCTTGTAGCCATAGACTAGGACATGTGTCTGTAGACAGGAAGAGTGAGCTACCATTGGCCAAGGGCAACAACAAAAAAATTTTGCTTTTCCAAAGAGTGTAGTCTCGAGATTTTGTATTCGCAGCTTGAAAATGAAAGAAACAAAAGAAATATTTGACATAATGAAAGAAAAAGAGGCCTAGATTGGATTTTGTCACTTCAGTAGTTACTGGAAAAGCAGGCAATGTTCCTGGGAGACTGTGATGGTGAAGAGCCTCTTCAGTCAGGCTCTCTGGGTTCTTGAATCAGAGAAGCAATCTAATTAGGTATTGTGACTTCATCTGTGAGATTAGAAAGGGAGGAAAATCCCCACTTGCTAATATTCATGATGTCTCTGTGCCTTTGAAACATCTGACAACAATGTGCCTTGTAGGCTGACACTACCATGCCTCCAAGTGCCATGCTGAAACGGTGGTTGAGGACCGAATAAAGAGGGGAAGGGTGCCACCTGCTGAATGGCTAACCCTATTCCTTGCCTCATCTTGACTCTGTTGACTGTTTTGTTAAGGTCAAGTACCAGCCTAGTCCGACTATGCTGCAGAGCTCTTAAAAAGATCCCTGTGCCACACTGAATGCTTGAAACAAAGGAAAACCCATAATTTCTAACAGGTACACTCCATAGAGGGCAGGGAAGGGGGACAGGTCATCAGCAGATCCCAGAGATCTGTCACATCTGTTCAAATGATGTGTTCAAAATGATTCAAAATTATCTGTTCAGAACAATTCTATGATTCTATAAATGGAGCAAAGTTTCCTATCTGGCTCTGGTCTTTCCATAGCTGTCATTACTAGTAGTCTGGGAGTACTGATCAATTTGGAGTGCATTTCTGGTTCTAACACCCTTTGCAATAATGAAAACTTGTGTTCCTTCTTGAGAATGGGATCTGAGGCTTCAAGACCTGGCCTGAAGTGCAAGCTACTGCCTCACTCTTCCAACACCTCCATGTGAGCTGTCAGCTTCCTTCAGGGAAGAGCCCTATTCAGTAAGCAACAACTAAGCCAAAAATTAAACCTAAGCCTGCCTGGCCCTGCTCCTCATTACTCTCTCTCTTTTTTTTAACTGCTTGGATTCATAGTCAATAGGGGCTTAGGAATGAGGGATAAGGTAGAAGGGTTAATTGCTGCAGCAGTGACAGGTCCTTCCTGCTTTTTGTGTTGTTTTGTTTTAGTTGTTTGTTTTTTTTTAAACACTGCTTGGGGCTTTCTACTTTAATCTACTTTCTAAAACGTTTAGTGCTGAGAGATGTATTTATCCATAATGATGAACACATGGTTTATGCTGCCTAGGTATTATATATCCATGCATTTCACAGGGGCATATTATTTTAGGTAAGTTATGCAGCTTTTTTTTTTCTTTTCAGTTTGGGGGAATATCCTGAATCAAATACCCAGGTCCCCAAGGGTTTCTGCTCATGGCCACATGCACTAAAAGAAGGCCACATATCTAAAAGCGTTTCTGGCTCTATGCCTTCTAACTGCATCTTGTGAGAGCTCCATTTGAAGTTACATGTTTTATTAATATTGAATGATAGTGAGCCACCCTCTGTGACAGCCTTCATTCTGAACACATGCCAGGTTTTTCCTGCTCTGCCCCTGGTTCACTTCTCAGTGTTGCAAAAGGAGTCAGCCAGCATCACACTCTGTTTTCTGGTAGATTATTCTGGAATGATGCAAGAAAAATTATTCCTAAAATGAGAGGTAACCCAGATAGGCAGGTGAATTAAACTAATCAGTTTATTTCATATTTGCTGCACTGTAAACGTAGAATTGGTACAATGAGGCCCTTGAAAGCAAGACTTTGGTTTGACCAGCTCAGTAGCTTGTATGTTTCTTGCAGAACACATCAAGTATTTTAATGAGTCATTGTCTGAAACTAATTATATCTTTTAAAACATTCCACATTCTTTTAAGGTCTTATCAGCCAAAGCATGGATTTTGGTGGTGTCAAGTGGAGGAAAACTATAGTAATTTGTAAATGGCAATGTGCATTCTAGCCCAGAGTACCATGAAGTCCCTTCACCCAACTAAGAAGAAAAAAGCTGTGCTTCTATGAAATTAATAGCCTGGGTAAATTCAACATGCACAGAATGGTTAAAAGCTGGGGCGGGGGGGGAAGTTTTACTCTTCTAGGTTGTCAGGTCTGTTTTGAGAAGGTGTTAGGAAGGTATCGTTCTAAATTACTTGGCAGCTGTCAAAAGTATTCTTGAATAATTTGGACTGGTGTGTAAAAGGGAGTTTTTCATTCTGTGTAGGTAAGCGTGGAAAAATAAATGAAAAGCTTAACAGTGATACCGCAGAGTATATCTCCAAGCCCACATCAGAGGAGAGAAAAGACTGCTAAGGTGGGAAAAAAATCCACTATGGATGTTGCTGACTGTGATTTTTGTCATGTGTTTGAATGGCTTAGAGCTGTAGAACAAGGCTGCAGTTGTCAGGGTATGAGGTCCTGCTGCTTCAGAGGTGTCAAATTATTACTCCTCAGCTGGAAGAAACAGAGTCACAGTGCCAGAAGCCTGTAGACTTTGGCCTGTGTCTTATCCACTGCTGGCACGTGTTCTTTGTTGTTCTTAAAATTTTTTTAAAAAAAGTTTTAATTCTAATTTAAAGAGGGGAGATTGTTGTTAATGTTGCTAATATTAAAGGGGTGAAAACTGAATGGGATCACACAAGTCATGAGAAAAGCTAAGAGGTAAGGAACTTGTCACCTCTCGACTGCCTGGATTTATTCATGTTCAGGTGAGAGAAACTGAAAGTTGCTTGCATCTGATGGATGGGGTTGGCCTACAATTTTCGGAACATCTCCATTCAGGTCATCAGCAAAATGTACTGAAACAAAAGATGACTTGCACAGGTGTTATCGCTGCTTTCTCAGTTCTGTAGGTAAAAGAAGGACTTGGCTGTCTGGTTCAGCAAGGTGTATATTCAAATTGAAAGACCTTTTCTGAACTCAGCACTGGAATTGTCATTGTTTTATGATGAAAGGAAGATTTCTGCACTCGATATTGTCATTGTGAGACATTGTGAGCCCCTGAGGTCATCTAGCTGCATAGCAATAACAGCATTAATGACATTGGTGGAAATCATTCCCACTCATCCTCAGAAATCCATGGGTAGATGAATCGCTGATGAAATGAGTCCAGGTACTATTAAAGCACTTCTCACCTTATGGTCTGTGCAATTTAGCTCACTGCCTAACCTAATCTTGAATCAATAGGAGGCCAGATAAACAAGGTTTTACACACCCAGCTCATTCAGTGCCATTAAGAGAAGCTTTTATGGACTTTCTGTTTTGTGGTGGATTGACTCCATCTGGCAGGTAAGCCCCCACCCGGTTGCTCTCTCTCTCTCTCCTCCACAACAGGAGTCTGAAGGGCAAAAGTGAGAAAAAAAACCTCGTGGGTCAGGAGAAAAACAGTTTAATAAGTGAAGGGGGCGGGGGGGAGGGGGCGGGGAAGTGGGAAAGGAAACAAGGGGTGCAAAAACAGTTACTCACCACCAGCAGACTGATGCCCAGTCAGCCTCGAAGCAACGGGTACTTTGTAAAAACTCCTTCCCAGTTTTATTACAGAGCATGATGTCATACAGTATGGACTACCCCTTGTGTCAATTTGGGTCACCTGTCCTGGTCGTGTCCCCTCCCAGGCTCTTGACCACTCCCAGCCTCCTCATTGAGGGTGGAGAGTGAGAAAGAGAGATGGCCCATGAGTCTGTGCAAGGGCGATTCAGCAACAGCTAAAACATTGGTGTGTAATCAACACTGTTTTGGTCACCAATCTAAAACACAGCACCATAAGGGCTGCTAGGAAGAAAATTAACTCCATCCCAACCAGACCCAGGACACATTTTTAAAAATACATCCAGAGATCACTGAGAGCACCCTAGTTGAGTGGCAAACATATAGTACTGCTCACTTTCACTGGGCTTTCAACAAGGAGAGCTTTCCAAAGAAGGTCTTTTTCTGGGAGCTTTGCATTCTGACTTCTTGCTTCAGCCTGGAAATTCAGAGATATGACAGTGATATGGAGTCTGACTTTTAGGCTAAGCTTCAGGTCTATACTTCTATTAACCAAACTGATGCAGTCATTCCCAGCTACACTGAGTAACACAGATGGCTTTCTTTTAATCAAATCCAAGGGCCAGTAGGCAGCAGTGTCTCTCTGTAACCTCTGCTATCCAGGCCTTTATGGCACATACTCCATTTTAAAAAGTTGCTTTCTCACACCAGCTGCAGGAAGGGCAAGGAATTCCCCACTGCAATGCATTGATTTTACTGTAGGGAAGGCAAATTAATTTAAAATTCCTTTGAGGTAAGTCTGCTAGAGTCGTGAAGCTTATATCATTTTATTATAGTGAAATTTTTGAGGCTTTTGCCTAAGTTTTACTCAGCGTGCCCTGTTCCAGGTCTTACAGTCCTAGAATTGTCCGAGAGGGGCAATATTCCAAGAGTGAAGGTAAGAGGATTTTTACTGTTTGACCTCATGTGATCCAAAGTTTTACTTAGACAGTTTTGCCATCCTAGACTTGTCTTTGAAAGTGTCGCAGTGAATGGGAATTTCTCTCCATTTATCGCATTTCTTTCCTCCAGCTTCCTTTCTTAACAAGATTTGGGCTTGAAAACAGGTGTTTGGGTCATACTTCCAACTTTCAAATTCAGGCGCTCTGTTTCTGACAGCTATGAATTCATTCCTCCTCACTCAGGAAATTCTTTGCTTCTTCCATTCATCTGTCCCTGTCTGAAAACTGGCCAGAGGGACCCCAATTGTTCTCATTGTTGGCATTCCACAGCTAGAAGGCAGACAAGTCCATTTGTAATGAAAGGGAGATTTTTTCACATCCTGACCTTCTCTTACAGGCTGCCTGTGCCAGTACCATTTCATGCTCAGAATAAGCCATAAAATCATAGGGGAAGCCTTTTTTAGATGATAACCAACTGTGTTTTGTATTTTCTTGGAAATACTTTATTATTTCAAAAAATTAAGAAATGCAGATAGTGGAGGCAGTGTTTCATTTGAAGTTACACAGAGCACAGCTGCTACAGCTCCAAGTGATAGACTTATGGCTACTAAAGCGACATTAATAAATAAAAAACACAGGGTAAGGCTTATTAAAAATTACATCTTCCACTGTCTAAACATGAGTTTAATATGAGTCAATGGTGTTTTCACAGCTTGGTTCATAGCTTGACCATAGTGGTGGTCCATTAAGGAAAGATATAAATAATTAATATTGCAAAAAGAAGGTCTGCTTTATGTCATGCTGTGGCTCTGTGGCCAAGGAAAGAGACCCATTACAGTGTGTTCTGTGAGCAGGAACATCTAGCTATGCAGCCCTGAATGACTGCAGATCTGACTTTTTTGTTTGTAAAAATATGATTAGTTTAGAAAAACTCTAAAGAAATTATTCATTGGGTTCACAGCCAAGTTTTTTTTTAAATATAAAACCTAAAAAAATCAGCTCTAAAACAAAATGCCTCTGAATTAATTATTCCCATTTGAACAATTCTGACTTGAAATATGCATCTTGCTGCCCGACTGAATTGGCTAGTAGTTGAGCAAAAGATAGGGTCATTTAAAAAATTTTTCTGTTTCTCAAGAGCAATTTTACCGAAAGTAGGAGCAGGGGAGGTTGAGAAGCATGGTTCCAGGAATAATCCGCATGTTTCCAAGCATATAAGTAAAATTTTGAGGCTGTATGCCAATGGTTGTAGAATGAGAGTCAGTTTCATAGGAGATCATGTAAGATATCCCAAACTGTGCACTTAAAGGGTTGACTTCAGTTCTCTAAGCATCCCCTTCAAAATAAAATGTTACTTGAAAGAAATAGGTGCCAGTCCCACCACGGTTTTCTCAACCTTCCCTCTTTTAAAGAGAGAGAGAGAAGGTGAGAGAAAATAAATAATTCATTCAGTTGGCCCCAGAGTCTGAATAAATTTTTTTACTGCAATACAGAGAGCAAATACCCAATAGTAATCTATGAAAAGATTAAAAATCTTGGTACACCAACAATTTCGCCACAGTGTCTGTGTCAAAAATCTTACCAGCTGATACAGATAATCTGTCATCTCTTTCTTTGCTTATTTGCTGCCCTCCCACCCCAGAAGCTATTTCATTTCAATAGACAAAGAACTATTGCATAGTTACTAGTTAGGGTAAGGAAACTTTTTATCTGGGAACTTTATGGCCCCTGTAACAAGGATATTATTCCTATACGTGAGTACCCAAGCAACCTCATGTAAATGTGACTTGTGATACATAGTACTTGATGCCTGCTGGGAGTGAGGCAGAATGCTCTGTACTGCTCTGTAGCTGTGCAAACTCGATATACAGAACTACTTAAGGCACAGAACACATGGGTTCCAGAGGACATGTGTGCTATAGCATTCTCTGGCTGGAGAGGATGTTATTTTGCATGAAGAGGCATAGGTGGGGGCTATTAGCAGAGACATATAGAGGCTTATTTTGTTAATGTACTATCCCTTGTCGACTGTTTCATTATTAATGCTGATAAACTATACTTACAATAAAAAGCTAGAAAACTGTGCTTCACCTGCTGTTCATAGTACGGTCCATTTGGTGAGGTGCAGTATTGCCTGACCCTAAGCTATCGGGACAAATGAATGGTAGTTCTGAATTACAAATATCTCTCATTTTCCATAAACAACTATTTTCTTCTGCTCAGAGATGTGAAATATGAACATCCTCGATCCAAGCTAGCCCATCCCTGCTTAGGAGTGCGAAACAGGAATCTTCATTGTAACACTTGGCCTAGTGTCAGGCTAAATAGAAAGATAATGCATTTAAGACAAAATCCATGCAAATGCTCAGAGTTAATTTCTGGTTTTTGTTACCAAAGCTAGAATTTAGATCCTGTTTACAATGTGAGTGAGTAAGACTTCTAAGTCATAGGCATTGATCTTATATTGAACAGAACACAAATGAAGCGAGGTCCATGTGTCACTGTGGCTCTACCTGTACCTTCCTACACGTTCAAAGCCATACAGGAAAACAACATAAAGGCATCTGTGTTTATCACAGTAACTACTTAAATTAGCCAACATGACCATCTAAAACACTGCTTACTCTTTTTTCTTACTGAGACTTTTCTTCTTTTTTTGTGTCTGCATAGATTTGAGTGAAAAAAATCAACCCAATTAGTTTTGTAGTAGCTTGAGGCCATTTCACCTAGATTTCTCAAGGCTACATGGTCTGGATTTCATATATTGGGAAGAAATTTCTTTTTTTAACAACTATTGGAGTAAAATCAAAATCACGAAGATACTCCATTAGCTTTGTGGAAAAAAAATCTTCTTTAAAATCCTTCTAGTTTGGGTCATGTCTTCAGGCTGAGTTTCCGGTTGTTCCAGCTGGTCACTGTGCAGTCAGTTGTCAGTCCACAGTGAAACCTGAATGAATGGACATTGAATCAGTGCAAACGAAATTGATCATTTATTTAATAGCTGGATTGATAGTCCTTGATGTGTTATCACCCTTGTTCCCACAAAAAGGCTTTAAGAGGGTTTTGGGCCTCAAACATTCTTAGCAATACATGGAGCAGTACCAGAAAGACACAGAGGACGAACTGTCTTCTTTGGAAAGAAGCTTCTTCTGTAGCCGTGACTTGCCAGACCACCAAGCCAACCAAGAGAGTCCATAGTTCATATCAGATGTCCAGACTAAAACATAGCCCTAGTTCTCAAAAGCCCAGCCACCTGGCCCTCAGTGTGCTGGCAGTGTGGCTCCTCAAACAAAAACCTTCATGGGTGGAAGAAGCAGAACTCAGGCTGCTCATCAGATGTATTTGGCAAGCCTTCTGTCATCTATAACTCAATGGGAAAAAACACCCAACTCCACAGACAGATGGGATCAGACTCTGCACAGAACATCTGGCATAACCACCCAGGAGGACACTGAGTACAGTCTTCCATATTTGCAAGCCACTGTATAACATAGTCAGAAAGCCTTCCTCTCCTCCCAGATTATAAGGTCTTCCATTCACATTCATTTAGACAAATAACCCAGTTACTTCTACTGTTTCTCCAGGCACATTTTGAAGAGAAATTGGGTGCCCAGTAGATTTCCCTTTCATACTCTTTACATTTACTTCTTCAGCATGCACCATTATGATTGCACACACATGCATGCTTGCTTTCTTTCTCATAATTAGCTAGCTCTAGGCATTGATCAAGAGGTGCAAATTCCTTTCAGGCATCTGTGGCATTTTAGCAGCATAAGTTCCAGCCTGCAGAAGGATGCAGTGTCCCATCCCAACACAACGTAATTCACATGGCAATATGCAGACACTCTTTCTTATTCTCAGTATGGACAAATCTAAATGTCCAAAAAATCGGAAGTCCATCCTCCCAGAATCATTGGATAGAGTTACGAATCATGAGATTAAAGAAATATTTTACCATTCTTTTATTTGTCTTTCAGCTCTTTGAACTTTAGTATGAATACCTTCAAATAACAGGGGAGGGGAGCAGGGGTTGGAATGCAATAAACACAAAAGTCTCCCATAGCTGCAGGAGCTAAAGTGCATCATAAAATCAGGCACCACTGTATGCTCATCAGCTTCAGCCACAAGTTAAAAATATGAACACTAAGGACCTATTCATCCACACCTGTGCCACAAAATTAACAGGTGTAAAATCTAGCAATGCGATTACTTTATTTTTACTCTTAAAAATCTATTTTAATGCACTGCCAACACATTATACTGAGGAAACATGTAGAATCTGGACTCGTATAATTTAGTGGACTCAGGATTATACTGCTTTGGAAATACGTGCCTCAGTTTGAAGAGATCATATGGTATCAGCCATTTGCATTCAGCAGCACTTTTTCAGAGGAAAGCAAAGGATAAAATAGTTTTTGTTGAGCAGTGTAAGTAGAATGAGGCAATATGTTATCGTGTCCCCCCCTATTTATACATTTGTTATACAATGACATTCCCATACTGGTTAGCCCCTTTTTATAACACATAATCAAAATATTAGCACTGCTTATGCTATTATTGCCACAATAAACACAATAGACAGAAAAGTATTATATTGTGAACTGCGTCATCTAGCTGCTCAATTCCAACATTTTTAGTATTCATGTCGGTACTTTAGGTTTACTTTATGTTGTAATATTTTGTTTGTTTGTTTAAAGAAACTGAAATTTTGACTAGTAATTGGTTAGACTCCAGCGTTAAACTGTAAATTTTCATCTAACTTGGTCTTTCAGTCCTTTCTGATTTATTTCTTTATCCTGTCAGATGGAGGGATTGGAGAAGTGATGGAAACCACAAACTGAATCCATGAGATTCCAAGTAAATAACAGCAGTGCTCCAGCCTCTTAGGCATCCTGATTCATAGCAGAGCTATTATAGACTTGTCCTATCAGAGGAACAGGGCTGTGAATTTTATAATGAAATGTATGAAATATGCTTTCTGTTTTGTAGTTTGCTTCTTTGCCAATCACCTCTTTGTGAAAATTGCTAAAGAACAAAGTGAACACAAACCTTGCATCTAATATTACATTTTTCAATAGCTCCTTTTTTTAATAATGTCAGGTATTTCCTTACTTTTCTCATCTTTTCTTCCTTATTTCCAAGATATCTAAATAATATGTAGTTACAGGATTCAGAGGGAGAAATAAAAAAGAAATAGCTTGACAGCAAATCTTATAATTTGTATTTAAATCAGGACCATGACTAGAAAATGATCTAACATTGAACTCATTCTTAAATTATTTACCCCCCAGAAAAAAAATATATCTGTTTCCTTGAGGCTTCTTCTCATTATATTAGACTTACTGTTAAGTTATAAATAACCAGTAAACATTTAATGCACAGAACATATTCAGTTTACTCAACCAACAAAATAGTGATTTATAATGATGAGTAAGAATACTAAGCATCTTTAAAAGCTGTGGGATTTAAATCATCAATAATCAAGAGGCTATGACAGAAATAAGAATTATATCTAAATAAATCACTTGGGTTTATATTTAGGAAATGAGAGCAACAGAGGATAAAGCAGTCAGTATGTGATAATTCTTTATAGTACATACTATATAAATAAGTCTTACAAATTTCAAAAATAAAGTTGAAATATTTGGAATATAAACCCTGTAGAAAACTTTGAAAAAATTCAGGCAGAATATATCAAGAAAATGTAAACTACTATAGAAACTAAGAGTCTGTTTAATGGTAGCTTTCCTATCCACATTGACTGCAAATTCATGCTTGCCATCACTTTTGTTAAGAAGATCCATCAAAGCTGTATTGAGACTATGGGTGTAGGCTTTTTTAATGCAGGCAATTGCATTTTAATGCAGTGAAAATATTTCTTTGACCTTGCTCAGTTTTTACATTTAAAGTCACACTATGGATACTGCACATCGTTCATTGTAGTATAGAATCTTTTTTTTTCTCCTAGCAAATGATCTGCCATTCTGAAAAAGCTGAGCAAAATTAGGATGATTTGGAAGGTGAGAGGACACTGTAAGGAGAGAAGGGAATTACCTCATCATTGAATAAGCATATTGTACAGATCCTGGTATTCCGCTTCTGTCTAGCACACAGTTTTGAAAGGCACAATTTTTTCAGTATTCTCAAAAAAACATTTTTCAGCATATTCAGTACTCTATACTGAAAAATAAAAACCTTTAGAAAGCTCCTTTCCCCTAGAAAAAAATCTGAGTTGAAAGGAAGCTTGTCTGTATAGTCCAAATGTCACCCTCTCTTGTTTATGTTTTAGAATCTTCAATGGTCCAGTCTCATTAGCATCTCTTCACAAGGCTCTTGTTTCTTAAAGTGTAGCAAGGTACACATTAACCTGCCTGCCTCATTAACTATAGTAGTTTGACAATGTGCAATCAATGACACAGATAATCAGAATTTCTTTTGGTGGCAGATATTAAATATAGGCTAACTACCTACTTCTAGTCACTCAACACCAACATTTCCACAGCAACAATCTATTTATTTCATATGGATACTGGAACATTTCACACGGATAGTGGAAAGTAGGTAAAGAACCTGGAATCCCTGAGTGACTACAAATGAGAATTATACTTTACATGTTAAAATATTTGAGATAGATAGCAGTAACTACTTCAAAGAAGAAGGGCTTGAAATGCCATATAAGTGGAGTCTCACAATATTTGCTACCAAAGCTGAGCAAAGTATTTTTTTATAAGCAGGTTGAATATTTGAAGATAGGAAAGTGTTAATGGGCTTTGATAAATCTTAGGGTTAACCAGTACACAATTTTTTATGTGTTTTTATTTGATTCTGATAAGCATCTGCATACTCAGATTTCTTGAGTTCAAGGGCAGGTAAAAATAATCTTTCCTAATTCTGCTATATTATACCCACTGATACCATGGACTCTCATAATGTTTGTAAATAAATTAACTTCTGTCTCTTCCACTTTTGACCACTGTGTGAGACAGTGTTCCCTTGACATTGCAGTTTTCCAGTTCTTGCTGGAAAATGACTGGAAAAATACTTTTACACAAAAAGTGAAAAAAAAGGAGATGATTGATTGGTTCAACTTTACAGCTGCAGATTGTAAAGGCTTGGGGAGGAACCAGAGGTTTTTCTGTAAACTGGAAGAGCCATCCTGAAAATGCGTCAAAAAATCAACTAAATGGTTTGCAGTTCATAGTGCACTATTAACATTCCTATGAAGGGAGGTGGCCTGCATCCATTACAGCAGAGGTAACTAAAACCTGATTTGCTTCACCAGAAACTACATATACTACAGTGAAGCCTTTCTATTCCTGAATGCAGCATATGAGGCTGTAGAGCTGTTCTAATGTGGATTTCTGAATTTTCTGTCTGATAGGACGACTCTTCATGTTGTCCCATTACCTGCTGCAAAAAAAACCCATATCCCATTATTTTCTCTATTTGCCAGTGACAGGGAGACACAGTGTTCCCCACAGACTCTAAGAGCTAGTGATTGGGGTAGATCAAGGAACGTGTTTCCTTAGCCCAGCAAAGAAGACAGTAGAAAAGCAAAAGAGCCTTCACTTCCAGCTGAGCTGAACTTCCCTGGGGCTACTTCTCCTATGATACATAACTGTCAGCGTCTTCATGTGAGTCTCTTGTTCCATTTTCAATCAGGTTCCCCTAATTTTTTTTAAACATGATATGGCCCAGTTCCAGCATCACTGTGCTCTTTAAAAGTAAATATGAGAACAAATTTAAAGCTTAAATAAATACAACTTTTCATTAAGAACAAGAATCCCATTGTTTAGGTTGGGAAATTTACCTGAAACTGTTTTTTTGATCCTTAATTGAAAAACTGAGCCTCCAGTAGCCAAAACATACACTGAAATGCTAAAGACGTTGGGGTATTGGCATCTTCAGGAACCTGGCAGTGGTTACTCCAGCCATGTTTTTTTTTTTCTGAAAGCCTGCTTGTGATTTATTTCCATAATAAAGAGCAAATAGCTGTAGCATCGTAATGATTTGAGATTTGTTTCTAGCTAACAGGCCTCTAGTGGCCTTATAAAATTGTTATGGAATCACATATTAAAGAAGATGGAACCTGTCCGACAGGATACCCGGCATGACTCTGGTAGGTTGTAGAAAACATGATTCTAACCACCACCATGAACAAAACTGCTCCAGCACACCTCTCCCCATCTGGAGCTGTAATCTTGCCACCTTTCCATCATGCCTGCCCTTCTCTACACTTTCACAGGAAAGTATGTGGATTAATTCTGTGCGTTTTCATCTGGTAACACCCAGGCAGAGCATCCTGGCTGTCTGGAAACAGCTTTATGGGAGGCTGAGAGGAAGAGAGGGAATATGGAGGTGAGGGAGGGATTAACTGCCCTCCCAAGAAGCAACCAGAGTAATGGATAACTATGAAAGACTCTCCTGCCTGGAACATTAATGCTTAGAAATACCCAACGGAAAATCAACACACTCTCTCTCTCCCTAGAGCAGTAATATCTCATTCCCAGGCTTGTGGTCATGCCAGCTCAGAGTTCAGATCCCTAATTTCTCTGTTTGAAATACATATTTTTTTACGCCTTAATTCAGCTCTCTCTTAAAATGAGTTGTACTTCTCAAAAAAAGAGATCTAACTAACATATGGAGGGTTCATGGATGGCTGTATGTCAGTGCAAATGAGAACTGGGTCAAGCCAATGCAGAGCAGCTGAAGTCTGCCTTGGCCCTAAGTATCCCTGGGAGGAATATCATTTAAACCAGGTCACTCCTATGCTGTGCACTCTTCATTGGTACATCCAAGCACAGCTTCAAAAGTGTGTGTTTGTTTTTGTCCATTGCATTCGGAGTGATCTTTTAATTCAGCTAAGAAATCATGAGCTAAGCATAGCCATGGAGTAACAGTATTAACCATATGAATTTTGCACTGTTTCCTGATAGTGATTAGGAAAAGCCTCTCTGAGGAAACGAATGCATTATGAGTTCCTCCCTCTTTAAACACCAAGGAATTCAATCATGAGATGTAAGGCTGCTGGAAGCCAGGCTTTCTTTGTATCACTCCACACAAATCTACCTTTTTCTCAGCCTCCAATCATCCCATTTGTCTGAATCAACAGCTTGCTGTAAAATGTTCTATTATTCCTTTGTGAACAATCCCCAATAACCTGATCTAGTCTCTCTTAATGTTTGTGGCACATCTGTGAGAAACTCTGAATATTCTTCAATTCATTCATTGCTTAGTTTTTCTATAAAGCCACATCCATAAAGGGCTAAGATAGATAGATGCTCCTCATTAAAAATTGAAATTTGGTCTTTGTTGTCCAGTTTTAATTGGATGCATGAGTCACATGGCATTGTTTGGTCTCAAGTAGGTCCATACTGAATGAGCTTTCTGAATTCATTCTGAATTCATTCAGCCTGTCTGAATTAGGAGTTTGCTTCTTATGAATACTCTCTTAGAGTTCTTAAAATTTATTGAGAATGTTTCTGGCAGGAAATTGTGTTCTTATGGATACTCATGAGAAAGGAACAAAAATGGGCAGCACCACATCCAACACAAATTATTTTATCTGCATAAATACTAAATACTTTATAAATACATAAATACTTGCTTCAGGTTTCAGTTACCACACTGTTTTTTTACAATCCAAAAGCTTCTATTCCCCACTACTGTACTACATTAGACAATGACAACATTCTTGCTCCAAAGATGTTACACTCTCTGACATATGTCTGATGATGTGTTTTATTGCTTTTAGACCACAGGAACCCTGAGTCTCTACAACCATACTGTTGTAAAAGAAAAAGGAACCTATCCAAGAAAGTCAGAAACAAAGACTTCTGCCTATATTGAATACTGGAGACAATTCAATATATTGAATACTACTCTTATTTAGTGAAAAACTTGTCTTCGTAGGACATTGGATGGAATAACTACAGAAGAAAAAATGCTTCTTCAAAGACCATTTCTGAGCCATTCTGGCTTAGAGGTATTTTCTTTCAAATAATTATTCCATTTTAGAAGCATATCAGTTATTCTGGGATGCAAATGTCTTTCTACTTTAAGATATTCTAGTATTATAGAATAATTTATGCCACAATAAATAGCTGACTAATTTCCCTCTGCAAATGAGACTTCTTTGTTTATATTAGAACTCAGCCTTAAGACTTTAAACCATTCAGTTTTTCCTTTTTCTGTAAATAATCTGTAGTTGTAGATCACCACTGAAAATCTTCCTTGAAGAGCTGTTTTTTAGATTAGAGCATTTGGGAATTTGGGGAACAAGGAAGGAGAAGACCTAAACAAAGGTCAAATTCTACAGCCAGTTCTGCATACTCTAACTCCAGTTGGTTCTGTGGAAGAAGTACGTGAGAAATGGATAAAAGGACTTGGTCCTAGTGACATAATGATCTTTCCTCATATAAAATACTTGATGCAACCACAGAAGTGGTTGAATACAATACTGTGTGTTACATTCCCATGAAAGTATCAAAGGTCAAAATGAAAACGGCATGAGTACTGCTTTAGTGTAGTTTCTTGGATGCATTTCAGGGTTTTTTTCTATTATTTACTATCTATCATCTTTCTCAATTTTGCCTGGGTTTGACAATTACATCACAACCAGCACTGAAGATAATTTCACTGCAAGCATAGACAAAGGCAAGCCATATTCAATATTTATCCCAGAGCACAGTTGTAAATATGTTTTATTTTCATGAACACTTTCATCTAACCAGTAGCCAGCTGTTAGCTGTGTTCATTTTGATGCCAAAAGTGAGTGGCAGACAACTTTTCTGCTCTAGACAAGGCTTTTACTAGAATCTTTCTAACGCTCTTCCCATATTCTGATTTGATTTCAGAACTTGAATCCTTTAACTAGGGCTTACCGTAATGTCATAAAAACAATAGCATAGTAATAATGCAATTTTTAAAATAAAGTTCTGAGTTAATCCATTTCTGAGACTTACCATATTCTTTACAAATTCATCAGAACTCTGAAGAATGTGCTGAAATGCATGAAAAGGTTGATAGGCACTCTAAGAAAAGGCTGATCCTCCTCTCATTAAGATTAAAGAGGTAGATTAGTTTTGGTATTTTGGGGGCTTGAATGTTACAATTGACAATTGTATTGTGGCCATGAGAAGGAATAAGTTATCTTGGCACCCACCAGGAGGGGCTCAGAACTGCTTATTTTGCAAGAAAAGACAAAGAGTTTTAATAAAGGTCCTCAGGCAGAGAGGTGAGCATGACCTGGGGTGTAATAACCTCAGGTCAAATTACAGAATGCAGCACAAAACACGATCTCAGTAGCTGCTCTGAACTCTTTAGAAAGCAGAGGAAAACATAAACAGAGACCAAGCACCCAAAATACCCTACAAACTCAGTAGGTGCTCCATCTTTTGTCTAAAGTCAGTATCAGGAATGTGACTTGAATCCCAAGCTCTTTCTATTACTGGATCCCTCCCATCCCATGAAAAAGAAGGAAATTAAGTATTAAAAAAGTAGCTTTAACTGTGTTCTCCCAAACCTCTTGATTTCACATAAACATTGTGTTACAATTCTGCATAAGCCGTAAAAATTTGGGGTTAAGACTGACATGGCCAGCCTTTGAAATTCAGTATTATGCAAAGGAGGAAGAAGGAAAAAGAAAAGAATGAGATCTTCAGAATGGCAGTATGCAAGTTGTTGTCCTTAGCTGGGAGCTTTGTGGCTTTTGTTGTTCTTGTGTCACTATCCCAGTATTATTTAAATGTAAAATTGGGTTTTTTTCATATTGAAGAAAAAGGGTTTTGATTGTCAGGCCTTTCACATTGGTATTTGGAACTTAGAAAATTTGTTTTCCTCCTCATTCTGCCAGGATAGTAAATAAGAAGAATTAGGTGATGAGTACTGTATATTTGTTGGCAAAATATCTTAAGAGTATTAAATGAAACTAACACTTTTTTTTCTGAATATTTTGCCTCAGCATGTAGAGCTCAGCTTGTTCAGATGGAGGGATATTAGAAGGTGGGCTGTTAGACCAAGCACGGCTGCTAAAATGCTTTCATGCTACACAATCAAATTTCTCTGTCAACTGTCCTAGTGAAATGTTTTGCTATCAAGCCACACAGCCCAAAGTGAGCGCAATTGTCAATCTTCTGCACTGCAAGCATCATAGGTAACCAAATATTTTCGGTTACAGTACATCAGGGTAATTAAGGTTAATTATCTGCAACTACAGAGGTCTGCTATTGGCACAACAATCTGCTTTCATGACAACCTGAAATTCATTTGATCTTTCTATGTTTTGAAAGCATGAGCAATTTAGCTTTTCTCATGCCCAGAGCCAGTGAAGTAAAAGCTTTTACAGTTTTTAATTAAATAAAAACTGTGAATACATGGTGGACTTACGTCAGAAATCTTACATTTGGACTACTGTGGCTCAAAACACTTCCGCAGATGGTAAAATTATTATGATTTCTTATTGTAATAAATTCTGTGGGTTTCCTGTTATTCTGCAGGACAAGTAATTAACTCTATTCCACTCAGGGGAGGGATAACAGTGGATCTTTGGGGTCTAGGTCAGGCATTCAGTAGAAGCACAAAATTCAACCAGGTGCAGCAACTGGCAATGAAAGAGGGCAGAGCAGTCTTGGTCATCATGTCTGTCAAGGCCATACCAATGCTTTAAGCAAAACATACCAGTTTCAAAACAAGATGGGGAAAAAAAATCTGAAAGGGGTAAATGTAAAGCTGGGTAGAAAGTAGTATTCCTGTCCTGGCAAAATGCTTGAGATTTCCAAAGTATTCCTAAGAGAGACAAAATATTTTTTTTTTCATTAGATGTGAGAGCACGAAAGCATTGTAATCAAGGGGACAAAGAAAGACACCAGGAGGTAGGAGAATTCACAGAATGAGCATCACTGAATGGTTAGGGTTGAAAGGGACCTCTGGAGATCATCTAGTCTGACCCCCTGCTAAAGCAGGAATTCAGACCAAATGCCAATTCCACTCTAAAATCTTCTGCATGGCAGGCATCTTTGCCATAGTCTCAGCTATCATGGGTGGAGAGGGCCACAATATGTTTACAATATTTGAAATAGTTGTATTCTGGTTCTGTCAAAGGGATTATTATATCCATCTACAAGCACAAGGAATTACATACGTAACTGGCTGAAGCGCTAAACTGCTGTAACGCATGTGTTGCTAATTCTGTAGTGGTTTTTTGCTGTGATTGGCTGTAAGAAAGTGGAAAAAACAATAGTGGGGTTTTTTATTCTTTTCCCCTAAATTGTTGATATATATGCCTTTTTTATTGAATCAAGATGGAATTTGTGTGGGCAGACCTATTCCAAGACGGAAAAAAACCCCTACGTGTTGTTTCTTTGAAGGAAATGTACCTGTCTCACCTCGGGGAATACAGAATGGTTAAAGTCACAGCTTGATGATGGCTTAGAAACAGCACGAAAGGTCCATCAGTGTTTCCTCTGGAGACAGCCACAGCTGGACTTGTGAGTACTGGATGACTACAGGGCAGGAGATATCTCCTTGATGTCCTGTACAGAACAGCTTTTATAGCCTGATTTACTCTGTCTCCAAAACAATAAACATGTTGAGTACCACAACTTTGTTTGAAATGACACCAGTTGTGACAGTTCATGAGAAAAATTGCTATTAAATTAATTTATTAATTCATTAAATTAACGAAAAAAGCAGCAATGCCATTTTTTTCCCCACACCATATCAATATTCTGATAACAGGAGAGAGATGCCAAATCACTTCACGTTTATATAAATGCCTGCTAGGTAGAATCACTTTGGAAATTAAAATCTGTCTTAGCATTTTGTCCATAGTCAGTTCCTAGAGTGTCCTTCAGGCAGAGACAGCAGTTTTTTAAGAAATTGGGTGTCTAAAAATGAACTTGGAAAAGAAGATGCCTAAGTTGGAGCAGTAGCTCAGGCAGGGTCCAGGCACTTAGAGATTCAGCTTAAAAGTGTCTCCTGCAGGAAGGGAACCAGTCCTGACTGCCACCTCCCAGCAAAGTAAAGTAGTCTGGGAGCTGCTCATCACCTTCACCGAGGGAAGGGAGCCACCTTCAGCTGTACTGTCTCTAGGCTAGCTCTGAGCCCAGGCAGCCCACCTCCCAGCATGGGAGAAGCTCTCTAGGCCCTGACACCTCCCTGGCTTGACCAGAAGCAACAGACTTTCTCCTGTAACAGGGCTTGTTGATAAACAGTGATTTTAATTTTGAAAATTAGTGGGTCTTTTAGCATTTGATTTAGTTTCATGCAAGATACTGAAAATCTTTTAATTTTTTTTTTAAAACAAAGAGAGACCCCTGAGTAACTGATAGGTAAGTAAATATAGAAATTACTATGATTGAGAGGAGGACTTTGTAGTCTCTTGGAGAGAATGATTTCACACAAGATGTAGTAGACCCCAGCTGATTCCCTGCTCCCCTGTAATTTAGGGGATGTTGTTTGACATCGGAGTCTGGCATTATGTCCTTTCCTGAAAACACAATCTGAATCTGGGCTTGCATCTCCTAAATACTGGCTGGTTTTGTTCACTTACTTATTTTGGCCAGAATTTCTGTTCTAGAATCTGTGAAAATTTTTACCCAAGCTGATATGGTTTTGATGTGTAGATATTTGTCAACAAAAAAAGTACTTCATTGTCAAACTCCTTGCTACTTCTGTTCATGTATCTCTGAGAGGAGATTTTTGGGGGCCTGCCTCTTTTTAAGAGCAGCTTTTTGTCTTTTGCTTTGATGAGTTCAATCAAGAGTCACATGTATTGTGTTGCTATTAAATCTGGTTACAATATGATGTTCCAGATGATGTAGACACCTGCTGACAAACTATGATCCATTTCAGCAAGGTCAAACATTGTTCCTTCCAGCTGACCTAAAATAAATATTTCAGGGGCATTTTACATGATGGCTGGGCTCCAGCTGCATAGATCTCTATTCAGGTCCTTAGATCATCTGTCCTGGTTCATATAATCCTTTCCAGGAGTTACAAATGGAAGTAAAACCTGCTATTCTTGATCAAATGTCTTCAGATTTACTTCTTACACAATGCACTCTTGAAGGCAGTACGTATCCTTTAATTTAGCTCTTCTGAGTTTTGTCTTCAATAATTTTATATCACTATTATACAGCAATAATGGCTAAGAGATTATTCTTCTCCCTCTCCTTGCTCCTTTGATTTAGATGTCTTTCTCTGAAAGTACTGCGATCACCTGGCAGCAGGAGCTTATATGACAGTCTCCATTTGCTTGAAATCCATGTTGTGATAATTTTGTCTTTGAAGGACAAGGAGGAGAATCTTTCTCATTCAAATCCAAGCAACTCTTAAAGTTGATAGGTACATCATGACATAGCATTCAAGTTTCATTTAATAATAAATTAACCTACTGTGCATCTAAAAATAGTGAAAATGAAGGTGCAACCCATTGTTCTGTCATCTGAAGAAACTGTAATGCCTGTTCATAAGCATGAGAAAAAATTCCTTTTAGATCCAAATAATGGAAATAATTGTCAAGTTTCATCAAATGACTATTTCATTAAGCTGTACTTGATTTTAGTTTTATAAAAGGAAAAAAAGTACCAAACATTAGAAGCTCAGACTAAATGCATACAGTCCCTGTCTGCTGCTCCATGCCATTTATGTGCTGATTGACTTGGGCATGTGGTGCACAGCCTATAACTAAGTGGTTTTATCTGTGCCTACAATTTTCAAATTAACAATTTTTTTGTGTTAAGTTTTTCTAAACTATGAATCTTTCATCAAACGTAGGAGCAGAGCATCTTGCTCTTTCTGGAGAGAGACAAATTTTTAGACGTGTATTTTTGCTGGCTGGCTTTAGGTTTGTGTCACAGCTTCATATAAAAATATGTCTACTGTTGTAACCGAAGTGTCCATGCCCTGAGGGCACCAAAAGACCTTAATTTCCCTGAGTAACCTCACCTGGGGCCTCCACCTACCTTCTTGTTGCCCATCACCCTAGCAGCTCTGTTTAAAATCCTAGCCCTGTTGTGAGTCCTGTCCTGGCTGTGCTTGCTTACTCACGGGACTTTCTTGAAGGACTCTAGTTGAATGCTGTAGGTAGGTTCACCTCCACTCCTGCTTCTGGCCTTATCTTGCTATTTTTGACTGGGGATGAATGGATGGACCTGACTTATCACCTTGTCTTGCCTTGCCTTAGGCTAGATGATGAACCCTCTTATCAGCACCCTGCTCTGATTTGGTTGTTCAGACACTCTGGAACCGTGCCCTGGTTGGTGAGTGCACCATCACTCTCTGTGCTACAGCTGCCCCTGGCTCGGGGTTTGTTCTCCCTTGCAGAGCAGCCCCAGGCTTGCTGATCCCTGAGACTCAGAGCTCTGACTCTGATGATGATGTTTGGTGGTAAAGGCTGAAGAGCACACAGCTGGCTGATGGAGGTCTGTCCATTTTTTTTTGTATGTATGTATTTACTAGCTGTGTGCTACATAAAGAGTTCCATTATTCATTGTAACATGGTGTAACATGTTAGCTTGGTCTTTTAGATCTTTTATGTTCTGAGACTATGCCAACGTATGATCTCACCTTGTTAGTGGGAGGTGTTTTTTTTAACGTACTCCTTGAAAACCCACTGGGCTCCTGCACAGTTGCTGCAAATTGGGTAGCTCCATCAGAGTTATTTGGGCTGTGCCAGCCTGTGCCACTTAAGAATATGGCCCAATGTAAGGACAAATTCCTTTTATGCGAACCCGTTCTGTGAAGGATACTTATCAAGAGATCCACAGCAGATCCTGAAGACCAAACTGGAAGATTACTAGATTGCCAGGGGATACCTTCAGACTCTGAGTCTCCTTATTCTGTAATTCTCGTAATAATTTGTACTCAGTGCAGGACAACTGTAAAACAATATAAACATGAGAGTGCGCGTGTGTGTTTTCAATGTTCCCTTTCCAGCATTATAAAAGATTGCATCAGAGGGAGAGCAACTGAAGCTAATAAAATCAGTGCTGACATAACGCAGGAGTAGACAATGAACAAGTAGACTCTTCTTTTGCAAATGATTCTGTTTGTCAGACATGACGGACATGGGTCAGGAAAGTGTTTGTAAGCGGCTAAAACTACCACCCTTTTCTGAACAGACTATACAGGCTGCAAGTTGAGGCATAGCCCTTCACTGACTTCTGGCTTTTCAATAGCCACAGTAAGGACAGAGCCCAACTATTCTTCTCAAGCTTAACTGTTCTTGGAGATTTCTCTGGGGGATTCCTCTGTTGCAGCTGCAAGTTTGCACTGTTCCAACAACACACTCCGAATCCTCTTATATCATGCTTGGAATAAATAAGGTCTGTCTGCCAGCGTGAGTCAGCAGTAAACACCACCCCTGTACGATTTGGTGAGCAGCTGACTGGAGGGTGGCGTGCCCCAGGCCCTCTCTATCTGTACGTAGAGTCCCAGAAACTGCCGTGTTCTTGGTGATTCAGTTAATTCCCAACAGTATCTGGAGTTTGTTATTGCTGTTTTTCATTTGCTGTGTGCTTCTGGGTTGAGAAACTGCCAAAATACCATAAGCAGCAATCCTTATAGCTCTATTCTCATAAGATTTCCTTTTTTCTTCCCTGATCTCACACAATTTCCCACCCAGTTTTTCCATGCCCAAATGATCCAGATAACTCAGACAAGAACTGACAGTTCTGAGCGCTTATCCAGAATCACAAGACAGTGTTTTTCATATTCATCCATTATTATATCATCATATAGGTTTACAGACTTCAATGAATACAACAAACCATTATCTGTCATATAGCTATTCATTTAACTTCAGAAGTGTATTTCAGTTCCCTCATTGTACACTTTTATGTACTTTCAAGTTTGAGCTTTCCTAGCAGAATCCTCATGGAAAATGCATTCTTTTTATCGTAGTACGAATTTTGAACTGTCCACCAATGTCTTCAACTGCATAGTGAAAACCAATGTGACTTTTCAATTTTCCATTCAAGCATGCAGTGTGTAGCGTCTAATGTCACTAATTAGCTATGTAAGTGTACATGGAAGTGATGTATATTGCAAATAATTCTCCACAGCAGTAACAGTCTACTGATGATATTCACAAATGTTTTGAATTAAAGCAGAGATTAGGATTTTGTAAGCTGTTCTCAGGCATCTTGAGAAATGGAAAGAGGGAAATTGACTGTTTAAAGGGTTTATTGCAGTTTGCATAGTGAACTCAAATGGATACCTTTACTTCTGTGACAAAAGAGTAACATTTCTGACCCCCTTAAGAAAGCAAGGAGCTGTAGCTTTATCTTGAAAACAGCGCCTGAAGTTTCAAGCCTTGAAGAAGTCAGTGATGCTTAGGCTCTTGTGTCACTGTTCCACAGGCATTTTTCTCAGTGACAAAATAAATTTAAGCTGTTCCTCGCCATTCGTTCCAATACCAGCTGCTCATTTCCACTCCCTGACTGCCCTCTCAATTGTTCTAGCACAATTACGTGTGGACTTTCTTGATTGATTCTTTTTAGTCAACTCTTTTTTCCCTGATGGATTATTTTCAATCTGCAGCTTTTCCTTAATTTATTTCCTCTGTTTCATTATGACCACGAAGTAGTGGGAGAGTGGGTTTGAGGTGGCAGCATACGGGGAGAAAGAAAAAGAGTGAACTAGAGGGGCTCTGAGAAGCCTTGTCTAGTGGAAGGTGTCCCTACCCATGGCAGGGGGTTGGAACTGGATGATCTTTAGTGTCCCTTTCAACCCAAACCATTCGATGATTTTATGAAGAGCCTGGCTTTGCTGCTTAGACTGTCTGATGTGACGATGGTTTAAGGCACTAGAACTAATCTTTGGTCATTTCTAGACTCTTTGTGGGAAGGGTAGGTTCAATTTTAATATTCATCTATATAAAATCACCACTAAACTTATATTTTAGGTTTGGACACCACTTCTCAAGACAAAGCGGACAGTGAAAAGCAATGCTGCATTGAGTGGACTTTTTTGAAGAACATAACCTTCAGCATGAGGAGTGCTTTGGATCTAACTCAGACATGGCCTGCTTCTGACGCACAGTAAGTCTAACTAATGCCTGCTGCAAATGGCTCATGGTACTCAGTCATATCCAATCCTGCACCTAGTGTCAAAATGTTAGGTGACTACTCTGGAATACAGGCAAGGATAAATCAAGAATTGCTGATGAGAATATACTTCTACATTCCACGTTCTTAGTCAAGTCTTAGGGACATGGTTTAGTGGTGAACTTGGTAGTGCTAAGTTAAAAGTCATTTCCAACTAAAACAATTCTATGATTCTGTGATATTAAGTCTATGACAAAATTCCTTTTGGCTTTAATATTAAAGGAAATATAATTAGTGTTTTTCGTTGTTTTCTGCTGGGTTTTGGTGGGGTTTTTTTTACAGATTTTTCCTTCATTGACTAAGCTTTTCCAGCTTTTCCTCATCTGACCCAGCCTTCAGAGTCCTGAACTATCCGCCCAGCACAAAAGAGTCTTCTTCAGGGCTCCAGAGGACAAGTGAAATATTTCAAGTTTACCTTGTGGAGGAATGGAGTGGGTAGGAGTAATTCCTTTAGGATGAAGATATCTATCTAATGCATCTGCCTAGTAAATTGCTGGGTTGTGAATCATTCCTGATGATAGGATAAGATTCCTACTGAATCAGTAATATTAATTTATTCAAGGTCACAAAATCCCATACATTCTAATAGCAGTATTTTGTAAGCATGGTGATCAAAGGATGAAGTGATGCAAGACATCACGGAGCAGCAAAGACAGGCTGCTCTTAAAGAAGCTAAGAGTCACAGCAAGGTAGGCAGGGGCACAGACCTCACCAGCAAGGGAGCCACCCCACCGTACCCAACAGGTCCAGTGACAGTAACCACAGCCAGCCAACAGTACTGATAAAAAAGTCCATAGTGACAAGGCAGGTTTGAGAGCAAGCCAGAAAGTCAAATCAGTGGGATAGGATAAGAGCCAAAATTAGGGAAGTGTTAAACTGGGCACAGGTGTACCAGCAACGTAACTTAGGTGAGTAGCAAGGGCCTGAGCATAAAAGTGGCCCCCAAGCAAAGGAGGGACAGAGCCCCACAAGGGCAGACAGCTCTTTCTCCAAAGCTGCTCTTTCACAACCATCTGAACCAGTGGGTAACTTGGCTGTGCCATATCAGATTTCTGACTGTGGGCCCAGGCAGCAAAACTCTTTGGGATGGGGAGATGCACTCAGGGACCTGATGCAGGGTTTGCTGGGAGCTGTGGCCTTCTTTTATCAAATGAAGTGATGATACAAAGAGAAAAAAATGTGCAGGCTTTCAGGTTCATTGGCTTTTATGTCCACAGACTGCATCTCACATCACCTCATCTCACTTCCTCCTACTCATGTGATTAAGAATGGCAAAGTGCAATGTTTCCCACAGTCACAGAAGTGAAGGCTAGAGGACTTTGAACTTAAAAGCCCCAGTGTTGTTTTGTTGCTTATTGAATAGCATTTCAGTTCCTTAATGATGAGTGAGATTATTCCAGTATGAGATTATTATTATATTATGAACATAGTATTAAGATATTACGAGATCTCACATTTTGTGTTGGAGCCCGTGTTTTGATCAAGAGATTGCTAATCCTGTAGAAGCTTTTACATGTGAAAAAAATAAAGAAAATTATTCATCTCTCCCTTTCTCAATTAAAGGGTGTAATCAATGGGGAACATGCTAGTTGCCCAGTTGAAAGATATAACATTCCTGTTTATGATGGCAGGAGAGACATAAAAATCTTCACAGTCCTTGGCATATCTTCCATGTGGCTTTTGGCACCCGGAGCAATGCCATTTCACCCAGAAAACTGCTGTCTGTTTCAGTGTGGTAACCACACACTAGCCAGGGATAATTTTGGAATAAATCCTTACTTCTTTCTCTTAAAAAAAAAAATCCTTTAAGAAGAGAGGTCAAATTAAAAAACAAATGAGATGTACTTATTCACAGTGTGAATTCTTTGAGAAGCACAAAGTTCTAATTGTTGGAGTGGAAAAATCAACTATTTAAGAAATGTAAAAACCCACTTTTTATTTCAGGTTTGAAACATAGTGGTTCTCTGAGCCAGGACACAGAAATTTTAGCTTTACCTTCTAGGGTTTGGCATCCCATGTATCCTGGCAATTAGTTTGGCCTCTACAGAAAAATTCTGGGCCTAAGCTTGATTAAGAGAACATTTATGAATAACATCCTCAGAAAAATTAAGGCCATGGCCAGGACCAGGCCACAGGGGCAGTAAAGTAGGTATACTCTATGGCTAAGCTGCTCCATAAAACAGAAGAACCAGGCAGCTCATAACTCTTTACATTGATAGCAGTCATCACTCTTATTTCACAACTTGCTAAGCCCAATTGGAAATTCCTGAAATTTTCATTTCACTTATTTCTAAGTACATTTGCCAATTTCAGTGGAAAACACCAGACACCGTGGTGTATTTATGAATATGATGCTATTGATGTGATGGATGAATCATGATTTTACATAGGGAGAGAAAGACCAACCTATTTAATCCCCCTAAAAAACCCTGGAAATTGACAAGGCTTTACCCACATAGGGCCAGATGCTGCAGCCATTACT
Organism: Nyctibius grandis; assembly: GCF_013368605.1. Lineage (NCBI taxonomy): Eukaryota > Metazoa > Chordata > Aves > Nyctibiiformes > Nyctibiidae > Nyctibius > Nyctibius grandis. The sequence continues at coordinate 78,008,053 of NC_090662.1, read as the reverse complement.
CCCACTGATATGACTGAGAAGAAAAGAAGACTACCAGTCTTGTAAGTCTTTGGATCTTTTCAAACTTCGATAGCCGTTTACTGCAAATGTATTTTCAGTTACCAGTGCTCTTTTTAATCCTTCATCAGTCTGGCTACTAAGCTAGTTACTTTGACAGCATGCAGGTTGAGCTGACATATACCTTTAAGAAGTTGGCTTATTGGATGAGAAGTCCCCAGAGTTCGCAGTGGGGCACTCCCTGCACTCTGCACCGGTCCTCAACCAGCGCAACTGTGCAGAGCATGGTGAGAGTGCTGATGCCCACCAAATCCACAGGCTCAGAAAGTCATGTCACCTTAAATCAGGGGCATTGGCGAATACCTTCGAGAGAGGCAGTTGCTGTTTCCACCATTAGAGGTGAGGGAGTCCTTCTCAGGTACTACTGAATAATGAGCTTTGGTGACTGTTGTCATGCTGTGCCCTGTACAGCTGGTCCTTCTACCCTCTGGTCAGAGGTGCTCTGGCAGAAAGCAGAACAGATCTTGATAACGCCCTCCTGGCAACGTAAAATCCACCTAGAAAGAAATGCTGGTTGTGCAGAAAATGCCACAGCCTCTTCCACCAGGAGGTGAGCTATATTGTTATATGTTATACACAAACAACACTACACATGAAACACGTGGTTCGTATAACCCAACTTTTGCTATTTTTATGTTAGGAATCTCTTCTAGAGTAGTTGTCTAGAGTCTTTCTATGCTCATTGAAGAGAAATGGTCACTCTCAAGTGGTGCTTATACTAGACATCTGGGCTAAGAGGGCTCTGGGATGTACGTGTCTGCTGAGACAAAGGCATGGTGTTTCAACTAGGTACCTTGCTTTTAAAACCTTATTAAAAGAATCTCACCCTTACTATGAAAGGTGGAATGCAGTCAGAGGTATCAGAAAGTATCCTTATAGCAAACTGCATGGACTAGAATTTAAACAGGTAGGGGTTTTTCATCTGATGTTCCAGTATCCCACAGAAAGGACGGGTGGTATCTCAGTATGGTATAAAGCAGGAGGTGACAGGTGTCTGTGAGGATCCTCTACCATCTAACATGCAGAAGGTTCATTTTCATAGCCAAAGAGACAAAGATATCTCATGGCCATTCATGAGGTTTTACACACTCACCCATACCTGAACCTTGTCTGCCAGTACTGCTTCCCTTCTTCAGGCACTCCCTTTTAGACTTCAAAGGATGGTTGTCACAACACTAGGGTCAAGTCCCTAGTTACTTCTCTCATTGTCCTGTGACCACCTGCAAGAAGAGTGAGAGGGTATGTTGCTCCAAGGGGCACTTGTCAACAAGGCAAAACTTTCTAGAAGTAAATGGAGTTCCTAGCTTTCTAGTAAGCACTTCTGAGGTGTGGCTTAGTCCTGGTCTCATGACTCTCTAACTGTCTAGTGGCCACCAGAGGAAAGCAAGTGAGATGACTTTTCTGTGCCCAGATGGAAGAGCTGACAAAGCTAGGGCAGGCAGTATGGGTGGAGTGTGTCAGAAATAAGGGACATTTTCAAGCTGTCTGGAAGACAGACTTGCTAAGGGGCCCTATCCACAGCTCATTACTAGACTGCCCAACAGCACTTCAAGGGGAACAACACAACGCTTGTATACTGCAAAAGTGGTTAGGCAGAGTCTCAAAGAAGGATCATTCCAGAGTGTCATGAAGTCATAACGTATGTCAAGGGGAAAAATGGGTCTTGCTGCAAATCTTTTCTTGTGTACAATGCAGTAACAATACCCCTTCCCACACTGTGACATGGCTCTGACCATCACATTAGGAATGTTGCAAAGACAGAGAAAATGGTTCAGATGTGAAAACCATGTCTCTATGGCTGAAACTGACACTTTTTGACTCTCATCTGCTAATAAATTTTGGCTCTCACCTAATTCATTATATTGTTAGCTGTGAAGACATGTGCTAGGAGAAAACTGTTCTAGGCAGTGTAGTTAAAAGCATGCCATTCTCTTCAGAAGGCACATATTCTGCATAGTCCATTGAGTCAGCCTGCAAATCATCTGGTTTCATTATTTTCTCCTTCCTATTTATAAGACTTTTGTGCAAGTGTTTTAACAAGTATTCACAAGTATTTTCTTCCACTTTAGATGAGATTTTCTAATGCAGGAAATATTGTTCTAATTATGTAGCACTTTTCAGCAATTATTCTTGTAATCTCTTTCTTCTCATAATCCTAGACGCTAAGGCCATAGCTATCCACACTGGTATGACTTGCAATATTCCATACCAAACAATGGGAACTATGTCTTCAGGTCTTGAGTTAAAAGTTTGAATACATCTTTCAAATACACTTGGGGCATTTACATGCCTGACAATGAAAATGAGTGTAAACTCTATGACAGTTTTCTGTGCAGCTTGCAAAATTCATACTGGGTTTATATACACATGTACATGTACACATGCGTAATTTAGGAGAGATTTTTTTCAGACAGTTCTGTTCTTACAAAGAATGTCTGGCTTCTTCAGAGCAGAGGTTTGAGATCAAAGATATTAGGTACATCAGTTGTTGCCACCTATATAAACTAAAGCTTGTTTGAGTACAACTCTGGTGTTATAAATGAAGTGGAAAATTTGGTCTCCTTACTGTTAAGACCAGTCACTGAAATTGTTTCACACAACAGATGTGTTTACCAAGATTTCTTTCCAGCAAGTGCTGATTATGAAGATTCATCAAAATATAAGTAGCTGATAAACTGGGAATTCAAAACAGAACAAAAATGTGTTATTAAAAAAAGTTAGCATTGCCGAGAATTTACCAGATTGCAAAGGATATTGCTAATGTTAATTTTAGTTTTTATTTTGAAAAATTTTTAATTTAAAACTGTTTTAAATTTTAACAATAGTTTTCAATAGGAAGTGTTTTAAGTAGTACAAAATTCTTTTCAAGATGGTGTCCTGTGACAAATAAAGTATCTATCATCTCCCTTGCTTTTTTGATGTAATCCTTGGTGGATGGGAAAGGCTTCGCTCTCTGAAGAAGACAGTGCAATGTTGGACACTCAGAAAGTAGCTCCTGTTTTAGAGGAATTAGGCAAGAATGCTACTTCCAGCATCATCTGGTTTTGGTTGGGGTTTTTTTTTGGCATATATCTATATAAATGAGTACGGATTTAGTTTTCTTCATCCAAAAAAAAATCTTGAAAAAATTAATTCAGAAGGCTCAAATAGAAAAAGCAGTAATGTTGATCCCCAAACATAGTATTAAAAGAACTTCTGGGGGCCAGGTTTGGGATTTAGGAGTCTGGCTGAAGATTGTTAACATTTGATATCAACAACAGTGGCATGGAACCTCCCAATACATTCATGGAACCTCCCAATACATTCATTTGCTCGCAAACCACCCCCTAACCTTGTTTGTGGTTTGAAGGTTAATAATAATTATAAAACACTGATGTTACCAAAACTCTATTTTGAAATAAAAACAGATATAATTACTCACTATTATCTAAACTTTGAGAGCAATGTATAGAATAATTTTTTTTCGGTTAAAGTGACATCCTCAAAGTGAGATTTGTCACTTGTATGCTTGGAGGAAAAGCCAGTTCCATAAAATTCTATTTTTGTGGTACTGTACAGGACTTATCTGCCCTTCTTGGATTAGAAGCTTACAAATACTCAGTAACTCAGATCCAGTCGTTCTCAAAATGGTGCTGATAAAGATAACACCTTTTTTGTCACAGCTATGCTTTCTCCTCTGAGAGGTACATACCCTGGCAAGCTGATCTAGTGGAAGTCGTCCCTCCCCACAGGAGAGAGTAGGACTAGATGATCTTTTAAGGTCCCTTCCAACCCAAACCTTTATATGATTCTATGCCTACATGGACACAGCTTTTGATACATCATCTCGAGTTGCATCTTATCATGGTTGCAATAATGCATACAAAACTCATTCAGATGGCAGACAATGCTCTAGTATTAGAAATCCAGTTCCCCTCACTGCTATCTTCACAGTAGACTCTTCTTGAGAGTTGTTTGGTTTTTTTTTTTTACATAGAAGTGGGATCAAGGATAAAAAAAATGCCATACAAAGGGGCTTATTTTTTTTGCTCTGGGCAATAATTGTCAGCAGTTTTGCAGATCTTAGATTAGATTACTGTGAGACCATGGTACTTACAAGCATTTCTCTCCCTGTCTGTGAGAGTCAGCTGGGCCTTGTCCCAGATTCTGAAGGAGGCACCTGTTGTGCCAGCTCTGACCAGGGGAGTAAGGGGATAGCTGAGGTGGGGAGCTGCTGTTTTCAAGAACTTGAATTTCCCATCTATTCCAAGCCTGGGTGGGAAAGAGGGATGGGAAGCTCCTATATGCAAATGCTTTAATTTCCATGGAAAATGAAATAACAGAACTACAGAATAACAAAAAAAGAATGTTGTTGTCCCTTTTTCCCAACCTGGCACTAGATTTTTCCCTTTCCTCCCTTTCTGTGAGTGAAAAGCTTTGGAGAGTTCCTTCTCTGGCTACAGCATTACTTCCAGCAAAAGTACCATTTCACCTTCTACTCCAGGGGCAGGTGCTCTACTTCAGAAAGCAAAAAGAACCAGAAGTGGTCTGAAAAGCTGGAAATTTAAGTGGAAGTTTAAGTCAAGAAATTGGACAATGTATGCTGCAAAACTGTTGGAATAGCTTCTTTTCCAGAGGTTGACTCCCATTGCCATCTTTTTGATGAACACAGACTCATTAGATGTTTCTGCTTACAACTTGTGATGTTGCCTGTACCATTTGTGCATTGCAGTCATAATCCGAGAACTATTCAGAATGGAAAGGAATCAGGGTGGGTGTCAAGACGATGGGGCCAGACTCTTCTCAGTGGTGCCCAGCAACAGGACAAGGGGCAACGGGCACAAACTGAAACATGGGAAGTTCCATCTGAATATGAGGAAAGATTTCTTTAGTTTGAGGGTGACAGAGCACTGGAACAGGCTGCCCAGTGAGATTGTGGAGTCTCCTTCTCTGGAGATGTTCAAAGCCCGCCTGGACATGACCCTGTGCAACATGCTCTAGGTGAGCCTGCTTTGGCAGGGGATTGGACTAGATGATCTCCAGAGGTCCCTTCCAACCCTAACCATTCTGTGATTCTTTAATCCAACCTCCTGCTCAAGGTGAAATCCACGTTGAGTTCAGATGAGGCTGCTTAAGACTTTGTCCAGTTGGAACTTGAAAACCTCCAAGGACAGATATTCCACAACATCTGTGGGCAGCTGTTCCAGTGATTAGTTGTCCTTATCATGATTTTTTTTCCTTGTACACAACTTAAACCTAAGTTGTTTCAGTTGATGATCACTGTTGCTCATTCTCCTGCTGTGCACCTTCCTAAAGTCTTGGCTCCATTTTCTGAATAACTTCCTTGTAGACATGGGAAGTTATTAGGTCTCCTCTCCTCCCACCAAGCCTTCTCTTCTCCAGGCTAAATAAGCCATGATCCCTCAGCCTCTCCTCCTAGCTGATGGGTCTCAGCTCCATGACTGTCTTGGTGGCATTCAACTAGACCTGCTCAAGTTTATAACTATCATCTTTCTTGTTTGAGGGGGTAGGGAGGTGTTGGGACAAATCTGGGTGCAGTGTTTCAGATGTGGCCAAACAGATGCTGAATAGAGGGAAATAATCACTTCCCTCAATCAACTGACTACGTTCCTCTTGCTATCAGTCAGGACACTGTTAGCCTTCATTTCTTCCAGAGTGCAATGCTGACTCCTGTCCAGCCTTCTGTCCATCAGGACCCCGTGACCTCCAGGTTGTTTTCAGCAGAACTTCTACTCATCCAATCAGTCCCTTGGCTGTACAATTATTTGGGGTTTGTCCATCCCATGTGCAGGACTTTGCAATTGTCCCTCTTGAATTTCATAAGGTTCCTGTCAGCCCATTCCTCCAGCTTGTCCAGCCCAGTCTCCAACTGAATGACAGGTGTGCATGAGGATTATATGGACTGTCCTCAACTAGCTTGGTGAGGCTGCATTCCCTCTTCTCTAGGTCATGGATAAATGGTGAAGTGCTGGGACTCTAGCACCTACTATTTTATGGATAAATGAGAATTTACACACTGTACTGGACTTTTAAGGGAACTAAAGACCTTTACATGTGCATGCATGCAAGTTGTAAGGCATTTACAGAGAGCAAATCAAGGCATGTGTATGGACTTTTCCTGCATGAAACCACAGAGCCTGAGTCCTTCATATAACATTATTCCCCCTGCAGGCACTCTTGTTGGGAATCTCAAGAGACTGAGTGGCATTTGAAGAGTTTTATGTAATGAGATCTTAGTATTGCTATCCCTAAATGTTTCCATATAGTAAGTCAAGTCCCCTTAAAGCACTGAGATTTTCTTTAAATCAAGTTTTCCTATGTGGCAAGGTTTTGGCCTTTTTTTTATGTCTCTTGAGTTTTGAATCATATCAAAGTTTCTCTATAAAAAAATGGTAAAAGTCATAAAATGGCAAGTGTCCCCCAAGACTGTGAGTGAGAGAAATATTTTATCGTGCAACTCAGTATAAAAGTGTGAAGGCTGAAAACTCTAAAATGGTCTAGGAAAGGCATTTCTTCCTGAGTTAATTTAATCATAGAATCTTTTTAGTTGGAAAAGACATTTAAGATCATCGAGTCCAACCGTTAACCTAACACTACCAAGTCCACCACTAAACCATATCCTTAAGCACCATGTTAATGTCATCTTAAATATCTGCAAACGCTGTGCCATGAAGTTCTAGAAAGAAAAAAATAAATCTTTGCACTTATCAACTGGTGGCACAGGGGAAGAACAGCCACAGAGAGCACTTTATTCAGATAAAGTTTCTGCCTGGAATTCCTCTGGTGACACATGCAGAGGCACTGCAACTTGACCAAAGCTCAGAATTGCTTGGGTGATAAAACTGTGGAAAGGAGAGCTTCTTCGGTCTCCCTCTCTCTTTTATTACTTTAACTAAAATTTGTGGATTTTTTTTTTGTTTTTATCTTTTTTGAAATAAAGAGTAGACAAGTGGCTTGCAGAACCTAGGATATTTATTTCTCAAGGTGAGGACTATAGGCTGCAAAGTCACATATCTAAGCTCTGGTAAGAGACAAACTTGGATACACAGGCCATACTCAGCATTTCTTGTCTAGAATCTCTAGGTAGCTCCCCACCAGCATACAATCTTTTTTTCTTATGTGAAGGTGCCTAATTCTTTTCATTCATTCTTGTGGAGGCCCAGGTGGCTAACAGAAACACCTGGTTTCCCTTTAGGAGTCAAGGTGCTGTAACTTAGACACTTTGTTCTTTATTGGATCTAGGTCTTGCATACTTGCTTGATTGTAAGAACATCCCTGATTTAGTTGAGACAGAAGTTTTACAGGTGCTATAGCTGAACTGGCATAAATCAATACATGGAGGTACATCACCTCTTTCATGGCTCTTAGGCAGAAATTTGCCATATCACAGTAAATTAACATAGACATGCAAGTCAGTCTTTGCACTGATATGCTGTAAGGTAGTGGTAAAGGCTTCCAGCATGAGTAGAGCTCAGTTTTGAGTCCTCACTAAGCCCCTTTTGCACCAGTACAGTAGAAGAAGAGACAATGAATATTGACTTAAAGAAAAGTGCTTAAATTGCTCTCTTTTTTGTAGGAAGTTCTTCAGTAGCCAAGAGCTGTCATTGTAGACCTCTGCTATCCACTGATACATAGCAAGCATGCTGGGGTGCTTCCTCCTCTCTAGATAAGTGTGCTGGATTAACAGTGGTGTTCTCTCTCCTTCTTTCCCAGTTTGCATATAAGAGTCGCTAAAGAGTGCAGCTCTTAATAGCAGAGTTAAAAATAACAGCTGAGGCTACATGGGAACATACTCAAAGAGTGGGGCTGGGTGGAGGTTAGAAGCAGGGTCTTAAGCAAGCTTCACATAAAGTCCTGTTTCTCATCTTCCAGAAGTTATGGATACAGTACACAAATAATAGTCAGCATCAAATCCCTGCAGAATGTGTTTATCTTGAGGACTCTCCTCAGGTCCTAATTAACGCTGAGTTTTTAGTAAAGAACATACTTCTGATATATATCTTTCCCCAGACTTCTTTACTTGAACATTTTTGAAGGGCAAACACCCAAAAAGAAATTACCCACTGACTCGCTCCAATCTTGTCGTTTAGAGCTTCAGCCACACCTTCATACAGTTTCAGTCCTCAGCTCCTTGTCATTGCAAGGACCTCAGGCACTGGTGGCAATTCAGTCTCTCATGGTTTCCACTCATGGTAATCAGACTGATCTCTTGGGAACAGAAACTTTTCAGCTCAGGTGTCTGGGTTTAGTATGAGAGGATTTGGGTGACACTTAATAAACAGCACTATACAGGAGGTGATTCAGTGGTCTCCTGTGGCTTTTAAATTTTCTGAATGTCTGAAAATCTACTCAGGTTTATCCAGCTCTCCGACCCCAAAATGGTATCATTAACTATTGTATCAATAAATAATAGTGATAGGGTTGTTATTCTCATATATATATATTTAAACCTTGTTTACATCTTGCTAAATTCTTTGTTTCAAGAACATCCTGTAGCAATGACCAATTATATGTTCTGCTAAAAAGTATTTCATTTCACCATATTTAAGTGACTCACCTTTTAACTTCCCTGAATGTGGCTTTTCTCCCTTTTCAGAGCATCTGTGATATTGTATACTCTTCTCTTGTCCTTGCTATTTACTTCTTCTCTAAAGAGAAGGAATCCTTTATTTTTCACTAATTTTCCAAACCTGGAAACTATCTGATATCTTTGCTGAGGCAGAACTGACTAGAGATAAGACCAGATGTGATAAGTGGCTTTATACCAGTTTCTGTATTATTTATTCCATGTGTCCTCAGGTTGCCCCGCTCTGTTGTCTAACAGCTAAACAATACCCTCGCTTGCTTTGAGGGAAAAAACCCAAAAAATCCAAGTATTTCACATGTACTTATTTAAAAACAAAGCAAAGCAGATGGAATATTTGAATAGCCCTAACCATTACGCTTCAGTGTCAGAACTTTTGGTTTGTCTTTCATGGGGTGCACCCATGGCTTTAGTGTCCCAAACCGTCAGCCTGCAGGCTCATGCCAATCCATAAAGAATGTGAAACATTGCTTTTTAAATTTAATTTATGTTTCTTTGTTTGCAGAGAAACTTTTGTTCCCCAGCTTCAAGCAGAGTTTGAAGCTGTTTCCATCCTTACAGCATGCTGCTTTCCCTCCAGGAGATAGCATTATAGAAAATATTATATTCTAATAGCATTAATTTCAGGGGTTTTTGAGACTTAAAAGCTGATCCTTATTTGAGCAAAGTATCTTTTAAATAGCAGTAGCTAGGGAGGGGTTGGGGGGGCAAAAAGAGATTTTGCCGCCTTCAAGACCTCTCTAATTTACTAGGGTGATTTAAAGTGTCCTCAGCATACGGTTGAGTCTAGACTACATGTAAGGCAGGACTGGAAAACTCTACAAGTAAAATTGAAATCTTTATTTTAACTCTTTTCCCTATAAATTTGGTTCTGTTTTTTTTTTTCACCCTCAGCTAATTACATTATAGGTCATTAAGGGATGGATGGAAGAGGATGGAACCAGGGTATTAATCTGGGATTTAGAACTACACTCAGGTCCTTTCTTTTCCATGAACTTCTGGTAAATCCTTGGTTGAGGCCTGTGATCCCAATTTCCCAGACGTATGTAAGTAATTAAACACTCCCGAAAACCACAGAAACTGGATACTTTACTAGGATCCTGATCGTTGAGAGTCTTCAGCTCTTCACCTGAAAAATAGAAATAGAATTGCTTTCCTACCTTACAGAGTAGAAAATACGGTTTGTAGAAAACACATGAAAGATGACGAAGAGTTTGGAACCTGCAATTATGCAGAAATAGGGATGGAGGGTCCTACATGTGCACCTACATGAGGCATATGAGTGTACACGTTAACATATTTTCAGATGGGAAACCCTTCTTCACTGATCACCCTGGCAGCCACTTCAGAAGACTCAGAGAAACTTAGATAAGCTTTACACAGGCAAGTAACTTTAGTTATGTGAATCTTAGGTGAAAATGAAACCCGCTGTTTTGCAGAGTTGACTCATCACGGCATGTGTGGATAACTCTATAGTTTTGATTCATTTACTACTGGTCTTAAAGGCTTCTGTGATAGGGTAATTTTTAGGCTGATTTTCTAAAGATATAATGTTTCTGTGAACATACAGTCTGTCCATCCATCCTTCCTAATAGCTTTTGAACTCACCAGTCTATTTCAGCTCAATTTGAAAGCAAGGTAGAACTGAAGACAAGTGCCTGTGAATTTTCATGAGAAAGGGTAGCTGAGTAGAGGAAGAACATTCAGATTAGTGCTTTCACTGAGGAAAAGGCAATCATAACTTAGTACCTTATCCACCTGAAAAAGTAGCAACCAGCTGAGTAGGCAGCACATGTATTGCCCTAAAACAGCTGGGACCACTGCCTCAGCCAACTGCTAAAGCATACAGAATGCCACTGTGGAGAGGGGAAGGAGAGGACATGCTGTGAATGTCATAAAGATGGTGGGAATGGGGAATATGAGAACAGGGGACAGTGCACAATTCCATAGGAAACCAAGCATCCAGAGCTGTTCTCACTTTTTTTTTTTTTGTTTTCTCTTGTGTTGGTGCTATCAAAACCTCTTTCTGTGAGGGCAAGGGCAAGGAGAGAGAAAGGCATAGCAGGTGCTAACTTAAAACTTATAAAACAGGGAAGCAGAGCCAAGACTGATGCCTATGGCAGTGAAGGTCCTGGACAGAAAGAAACAGGCTGCCCTGCAAGCATGTGAGTTAGAAGTCTGGTTGTGTGGGAATGGGAGAGAGGATACGGTTGCAAGCCTCCTATTTAGTTTGTGGGACTTAATAGCTCTGCTGTGTATTTGGGGCCCACCGAAAAGCAGACAATATTATCTATACACTCTACTCTTTTCCTCGGGGGTGAAGTAAGGACAGGGTTCCAGTCAGACCTTACCGTGTTTCCCAGCTTTTGTGGGTTTCAGTCAGCCCCTTGTAGTTTAGTGGAGGGAATTTTTTTTTTTTTTGCTGTGGTTTGAATACTTAAGGAATATACTCTAATGCACCATTGTAATTTCAATTGGTTTGCATGTTAGCCTGATTATATAAACCCCTTGGTTTTGCCTTCCAAATGCAAGAAAGTCCATTAGACAGCATGTAAGATTCACCCCCTCGGTCTCATTTGTAGCTGTAGGGAGGGTGGTGGGGGGGAAAAAGCTATTGTGTGAAGAAATAAGAGATTCTCAGTGAAATGTGGTGATGCATGTCACATTGTTGGAAGGAAGCAATGGGACCCCTGGTCTGAAGCACATGAAAATATTTGGATCCACTAGTGAGCCTCTTCTGCACCCTTTGTTCATGCAGCAGCCTGCAGTGGCAGCCTCTGCACCAAAGGCTCCCAGCTCCACAGGGCAGTTCGGCCAGGATATTTTTGAATACCCAACACTACATGCTGGCTGTTTATCTAATTCTGTGGATAGCATCAGTTAGCTCCTCAACCAGGACTCACTCCTCTTTGGTGCTTGCATTTGGCACGAGTGGGACCATTACAGTGTAGATTGCTCACTGGCCTGATGGTGCAAATATTCTTAGAGGCAGGACGTACCCTTGCAACACTGGGACTCCGAAGTGAGTGTGTGTAACTCTAGCTGCTTCCATGGCTTTGTGCAGATATGCACAACTTGAGGATCTAACTCAGAAATACCACTTTTCCTAGCCCTTTCCCTCCCCATGGTGACACACACAATATATTTTTTTTCTTTTTTATTTTAGGAAGAAACACTTCTCAGGATCCCCTTTTTTACAAAAGGAAACAATCATTTTTCCATTATACTAACATATTTCTCTGTGGGAACTGCGAGAGAAAGAGCTCTGCCAAATATATTCCGCTTTTTCTCCTTTTCTTAACATATGTTGTCTTGAATCAGTGAGAGGTCTCCTATGCCCAAATATGATTAAAAACCATATAAGTTAAGTCTTTTTGAGCTGAGAGCACGTTATAAAAGCTTCTGTGAGTCAACAGCAATTTTACAGTCTTAGTTTTGTGTGGTCCTTGTTTGGAGAGTATTAGGCATAAAGTTGTCATACTGGAGCTCTAATGGGTGCACTCAGTAGGTGTGATTTATGGGACTTGTTGCCTTGTGAGAATGAAGTCATGTACTGTATCAGGGTTGCCCTGAAAATGAAGCAATTAAATTTTGTCGTCTTTCTTTCAAAGGTGTCCTGAGTGAGGGTAAGAGCAAGCATGGGGGAATGTAAAATGGGGGGTAGGAAAGAGAGCTGATTAGATTCCATCTGTTGATGAACACTTACAACACTTTTTCTGAAGCCTTTAATTGAATTTCATTTGCTGAAGCCTAGTGCCACGTCTGGAGGCAAACAGCACGTCTTTTACTTGCCAGTTCTATTTATATGCCTGTGAAGTAGGTCATTGTAATGAATACAGATGGGCAATAACTACAAAGTTATTGCATAATTTTTCAAAATTTTATGATTGCCTTTCCTGCTTCCTCTTAGAATAATGGCTCCACTGTACAGCCTGCAGACCATTCACTATATCTTTCCTACATTTTACCACTTCAGCAGATTTTAATTTATTGGAGACACACTAGAAGTGGTAGGTAAACAATCTACAGAAAGAATCCAATTTATAAGACAAGGAAGACTTGAACCAGTATTAAGTTGCTTTGGAGATCACTTGGTGAATGCAAGTATATACGTTTTTTCGTCTCTCTGACTTGGCAGCAAAGGGCAGTGAGTGTGTGTGTGGGGAGGAAGTCAACTGAAAGCCACCCACCGCCAGCTTTACAGAATATAGAACAGGTTTGTAATAGGATGTCTAGTTGGATGGAAAGTGTTTTTGTACAATTTGCAGGCTTAAACCTGCCTTGGGGAAAGTTTCAGGCCTGCTACGAGAAATCCAATTATCTTTCACAGGGATGAAGCAGGCTTGGTTTTGCCACCCTGGTACTATCTTGAGTAGTCTTGACCTGTGACTGTCATTCTGCTTTCTCCTCTCTCCAGTCCAATCCTTTCTACTTCCACTTCTGAAGTAATGAAGTGGAGCACTTTTACCTGAGCTGTGTTTACAAGTAAACCAACTTCTGAGAGTACAATCCATCTCCCATTTAAGTCAATGGAAGTCTTTGAGTTGATAAAAGGAGTATTGGATGTGTCCCTAAAACAACTGGGTTTAAATCTTGGCCACACTGAAGTTGAAGGCAAAGAGAAACTGGAATTTCACCCCGGTGTCTATGCATCATCTGCTGTATTGGCAAAGATTATCGCAAAGTCTGTTTCCCCTTCAAGGCAGAGCTAAGTGCTTTTGAACCACATGCAGCTTTTTTTAGTCTCCCTTCTGAAACCAGTCCCAACTCAATCTGCAGTCCTCAGGACCACCAATAATGAACTGTATGAATGCCAGTTAAGCTGGTCTTTGAAGCTCGTTTTGGGACTGGCTTGTGATTACATAATTGACTCTCAAAACCAAAGACCTTTGACCTAAATATTCAGAAATGTATTGCATTTTGAGTGCCCAGCTAGAAATCTGTCAGAGACACTTGATTTTCAGAAGGGTCCCTGCATCTAAAATTCCTGACTTCTCAAATTGCTTCATGGTATATAATAAAAAGTTTGGATACCTCAGTCACTTTTGGCAACTGAAAAATTCTTTCATTTATCAAATTTTTACAGCACACAACACCAATGAATGCTTACACCGTAAAAGTATGCTTTGGGGTTGAATTCCCATTCATCTTTCTTTGGTTGATCTTTCTAAGTAAAACTATCAGGACTAATAACTGATCATGAGGGCAAAAGTGGTTCTGTAAGCTGGTTTTGCCAACACGGCGAACACTATATCCCCATCCAGCAATAGCAGATTTTTGTCATTGTTGTCTGCTTTTTATTCAAACCTGGGATACAAAAGATCATTTCTCATTGTTTTTTTTCCCCATAATTTTGTGGCATTTCGTTTATTATCTACTGTTATAATAAATTTGACCCTTGCTACCCTCTCTGAATAAAGGGCATCTGTTGTGTTTTGTTCGCCTTTCCCTGAAGCATAAGGGCTCTGACTTTGCTAGATGAATTGTCTCAAGAAACCACAAGCACATACTTAGTACTGCGCCAGCAACTTCATAATACTATTGTGAACAGAGCTAAAATGTTTTTTGATGTCTTTTCTTTCATTCTGATCAACAGTTCAAAATTGGAAGAAGAACTGAAGCCAGCAGTTTCATGGTCTCTCAGTGGCCTCCCATCCTCCTACTGGAATCTTTAAGTCTTCAGCCTGAATCGTGCATAGAGCAGAGGAAGGTAAATCTGTTTAACCTTCACTGCTGCTCCAAACACCAAAACCTATACTATCAGCATTTCAAATCATAAGTTTCGCTTTCACATGCAGACAACCATCTCCTTCATACGAGGTTACAAACATTTTAGATTCCTGATCTCCTCAAAAGATTTTACTCTTACTTTTCCCTCCTTCTATATTTTTTTAATACTTTAGCGTAGCTGGTTCTTTCACCATATGGAACCACTTCTACCTTCTTATTCCCTGAACACACTTTCCCACTCAACATGATGACATGTGACCACTCAACTCATAAACAGGAGTTAGGGAAACAGAGGTTAAACCACGGGCACCAAAAGTGGTTTTGAGAATGCAAATGTGGAAAAAGTGGGATAATCCACAAGCATGTGGTTTGTTACCATCTGCCTCATGCTCTTAATGTGTAAGCACATTCACCCAGAGTTTACAATTGAAGGGATACAATGTTTTTTTTCCTGGTAAAATACTGTGCATTTTGGCTTGAAAAGCATGCTTGCTTCCCTTCCCGTGGTGAGCCTACAGGTGCTGCACGCTGCTATTATGGTTGATCTTTTTCAATAAAGATCCCACACAGGCCAGGATACTAAACATGCAACTCAGCCTGATCCTGATGGATTGCCTGTAATCCCACATCTGCCTTCTTCCTCCTGCAGCCCCATCTAGCGGCTTGCCACATGTGTACATCTACCATACCACCTATCTACACAGGTATGTGAATGAGAAATGTGTAAAGAAAGGTATACATATGTGTAGAAATACATGTAAGCAAATGCATATCTTCACCCGCATGCATACAGCATGGGGCAGGTTTCAAAAGTTGTTTAGCATTCCAAGAAAGCCAACAGCATCCTGGCTTGTATCAGGAATAGTGCGGCCAGCAGGACCAGAGAAGTGTTCGTCCTCCTGTACTTGGCACTGGTGAGGCCACACCTCAAGTATTGTGTCCAGTTCTGGGCCCCTCACTACAAGAAAGACATTGAGATGCTGGAGAGAGTCCAGAGAAGGGCAATGAAGCTAGTGAAGGGTCTGGAGGGTATGTCCTATGAGGAATGGTTGAGGGAACTGGGATTGTTTAGCCTGGAGAAAAGGAGGCTGAGGGGAGACCTTATCACGCTCTACAACTACCTGAAAGGAGGTTGTAGTGGGGGCAGTCGGCCTCTTCTCCCAGGCAACTAGGGACAGGACTAGAGGACATAGCCTCGAGCTGTGCCAGGGGAGGTTCAGGTTAGACATTAGGAAAAATTTCTTCACAGAAAGGGTTATTAGGCATTGGAATGGGCTGCCCAGGGAGGTGGTGGAGTCACCATCCCTGGAGGTGTTTAAGAAAAGACTGGACATGGCACTTAATGCCATGGTCTAGTTGGCACGGTGGTGTTAGGTCAAAGGTTGGACTCGATGATCCCAGAGGTCTCTTCCAACCTTATTGATTCTGTGATCACTTGGGCATTATTTAGGTAACTGGCAGCTGCCACACAAAGACAACAAACTTGCCTGCAGTGGCAGAGAGAGTTGTTACTGAGGTAGCATAGTCTATAAGGTACCTGGAAAATACCATCCCCTGGGTGTACATACTGGGCACAGCTCCAGGCTGCTCCAGTGTTGTCACCAGCTGGGGCTGCCTCAGAGCTGGCCAGCGAGGCTGGCGGCTCAGGGGCTGTCTGCACCACTGCTGCATGGACTTTTCTCAAAAAGGAGCTGGCTTTTGAGAGAGCTCATGCCCAGTGTATCATGAGTGGCTCCAAGGTGCCACAGGGATTATATATCTCTTAAAAAGAGTGAAAGTTAATATGTACCAAAAGGTTAATGCATACCAACAGGGGAAAAGAGGGATGGGTGAATATGGAAATAGCTCCCCATCTTTTGCACTTTGACTTTTCTTTGCTGTAAATGTCCATCCTACAGATGAACGCTCAAAGCTGAATGCTTCTTTCTTAACCTTTCTTGTTCTTTTACTCTTTCATTAATTAAGATTTTCCATTGAGAATAGGCTTAAGGTGACTAAACAAAGGAAGAAGACTGGCTAAGACAGTGGCAGAATATAGGAACTAGTGGGGCATATGATGGAAGATGTGGTGTCTCAGGCAGAACTAGAAAACAGATAATGAAACACAGATCTTATGAGAAGCTGCTGAAACAATCCTGCTACCCCAGTCCTGCTTTTGGGAAGCGATGCTTGGCACCTCTTTACAAAGAATCGGTCTTCAGCTTCTGACTTCAGGTCCTTCTGCTGGAACTCACTGGCCAACACAGGCGGCCCTGAGAGCACCTCTCAGCCCTCAGTGCCTTGGCTTCTGGCTCTCAGCGACTATTTTGACTGAGACACTTCACCATGGCCACTTATTCAGAAGGAGCGATTAACTGGAAGCAGGAGGGGAAAGGCTGTGTGAGGCACCCGAAACAGGTAGAGCCATTTCAGAGAATGACTAGACCCCAAAATTTGTCTGAAGCACAAGACCTGGCTTAAATGCCTGACCTGTTTGTGAAATCTGGCACCAGAAGTGTTAGCAACTTCTGGGCAGACTGGAATCAGGGCTGTAATTAAATACAGAGACTGGAATCAGGGCTGTAATTAAATACAGAGACTGAAATTAGTCAAGAGCTTCTTCAGGGTCTGGGGGACCCATGACACAAGGCCATGTTAGCAGCACAGCCCAGGGATTCGCTCCTCCTGCCAGCCACGCTTCTGTCATGTGGGTGACATGCTACACGGTTTCTGGATCTGCTGTTCAAATTTTCATGTGCTTTCATTATACTCCAGAAGGGAACCATGTCTTTTCACATTGAAAAGGTCTAATGAAGCAGGGAGGTGGTGAGCTGAAATTTCTAGGTTTGGGACTCAGGTCTGCTGCTGACAGACTTCATGCAGGTCATTTCACCCTCTGTCTTATAGCCTCCCACCTGCAGAAAACAGTGTTAATAATATTTAACTACCTCACGGTACTAAATTGTAGCTTAATTAATGGTTTGCAAAGCACTTTGAAATGCTCACTTGAAATAGGCAAAGGATAATTAACATCATGTATTTATTTAGTGAGCTTTCCTTGCCAGGCACAATCTTCCCAAAATTCCCCTTGAAATAACTGTTTGCACTGCTCTAGGAAAAACAAAGCGGTTCAGCCAGTATGTTTTCTGTGGGGAGACTTTTTGCTGCATGAATCAGATGGTTGAAACTTGAAGAGAGCTGCTGCCAAGACGAGGGGCAGACATGTTCCTGAACAGGGAGGGGAGATGAACAGATGCACAAGTGTTTGTGCTCCCTCAGAGACGTATGCATTGTACTAGGCAACCTTAATGACACAACTACAAGGCTACTGTTCACTTCTGAGCTTGGCCAAAACAGGCCCCTATTCTTCTGTAGGACTGCGGCTCGTCTCTTTCTTCTGTAGGACTGCTGCTCGTGTCTCGTGGGTGAATGTGGGCATCAGCTAGACAGCAAGGTCTTCAGAGCTGACCTGTTTTTATGAGAGATTTCATACCTCCCCTTCACTGTTCTTTCCAAATTTTGCTAAATATGGGATGATGGCTTGAAGACCAGGACAGGAAAAAAATCTCAAATCTGAATCACTCTTGTCATAGTGAAGCTTGTACCTCTGCCCAGGAAAAGTCACAGATTCAGATAGCTGCCCTACCAAGTTGTGCTCTCTGTTTATGCAATGGATGCAGCACAAGTGATGAAGGTGGGACGCAGTCCCCAAGAGCAAATGAGGCAGGACACAAGAAAACACAGTCTACCTGGGAGTCTTTGTGGGGTCCTGATTTCTAGGCGTACCTGCAGCGTTGGAGAGAAGAGTAAGTGTTAGGTTTGGCTTGAATGATGAACAAATAATTTCCAGTAAGAAGTTGCTTATTCTTGGCTAGGACTGTGTAAATTGAATTTTAGGTCTAAATTTTGAGTTGACCATGGTCGTGGTCATTCAGTCCAGAAAGGAATGACTGACATTTTCGTAACTCTCTGCTCTGTCTTTTTTCACTTTCTTGCCCCTGAGGTGAGATTGGGAGAAAACCTTCATACAGTTCCTACAACTTTTCCCTGGCGTTATGAGTGAGAAATGGGAGGTTCAAAGCAAACAGGGGAATTTAGTGCCTAAACCAAGCACTAGTTAGTCTGTAAGATTATAAACACTGAAGATTGCTCTTGAGGCATATTGTAAAACCCTGCCTCCTAATGGGGATAGAGGCTTAAGTCGTAACTGCATTTCACTGGTAGTCTGGGTTCAGGAGCTCGGTTCCATATGCCAGGCCTTGGAGAATGGTAACTAGGAAAATAAGCCCAGTGAGTCCTCTGTGCCTGTGCTGATAATTTTGTGTGACTCTTTAGAAGAGATCACGTCACTGAAGAAATGAACGTATTGAAAACGCTGCTTAGAGGCTTTCAGATAAACTAGAGCTATTTCATCACATTGATGATTTTTGTTTGTTTATGTCAGCATTGCTAACCTGAAACTTTCATAAAATGTGAGTCAACACCCTCAAAATAAGGAAATTAGTTTAAAAATCAGGGCATTTCTAAAATAAATAAATAAATATAGCTTGAGTTTTTACTTTCCCTCCCAATGACCTTCTGATTTTTAAGTTTTTAGATCTCCCTTTCAAGCTTTCCTCTATAATCACACAGGTTGGAAAAGTTTTTTTGATGGGTTTTTTTTTTCAGTGAAAGCAGAGATTGTAACTTAATCACATGCCTTTGTCAACTGATGCTGTAAAAGCATCAAATACAGAAAGACTCAAAACAAAATCAGTGAAGTTGTAAACTGTAACATCCGCCTGTTGCACCCCACATTGCAGATCTCACACCCGCCTTTGATCCAGCACCCCCCGCCCTGGGTGGGAGCTCACAAGGGCAGGGCCACTTCAGTGCAAGGACACAGGAATCTGGGTCAGGACAGGAGACCACATCTCAGCCTCACCGCCCTGACCACTGACCCACTTATTAAGCACCAGGTCCCACCTGCCCTCACAGCAGGTCACACCTTACTCCAGGATTAGCTTTGATGAGATCAAAGAAACTGCCTGCAGAATAAGTTATTAACCTGAGTAAGGCTGGAGCAGATCTCAGGTTGCCTCTGAATTCAAGCGCAATTGAGCTGGTAAGGTCAGGCTTGTCCCTTTCTTTGACTTAAGCCTACCACAATGCAGAAGTGCCCTCTAATATTGTTCATGAAATAGAAGGCCTGCATGCTCAAGCAAAGCTCCTGATAGCTGCAGGTGTATTTTTCTTGGGAAGCTAAATTGCTAGAGAAACAAAAGTTTTGGTTAGTTTAATTTGGCAAGACAAAAATGCCGTCCTAGGGGAAGACTTTATTTAGAAACTTTATTTTCCCCTGTTAACTTAGATATTTTGTTGAAAAAAAGGTTCAAAAGTTCAGAAGTTCACAAGAAACTTTTTTTGGTTTAGTAAAAGAAATAATTATTTCCCAGTTGGGTAGGACACTCCATAGATTAATTTGTTGTTACAGAACATGTTGAAACCAAAAGTGGCATTTCATTAGTTTTTGTGCTATAGTTTTAAATCTTTTTCTGTGCAACTCATTTGCCTAATATAAGAGTCTATAGCCCCAGTGCAAAAGGAAAAGGGGACTGCTTGTTTCTAAGAAAAAATCTGGCTTTGCTAGCATGAGGTATGCAACATGTAATTCCACCAGCCATTCTTTTTCCTTAGTGGAATGAAGTCTAATTATTTTAATTGCTGACATTTCCTTACTTTAATTAAGAAATACTCTTCACCATTGGAAACCTGATCATGACATGAATGATTCTTCTCCAGACAAAACCAAGAATGTTCAGCCAACCTCAAGGTCAGCTACTAGGTGACAGCTGGCACTTGAAACCAGGAGATAAAAATAGTATATAGTCTTTATGTGTGCTGAATGGGCAATGTGTCTGCAGGGTGGTTTTGGTGGGGGAAATATGGAGGTTGCTGTGGAATGAAATATTAATCCGACTTTTTTCTACACAGCCTGAGTTCACAGAAGCAAAACAATTGCTGCATGAAGTGCCATTTAATATTAGACTAAAAATAGGGTTCACCTACCAAGCACAGTATATATCATTCTGGGTACTTTAGCTTTAGGAATACTACAACACAGGCTTTGGTAATTGAGAGAAGGCCCAGAAAAGAAAAAAATAAGGTTCACTACAGTCTTAGAAAAAGAAAGAAGCCATAGAGGAGACATCATCATCTAACTACGTGGGACAGACCTAAAAAAAAAAAAGAAAGAACCTGGAGGAAAGATGCAAGAACATAACACAGGATAATTAACAAAGAACTCCAAACAAAGCCCACCGCTTGGGATTCAGTAAATATTGCACTGTGTGCTGCATGTTCCTGTTAGGATGAATGAAAATGCCATCTTTGAGCTTGCTGCTTCTGGGCTCCAGATGGTCAGTTCTGGGGGCAGGTTCACAGCACAGAGAATGGCAAGAAGATTCATCAGAGCATCCCAAAATAAACCTGTGTATAAAAATGTAGTGAGTATTTTGAAAGACAGTTATGGGGAGTGACAGGTAAGACTTCTGGCTCATTGCATGAATGGCAGGACATATCTATGCCTCCTTGTCTGATCAAACCAGGCAAATGCTAGCAGAAGGGGTGAATGTCATCAGGTGCATGGGAAGCTGCTTACTTGTGACTTGGGAGACCCTGGAGCTCTCTCACAGAGAGTCCTGACCTTTGGAGGGCAGCTGGGAGGTGTTACTGTGGGTGGTTTCTTAGTTTATATTTCCTCAGAGAATCCTCAGACACTTCAAGCAGCTATAGCCAGATTAGATGACCGGTCAGCCTTTTCAATTCCCACTTTATAGCAGGTGAAACAATAAAAAAAAGTATTGAGTAAGGAACACTAACCTGTATTCAGAGCTTTTTAATAAATTATAAATAAATATATCTGCTTCATTCCTTTGAATTCTACCCGCTTGTGTTTAGCTACGTGTTTTTAGTGGCAACACGATCTCAGTGAGCTGTAGGCCCAAAGAAATCATGAGCTATTTTTAAAAAAATAAAAATAATCTGATCTGGGATTTAAAATAGGGTGTGGTGGAACAGCAAGGGTGAAAAGTTTGACGGTGTATCAATAGGCAGTTGGGACCTCCTGGCAATCCCTTCACTTCCTCTTCAGTGAACACAAGATTTTCGCAGAGATGCATTTTTGCAGCCACATTTTTGCAGCTTCCCATTTCAGCCCTAGTTTATGCATTCTCCAGCAAGGAATTAAAAACTGTCACATGCTACCTCTCATCCTCTGAACAAACTTTTTCTTTCAGGCACTTTGGCTGAAGCAGACAGAATGCCACAGAATTTTAAATTTAAAATTGAAGTATTCCCTTTAGCATTATGTTTAACTCCTTGTGGGAGAGGGGCTGGGAGGATATTTCCAAGGTAGCTTCTGGCCTGCCTGAAGCACAAGCCAGAGGCATGTACCCTCAGGAAGGCAGGAGGGAGAGACTGGTAGAGGAGACAGAAAAGGAAGTTGTCATAGAAATTAAATTAAGTAAAACTTCAGGGGCGGAAATGGGATTGGGCAGGCAATAGAGGGTAGAGTATCCTGGCAAGCCGTCCAACCAGTGAGGAAGAAGGAATAAGAACCAGTAACCTAAGCTTAAACAAAAAAGCAATCTCAAAGTGTAGATGGTCACCTTCATCCCCTATTTTCACTGAACTGCATCTGGATAAGAGGAAGAATGAATGCTGTAAGAGCTGTACAGGACAAAACGGGTTTAGCAAAACTGAGTAGCCATTCACTGCTTTGCTTCTGGTAATTGACAAACAGGTCTCATGACCAAGACTCCTGCCCTGTCACCTTGAATACTACGTTGGCATGAAAAACTTTTTGCAAATAAGTACATTCAGTAAAAATATAGATTTTGGTACTTTATTTCCTTGCAGACTATCTTCCCTTTCCTCTTCCTTACCCCTTTTTACTTCCATTTTTTTCTTAAGCCACATTTGTGAGGGCGTGGCCTCATATCTAGGTGGCAAAGTACAAAACAGTCAGGAAGAGTGATTGATAGAAGGATGACATTTTGTGAGTGAGAAAGGTAGAATTAAATGTTCATTTCCCTTTCATTGTTGTTGCAGGGAAGTATCTTATTTTTATTTATGAAGCATTCCTAATAAGTGCGGTATTTTTGTGTTGGCTGGTGTTGATATCAGTGAAATTCAATGCTGTTGATTAAAAAATCTTTGGTTATTTTTTGGTGAATTGGGCATCATTATAGTTTTAGAGAAAAAGCGATGGTGGTTCCAGGCAACTATTTTTCCTGAATTCCCTGTAGCAGATTCTTTTTCTCTAGGCAGGAAACTCTAACAACTCTAGGTGAGTGGGCCAAAGGAAAGCAGTGGTTTTGTACACTTCCCTAACATTCATGTGGCTTGGGCCATTCCAGAGGCTTGGAAGTCTTGCTTGGGGACTCTGAAACTTACATTTTCAAAGTACTAGACAGACATTTTGGATAGATGACAACCACCTCTTTTCCCTAAAGTCCTTCTTTCTGACTTTTCCATTAATATTTACTTTTTCCAGTCACCACATCTCACAGAAGGGTTGGGGATTTTCATTCACTGTTAAAGCTGTCAGTGAAAATTTCTGTTTTTCTTTTTTTTCTTTAGATTGTCTCTAAAGTCCGTTTTCCCATCTCCATACACAGAATTGAAGTTGGTGACAAAGGTCATGTCATTCAAATACCATGTCTTTCTTCTGTGCAGTCTCTCTGATACTAACATCTCCCCTCACAGCAGTTGGGTCTTTTTTATCTCACCTTCAGCTTTCTTCATGGTTTCTTGTCTTCCACATCTAATTAAAGATCATTGTCTTCTTTTTCATACTCCTATTACAGATAAATGCTAACCTACCTAAATCTGAGGTGAAGCAGCAAACACCAACAGCCTGTTGCCACCTTGGAAAGGAAGGCCCTGGACTAGTAGGGCAGATCAAAATGAACAGACAGTCTTGGATACTCTTATTGAATACATTTGAATGCTACTCCAGCTCTCCCTCTCTTAATGTAAAACGTAATACATCTTTTCCCAGGTTCTTGCCTCATTCCTGCTATCCTGCAAGCAACATTTCTTTCTTACAAAACTAGTGATTTAAAGAAAATCTATTTTGAGAACTAATTTTTAAGGTTATAAGCCAATTAAGGATGCCTCAAGGCTTTCTCTAGTTTTTCTTTATTAAGCTGTGATGGCCTGAAGAGAACTGCTCTCAATTAAATTTAAGATTATCATGAGAAAACAGAATGCAGAGGACTGGGCCTTTAAGTAAATCTTCTATGAACATGGGGTCTCAGGAGAGCTACAGGGTTTGGCTATGATTTCTCCTTCACTTTGATTAATCTGTTTTATTCACCAGGACACTACACTTCTTGTTTAACTGTCTCCTTCACCATCTCTTTCAACCATATCCCCAGTGTGCATTCTTAAAAGATGCTTTTGAAGTTGGAATCATCTTCTTTCTATAACAAAAATAAGAACAATTTAGAAGCGTCAATGCATAAAGCACTTCAAAAAATGTGACTAACACACCAAAATGATTAGTCTTAGTTCTGTCATGTTGCTTCACTCAACTGTACTTTTGGATATTAACTGGCACAGTGTAACCTCTCTGGATTGTGATTAGTACTCATTTGGGCACAACAGTCAAATCTGTCTAGTAACTGACCCCACCTTTGTTGAATGTGCTAATCCCTGAAAGGCCAGAGTATTGTGTAAAAGAGTGGAAAATCAAGGACCATCTTAAGACCAGCTCACAAAAGTTACATTTATGTTGTCCATAGAAGGACTTATCTCCTCTCTGAAAATTATTCTAATGCAGATGTGTGGGAATACTTAAGCCACATGTGGCATCTGGTGAAAGTAAAGATTTATTTTGGCTGAACTGGCTGTATTAGCAGATAGAGATCCAGCTTTGAACTAGATCTTAGTTCATAGCCTGCTGCTGCCTTGGGATTAATTTCAGAATTTCTGTTTGTTTTAAATATGGAGAAATTACTTGCAGCTGATTTTTTAAGGTCTTTGTATTCTTCAAACAGGCAGGCTACTGAAAAGAGAAGGGAAAGTCAGAAAAGACTGAAAATGACAGTAATTTTAGATGACATCAACTACAACTTTTTGGTTTCAGTTTTAAAGAAGAGTTATCTTAATCTTGCAGAAATTAATATCCGTCTTGACAAGAGCTGGAGTTTCATGCATTTATTCTTGCCATGCTGTGTCTTCACTAGAGAATGTTCTCTTGCTTTGTGGACGTGTTTGGGCTGCACCACTGCCTTCTGCTCAGAAGCATCACTGTGACAATGCACAGACACATTTTCAGTCTGTGTCCCACTGTCTTTTGCTGTGACCCTCCTTTCCCAGGCCACTCTTTGGGCTGTTGGACCATCTTTGGCTAGCTTTGTCCAGGAGGCAAAGCGAATGCTTGCAGAGGCAGAGAGATAGGCGGCGACATATCTAGTGTTGCTGTTGATTCCTGCTGTTTTATTCTGTTTTGAGCATGTCTTGCTTCCAATGGCAAAATAGAAAACATAGTGGGTGGCAGTGGAGGTTAGCAGGGGGAATTAGCACAGCAGAGGAGGGGAGCAGAGGAGAGCTCCTTTGTTGGCAGAATTCAGACTGGACAAGTTTCAGTGACAGAGTGAGACTCAAACAAGCTTTAGACTCTCACTCTCATGCAAATAGGCCTGTGCTTGCCCAGTTACCTCTGTAGCATCTCTCACTCTGTGATGTAGCTGGTTACCTCATCTGTGACTTTCCTGCATCTTGCACACAGGGTTTCAAAGCAAGAAAGGGGCCCCAAAGGGTGTTGCCAGTTGGGCATGCCTACTTTGAAAGTAGCATTACTAACAATCTCCAAATGCAACCAAGCAGTGTTGCCTGTCTCCACAAGAAGTCTCCCTACTCCCCACCTTCCACACCTCCAAATAACCCAATGCACATCACTGGATTAAAAAGAAACCCCAAGCTTTAAAGCTGTGAGAATGTCTTTATGTATCAGCAACATACATTCTCATGGCCAGTCTGAGTTTCTGTCCTTCAAAGCTACTGTCTTCCCAGCACATCTGCTGTCATACAGGCAAGACACAATGAACTACTTGCATAAAAAAAAAAAAACCTGTCTGCCTTCACCCCACTAGAAGGAGGGAATTGTGGGTGGGCAGATGAGGTAGGCAATGACAGATATTTCTATGTCTTCACTTCATGTGTGAAATAGTCTCATCTCAGACTGAAAATCACAGTAGTTCAGAATTTTCAAAACCAAGCACAAAACAGCTATGGGATTTAACAATTTACTTTTTTATTCTCACTCCTAAAATGCTGAATCCATTTCAATCACAGCTGGGGACAAGGACAGCCAACAACAACACATCACTCCTAGCATGAGACTTTTTTATGTCCTCTTCTGGGATGCATCAAATGTTGATGACCAAATTATGACCCTTTCCACCTCCCTTCCTGAAAGCATAGCATTTTTGCCAGTAGCCATCAGCCAAGGTTTTAAAAAATGTGAAGCATAGGCTTATGCCTAAAATACTAAAGCACCTTCCATATTATCAAACAGATTGGTTCTTCAGCAGCTGCTGGTGACCTCAAAGCTGTCAAGTACTTGGCACCTTAAAGACAAGAGGGCAGCTAGGTATTGGTACAGGTTGAGAACCTCAGTGTCAGGTTCCTTCTCTTTGAAAACTTCAGGCTGGTGGCCTTAAGCATAGCTTTGACTTTCCTTACAGACAGATAGTGGCTTTTTTTAATAAGTACCCCCTGTTTTCAACAGCACTAAATCTGTACAGGAGGTGCAGAGTCAAATTTTTATGTTGTTATGGTACAGAGAAAATGTGGAGCACTCCTGTTTACTTTCCAAAATTATGGTGTGCTCGTGGCTTACCCAGTGATACATTCAATATTCCCTGAACGAAAATGAGACAGAACATGTCACTGAGGCTCACAAAATTTTGACTGAGCCATTGGAATCTGTTTCATTCTGTTCTCATAAGTGGGCAAGCAGTGATAGTGAACGACCTGACAAAGATTTAGAGCTAGATCTTAAAGAATCACTGAAACATTTGTTTCAACAATTTTACAGTTTATTCAAGGCTTTCAGCCTTTCTGGTTCCACAGAATTGAGTGGGATGGTTTATGGGAATAAACTTCCTTGTGAGGTTAGGATCAAATTCTGCTGTAGCTACTCCAGAAAAATCTTCAAACTTTCTTCTTCCCTCCACTTTCAAAAACAGGCTGGGCTAAGGAGCAAGGCAGTGGTGGGAGGAGATAACCCAAACCTTCCTGAAAGAGAA
Organism: Nyctibius grandis; assembly: GCF_013368605.1. Classification (NCBI taxonomy): domain Eukaryota; kingdom Metazoa; phylum Chordata; class Aves; order Nyctibiiformes; family Nyctibiidae; genus Nyctibius; species Nyctibius grandis. The sequence continues at coordinate 77,981,404 of NC_090662.1, read as the reverse complement.
GGCATATCAGGTTTGTTTCAACGTTCTTCATTCTCCCATTTGTTCTGCCCCAGTTAGTTATGAGAGCATCTGTCTACAACAAGAAATTTTGTCTTCTCAAAAAGTAGATCTAGAAGTTGTATTGAAAACTCAGTGTGTGATCACTGAGATATAATTTCTTTGAAGGGCTTCAGAGGAGTATGATTTAGGTCATGGGGCAAAACTTGGAGTCCAGTAAAGTCAATAGGCTCTTGACCTTTAACTTAAAGTTTCACACTTCTATTTGCCAACTTGATACACTTTCCCTTTACTTCAGACTTTCCCAGAACAAAATACAGAAGAAAACTGCTCCTCACTCCAGGGACCTTTTACAACCATCCAACAGGGGAAAAAAAAAGAAACAACAAAAGAGTATTTAGTGTCTGGGTAGTGCAAAACATATTTTTAAATTAGAAGTTAGTGTAGGCTGGTCTTTTAACTTTTGACCACTTCTGAGTCTGAACAAAATCAATAATGATGCCAGCAAAATTTCATCAGCCAGCATCACGAGGTGAATTTCCGTGAATGCTAGTGATGTTTTGGCTACAAAACTTTTACTCATTAGTGATGTATGGAATCATTCAAAGGTCTTTTGAATTATTCTTGATGAAATAGTTAGTGACTTCTTTTTCACTCTCGGCTGTTCTTTAACAGCCCTTGGAATCAAAACTGAAAAATCTATGGTTTTATAAACATATTTTTGTTTCAGTGGGGCATACATGTTAGTCTGTCATTGAAGTGTTGCTCCAAAAATAGTGACTTGTTCCCAGCTGACATGTTGTTCAAGGGCTGTTGTAACACTGTTCATGTGTGCTAGAGTGTGAAGTTCAATTTGCTTTAGGGATTGGTTACATGTGCTGAGATACACGGCACATTGGCTGGCACTGGTTTTGATTCAAAAATCATAACAGAGAAACCACTAACAACCTTTAAGCAATGCCTCAACTATTTAGGGTGCATAATAAGAAACTACATAAAATTTGTAAATTACACAAAACTCCACTAGAATGTCAAAATTTATTACAGCTGTGGGACTAGAAGTCAACTAGTTGAACTGAAGGGACTTAAATTACCATGTTTTAATTAAGTTCAGATAAACTAATGACTCAAAAGCAGCAACCTATGATGGCTGCCCAGCAAACTATCTGAAATATACTTTGGCACAATCACCTTAAAGACAGGCTTCTTCCTTAGCATTAATAACCTTAGCGCAACAGATTGCACTATCATAAGAAATCTGAAGAGAAAGTGCAAGAATAAACAGATGACAGCTACAGTCTTACCATTGGAGGAAGACTTGCTGCTCACAGAGGAGGTAAATTGGCCAGTAGCATCCCCCATGATGCAGCTGAAAAATTAATGCATGATACCTTTCTCTGTCAATCAGATGCCCATCATAGGGCTGTCAATCCAGCTTCTTTATCAAGCACTAAGCCACTTTCTTGAAATATATTTATTTCAAATAATTTGACACTTCTGATCCCTTTTATGTGCCCTCCCTTTGAATATGGTGTGTAGTTCTTTGGTTTGCATAGTCAGACACACCTGCTTCTTCAATACACCCAGAGACTGCAGAATGAGATTGACCTTGTGTTACTTCAGTACAGTGAAAAGGATTAAAAAGAGCAACAGAACTGGACTGAGCTACCATCATCTCCAGTTCTGCCGCAGAACAACATAATATCAAATCCATTTATGAGTATATATCAGATTCAAGAAAATCAATAAATAGGCCATGGCCTTAAAGTAGTATAGTCTACTGTAGCCAGAGGAGAAACTAGCATAGAACAGTGGATAAATCCCCTGTTTGGAGCATTTTATGGAAAACTATGGCACATTCCATTCTTTTCTGTAGGAGCTCACACAGACATGAGAAGTGAATGTCTTTAGGGAAATTTTTGGACAGCTGAGCTATTTGACTCATTAAGTAAAAATTTCTGTGCCCCCTCCCCCCCATGGGACTCCTCCTCTCTTCTACTCCACTCCCCCATTTTCAAAATGGCATGCTGAACCACCTTCTAAAATGAAAGGCTACCTCTGAGTAAAACACAGGAAAAGTGGGCAAGATCCCTGCAGAATCAGAAGTACTGTAAAGTATTCCAGGCTGCTGTTGCCTGATTCATTTTGTTTGCTTAGAAGGTAGTACGAACACTTGTAAGCTTTTCCTCAGGTGCAAACAGAAGGAAAATAACTATTCACTCAAAATCTGATTAAGGATATAAAGTCATCCAGTCATCCCACGCTAGGCTGACTCAGCCTGGTCTGTAAAATCCATGTATGAGCTTAAGGAAGCCACAGACTTACTAACACCCTAGTCTAAATGCTTTATCTAAAGGGAATGTTCTTTGATTATTTCAAAACTGTTTCACCTTTTTTTCCTATTCCCTGTGAAGTACAAATTTCAGAGGAGGTGAAGGGATTTCAGGGTAAGTTCTTGATCTAAAAGCCAGATCTAAAAGGCCTTTAGTCCCCTAACATGCATTTGAATACTTTGCTTCCACTGGGAAATTACTATTCTACGTGCTATGAGTGGCATACCGGTAAGAATACCAGTAGGAGAATTTCAAGTGTCTTTTACATGCAGAGTTAGAACCTTGTATTGTTGTTTGTGGGTTTTGGTTTGGGTTTTTTTTTGCTAAGGCAAACTTCAGTAGTCAGCTTCCTTTTCTCCTAATCTGCAGCTGCTTCATTGACTATCCATCATCTTTATTACATTGCCATTTCTCTACGTAATTCTCTCACACTAATCAGAAGCAGACCAAGTGGGAAAGAAATTACTCCACAGGGATGAGGTCTGTTGCTGTAAATGATATGTTGAATAAGAGTGGAATTCAATGCAAGAAACACTATGCTTGTTTACACATGTTGAACTGATGTCTTTTATCTGTAGAACACGTTGCAGCTCTTTGTTGTAGTCATTTATGGCCATAATCCAACAATGCTCTGCAGAAAGCCTGTAAGCAGTCCCACTGTTGCCACTATTGTCATTAAGTTGCATAAAGCCAATCACCCACCATAGTGCTGTGATGAACTGGGGCCCAGCAGCTTGAAAACAGAAGTTGATCTAAGAGCACTAGGATGGATGAAGCCTAGTTTCTTATGAATACATATTCTGCCCTATATCCTCACAGTACAGTAATCCCAGCCTTCTCCACCACCCCGAAGAACTTTCCCAAATGTAATTTGTTTCACCTTGCCCAAACTACCCATGCCATGACATCTTCAGCCCTTTTCACCTCCTACTGACCGTTGGGAGCCTTGCTAGCTCAGCAGGAGATGGACAGTACTGTGAGAGTTTCAGACTATGGCTTTCCTGATTGCTTGACTGACTGCTACTTCTTACTTGTTACACACAGCAAAGGCAACAAGTAAAGGTCGAGCCCTTCCTTCAGGACTCTGTCAGGGTGTCTTACTTCCTCCTGCCCCTGAGATGTCAATTTTCACAAGTAATAGTATCTTACTGTCTTTGAGACCACTATTCCTCTGCCAGGTTTAGTTGATGGATTCAGCATGTGGGTTCAAAGGTTATTAGAAAGATGCAGATGGTCAAACAGGTATCACGAGCAAAGAAGTACTATTTCCTTAGAAAACCAGGCTAGTTTGTATTCTTCAGCTAAGATGGCCTTCACTGTAGTTTTTTCATCACTTTTGCCACCAGAGCAAATTTTATCTTTTCAAATGCCTATCTTGCAAGGCAGGTATTATTAATGGAAGTGCTTGAAATACATAGTCACTGTGAATTGCAATACTTCAGATCAGGAGGATTTTAGGAACTCCATTTCTTCACTCTTAAGTCATGGTGTGAGTAAAAGCAAGGATCAGCATGACCAGATAGGACATTGCTGGGGAACTGGAAAGAAAAATCCATAAGGATAAGGAAGTCAAATAAAAAGAAATTAAACCAAACATAAACAGAAAGACAACTGGCCACCTGTCACTTGGAGAGGTTTTAAATATTAGTGAGAATATTAATAATAAGTGGGAGCTTAATATATATAAACCCTAAATGTGCATTTTCTTCATGGTTTGCATGCAGTTGTCTACTGCACGCTAAACACAACGGTAATGTTTTCAGTGGGTCGCTCTGGTGCCTAAATCAAAAATATCCTGTATAAACTTCCAGATGGTATTGGAGCTTTTATATCTCTATCACAGAATCACAGAATCACAGAATCACAGAATGTTAGGGATTGGAAGGGACCTCGAAAGATCATCTAGTCCAATCCCCCTGCCGGAGCAGGATTGCCTAGACCATATCACACAGGAACGCGTCCAGGCGGGTTTTGAATGTCTCCAGAGAAGGAGACTCCACAACCTCTCTGGGCAGCCTGTTCCAGTGTTCGGTCACCCTCACCGTAAAGAAGTTTTTCCTCATATTTATGTGGAACCTCCTGTGTTCCAGCTTGCACCCATTGCCCCTTGTCCTGTCAAGGGATGTCACTGAGAAGAGCCTGGCTCCATCCTCATGACACTTGCCCTTTACATATTTATAAACATTAATGAGGTCACCCCTCAGTCTCCTCTTCTCTAAGCTAAAGAGACCCAGCTCCCTCAGCCTCTCCTCATAAGGGAGATGTTCTACTCCCTTAATCATCTTCGTGGCTCTGCGCTGGACTCTCTCTAGCAGTTGTCTGTCCTTCTTGAACTGAGGGGCCCAGAACTGGACACAATATTCCAGATGCGGCCTCACCAGGGCAGAGTAGAGGGGGAGGAGAACCTCTCTCGACCTGCTGACCACACCCCTTCTAATACACCCCAGGATGCCATTGGCCTTCTTGGCCACAAGGGCACACTGCTGGCACATGGTCATCCTGCTGTCCACTAGGACCCCCAGGTCCCTTTCCCCTACGCTGCTCTCCAACAGGTCTGCCCCCAACTTCTACTGGTACATGGGGTTGTTCTTGCCCAGATGCAGGACTCTACACTTGCCCTTGTTATATTTCATTAAATTACTCCCCGCCCAACTCTCCAGCCTGTCCAGGTCTCTCTGAATGGCTGCGCAGCCTTCCGGCACATCAGCCACTCCTCCCAGTTTGGTGTCATCAGCGAACTTGCTGACAGCGCACTCTAATCCCTCATCCAAGTCATTAATGAATATATTGAATAGAACTGGTCCCAGAACCGACCCTTGAGGGACTCCGCTAGACACAGGCCTCCAACTGGACTCAGTCCCATTGACCACCACTCTCTGGCTTCTTTCCTTCAGCCAGTTCACAATCCACCTCACTACCCGATCATCCAGACCACACTTCCTCAGTTTAACTGCAAGGATGCTGTGGGAGACCGTGTCAAATGCTTTACTGAAATCGAGATAGACCACATCCACAGCTTTACCATCATCTATCCACCGGGTTACGTCCTCATAAAAGGCTATCAAGTTGGTTGAGCATGACTTCCCCTTGGTGAAGCCATGCTGAGTGCCCCTAATCATCCCCCTATCCTTGATGTGCCTAGAGACAGCACCAAGGACAAGTTGTTCCATCACCTTTCCGGGGATGGAGGTGAGGCTGACCAGTCTATAGTTACCCGGGTCCTCCTTCTTGCCCTTTTTGAAGACTGGAGTGACATTTGCTTTCCTCCAGTCCTCAGGCACCTCTCCCGTTGCCCACGACTTAGCAAAGATGATGGAGAGTGGCCTAGCAATGACTTCCGCCGGCTCCCTCAGCACCCGCGGGTGCATCCCATCAGGGCTCATGGATTTATGGACGTCCAGATTGCTTAATTGGTCCCTGACCCAGCCCTCATCTACCAAGACGGATTCCTCCTCTATCCTGACTTCTTCTGGGGCCGCAGGGGTCCGGGGCTCCTCAGGACAGCCTCCAGCAGTATAGACAGAGGCAAAGAAGGCATTCAGTAACTCCGCCTTCTTTCTATTCTCTGTCTCCAGGGCCCCCACCTCATTCATCAGTGGGCCTACATTGCCTCTAGTGTTGGCTTTACCTGCAATGTATTTGAAGAAGCCCTTTCTGTTGTCCTTGACCTCTCTTGCAAGGTTTAATTCCAAGGAGGCCTTAGCTTTCCTAGTTGCCTCCCTACATCCTCTGACAACTGACTTATATTCCTCCCAAGTGGCCAGCCCCTCCTTCCATGATCTGTACACCCTCTTCTTCCACTTGAGTTTGCCCAGCAGTTCCCTGTTTAACCATGCAGGTCTCCTGGTACCCTTCCTTGACTTCCTACCTGTTGGGATGCTCTGATCTTGAGCTCGGAAGAAGCAGTCCTTGAATGCTAACCAACTATCTTGGGCCCCCTTAACTTCTAGTACCCTGTCCCATGGGATTTCCCCTAGCAATTGCTTGAAAAGGCCAAAGTTGGCCCTCCTGAAGTCCAGTATAGCTAGTATGTGACTTCAAGAGTGTAGCAGCGGTTATGGGAAAATCCCATTGACATCTGTAAACAAAAGTATGTAATTATATGTAATTATACATGTCTAATTTATATAGTTATAAATACACATATAAACACAGATAAAATACATAATCAAATGTATTATTCAATGCTGCTGAAAGGCATGCTGTGATCTATGAATTAATTACGTATGTTTTGCTACTCACTACCGATGCCAAACCTTTGAAGTCTTCTTCTTACATACTAAGGCTTTAATTTTTCAGCAACTGCCCAGCTGTTAAATGCTGATCTTGTATTCAATTAAGTCCACTGGAAAGTTGGATTGTTGATGCAGTTCAACAGTTTAGTCCTTAAAAGCTGGATGCATTGGCAGTGATATCACTAAGATGTTCTCACTTATTTGCAAGGCTATGATTTTGTAAGTCAGTTGCCTAGGATAACTGCAGATGGGAAGACATTGGAAGGGGAAAAGAATGCAGCAACAAAAAATATAATACTTTTTTTGGTTGTCTGAAGTCATAGCTTTTTCCTTGGGTAGGAGTGATAACCTCATCCAAGATCATGTTGGGCATTTTGTCCAAACCTGTAAGGAAAGACACAGCTTTCCATTCTCTTCCAGGAGCAAAAGTAGGGAAAGAGGATGTGAGTGAAGAGAAACTAATAATGCATCTGCTGAGGGAAGGAGGTTCTTCCTTAAGCCTGAGAAATACCATGCCCTGGAGCCTGGGAAGTATGACATTAGGCTTCTCACAGTGAAGAGAAGGGGAAATTACATATGTGAAGCTCAGTAAAGCAAACCAAAAGGAAAGCAAGGGAGGATTTCCCCTCCTCCTGTTCAGTTGATTCTGTGTTGTTTGCTTCAGAATCTGGGTAGATTTCTAGACATTTCCAAACCCATCTTATTCCTAAACATTGCCATCTCAGAGCATCTTTTCTACAATTAGTCCCAGTATGTACTGTTCTGAACTATCAAAAATATAATGACAAAGCTTAACTTTAACTTTCATAAGGAAGCTGAACAAAATCCCCAGGATGCCAGAGGCCCAACTTGTATAGCGTTTTTTGACGCTTTTCATTCTAGTACAATAGTGCTCACTCCAAATTTCATAAATCCACAACACACTCTTCTAAGCACTAGGCCAACTCCATGGGTCCCATTTTCCTAGAAGATGCCAGGATGTTGTCTGTGGAGGCCACGTCTTTTATTAATGGTACAAATGGTGCCTGACCAGCAGCACAACAAACTTGCCCTCTTCTCCTCCCCACTTCCATCCCCAAATTCTTACCAAGTGACTCTCCTGAACCAGTGTGAGTGCACGTCAGTCCTTGTGCTGCAGATGCCAAGAAGCCTGTGAAAGGTGTTTGTGGTTTCTGTAACATGGACACCTGCCCCATAAGGTCTGGCCTGAGACCACCAGCTAATTCTGTGCTGGCCACCTGACAGTAACGCGCAGTCGTTCGCTTTCCTTTCAAAGTGTGTGCATGTGTGTGTCTGTGTGTGTGTGTGAAAGGCCATATTTCTTCTCTTTTATTGGTCTTTTTTTCACCATCTGCCAGATAAACAGCATGGGATAAGAGTCTGCTTCATGCCTGACATAATTTTGAATTTATTCACTTGCCATTCTTTTTACTCTTGATAGAACTTGACAGGCAAGCAGACAAGAACCTAAATTAACTTAGCTCCCAACTGGCACCTAGACAGGCCAAGAATAACACAGAGATAAATTGGAGGGGTTGAGGATGGCGATGGAGTCAAAAAGGAGCAGGGGGAAGAGCATGAGAAAAGGGAAAAAAGTGAACTTTGGACTGGAGAAGTTTTAAAAAAATAATTATTCAAAGCATAACAACATGACAGAAGGCTGCCAGAAAAACCTCGTCTGTGTGAGGAGGGCAGCACATACGCAGTGGGAAAAACCCAGACACACATTTGCCTCTGCGACAACATGGATTTAAACACAAGACAACTTTGTAAATGGAAATGAATGCAATGATCTCAGCTCAGGTCGCAAGAGAATAGAAGCCCACCAGGTTATGAAACTACTGCCGAATTAGGCATGTTTGGCAGCATGAGCATTTGGGAGAGGCCCAAGGATGAGCAAGTTCTGAGGATTTGATTTCATTTCTAAGGAGGGTGGTCTTTCCACTTCAGGGTCAGCAGCAGGACAGTGTAGTGGGTGTAGAGGTGGAAAGGGAAGCACACAATTTGGCTGACTGTCATGACCTCTGGATAATTGGAGATTTAGCTTTCCATGTCTCAACACTCCCTAAATCTTCCCACACAAGCCAAGTCACCAAAAAAATAGATGGAAGAAAACCTTCCTAGGTGGAAGAAGGTACATAATAGATGTGTTATGACATTCTTCCTCGTCAGCTGTCCTTTCACAACAGACACCAATTATTAAAGTCTATAATACAAGGGCAGGGTTTTTGTTGTTCATAACTGAAGCTGTAATAGATAAAGTGTCAAACTGGAAGTACTTGGAGTATGTGGGAAGAGAGTGCAGTGAGTATTGGTTAGACTTGTAAAGAACAGTGAGTTATGTCTGGAGCAAAGGGGTATGTGCACATACACACTTACTTGGAGCTACAAGTTGTGTTTCAGATGCATCACATCTCCTTTTGAGAGATCTTTATTACTTCATCCCATGCCCCTTCGTGATAAGGCAAGGCAAACGCAGCGAAGCAAGGCAAAATCAGTTGCACAGCAATAACTATAGGGCATATGTGCCTACATCTAAAGCATTGAGAACAAAAAGCTTGCCATGGGGACCAGAAGCAAAACTCCCCAAAGCTCGCAGATGTTTGACAAACAGGTTCAAGTCTGGGATGAAAAGAAGGCTTCAGAGATGTTCTCTTTGCTATACAAAAAAATGTAATTTGGTAAGGTGGCTAGTGAAAAGCAATAAACTTTTAAAATGTAGATATATGTGAAATAAGAGGTGCAATTTTACTTTTAGGAAGAATGAGAGAAAAATGTCCCAGCCAAGTTTGTGAGTTTGCATTTGCAGGAATCGTATAAAGTACTGCCACTTTAAATGTTTTCTCAGGAGAAGTAAATATTTAATGTTATACTTAAATATCCTAAGTAATTACCCATGTTCCTCTAAAAAAGTGCCCCACAGGGTGTCTCAAGACTGTCTCTTTCTGATAGACAGTAGCTCTGCAGAGAGGCACCTCATGCTGACATCCTGTTTCAGGATCTGCCAGCGAGCTGAAGGGTGGAGCGCGATTGCTACAGCAACAGCACGTCCAGCTGCAAATGTACGTGCTACCATGAGTTTAAGCAGAGGACACATAGGTAGGCAAAAATACCTGTGGTGATAAATTACGCATGAAAAAATAAGTGGCCTCCTTCCTGCGGATGCTATCGAACCTGCTTCGCCTGTGCCAGTGGCATATCAGGTATTTTAACATGCACAGAAGCAAAAATTTACCCTTTGGACGCATGGTACTTGGCCTTCATTACTTGCCTAACTGTGGAACGAGTCTTAAAAGACTTCATTGTGCTGTGTCAATATTTCATGTCCCTTGAACTGTAAAAAGTGGTATCTGCATAAAGATAGAACTTATAATAAATTAGGCATTTTCCCAAAGAAGTATTCGGTTTTGCATTAACTGCATTTTTTGGCTATTTGCTTCCCCCATCTTCTCCTTCCTTCTTTCCCTACCAAAGAAATAAAAAAGGAAAATCAATGGCTAGCTCTACAGAACTCTTTGCAACTTGGTCGGTATTACATGGTTATTTCCTATTCTAAGCACAATGCTCACAATATATCCCCTTCTAATTCCTGAATGTGGCTTTGAAGGAGCCAAAGAAATGATTGCCCCTCAAGAGAATTCCTCTCAAGTTTTCTACTAATTAAGTTCAAAGCATGCTTGGGCAGATCTTTGAGAGTTTAATCGGTGCAATGTAAGAAATGATGCAGTGCAGACAGAATCATTTAATGCTTATGATGAAGTACCCACTATTGAATATCTGAGTTTTGATTTAAAGAGCTCTGAATAATCTAGGGTGTATATAATGCAGGAGGTTTGGGGAATTTTACTTTACTCTTTAATAGCAAAATTGCTTACTTACGCACTGGGTATGGGGGAGGCACCAATAAATTATCAGCACTTCAGCAGGTTTATCATCATATATCAAAGATTAGAAACAATAGCTGATAATTCTTTGCCTATTTTATAGAAGACTTCAATAATGTTGCTTCTTTATTGTCTATATCTGGCTAAATAATTCTATGGAAAGAAGACACATTGCAGAGCAGTGATATGTCCAACTCCTAAGACAAGAGAGATGAATAGGTTGTAAACGCAGCTTTAGGTCTTAACTTCTAGCCTAGACAACAGATAAAGAAACCTCACTGATTCATTGTGATGTTTCCTAATTTCTTAACTTTTCTTTCTGAGAAAGATTTAAAGAAAACAACAAGTTTTAGGAGGTAATGCTTAGCCAGACTAATATAGCCATCATTGTATCATAACATGTATGTCCATGAGTTTAAAGACAGTGAAAAGATACTTACACTGATGACTGACTGGTACTGAGCTTGGTTCAAGTAAGAGCTGGGGTCCAACCAGCCAGCCAGCTTCTCACAGAGAGTTTGGCCATTCAGGCAATGTCATCCTAAGGTGTTGTACCAAGGTGAGCCATGCCACACAGAACAGCAGCAAAGGTTTGTGTATATCCAAGCTCCTACAACTGCTTGTCAGGAAACCTAAGATTCTGTTGGGTATTATTTTACTTATTGGGTGGCAGGAGCGAAAATGTTCTTGGCACAGTAGGAATAAGACGACATTCCCCTTGCCCTCCTTAAACCTGCCATCTGGATCTATTTATGTTTGGTGTAAAGTTCCTAGGAAATGACTCAGTATGACTGGAGGTTGAATGTGCCCTCCCAAAGAAGCCAATGTAGACAGAAACAAGTGATAATAAGTCTGTGTGTTCCTTTTTCTTATTTCAGCAATTGATATATTAAAATGCTCTGAACAAAGTTATGGGTAGAGTTAAATTCTATATCAAATCTGACTCTGCATCCTAGACTGAAGTGTTAGCTTTTCTGCTGCTTACCTTGCTAAAACTTTTGCCCCACTCTTGACAGCCACCTCAGCCAGGCCCTTAAAACTACTCACCCCCAGATCAGGACAGAGCACCACCTATCTCGGTCTTGGCTTCATCTCAAGCATTCTCAGTTTCAGGTTGCTGCAGTCTGCTTTTATGGGGAATTTTTTCCCCATCAAGCATATCTGTAGGAGAATATCTAGTTCTCCTCCTCAACGATACTCACCTGCCACTTCTCATGCTGTCAAATACGTACTCAAGTGCAGAAAAAGAAAATCTCCATACAGTTTCAATTTAAGTGTTTGCAATATCTGAAAATTAGGAAGAACCTGCCTGGACAAGGCTACAGAATAAACAAGGGGACCTAACACTTTATTGAAACTATTAAGGGGTAGCTAAAACATTTGCTAGTTTCTCTTCTGTTTTTTCTAGCCACAGCTGGCTGAACTTCTGAGCTCAGGGCACAGTCTACTAACATAGACCTGTGCATCTCATACACCTGTGTTAGAAGGATACTAACAGCATTTCTTAGGTACTTGTGGCTATTTCCATTAATTTACAAGAGTTTTACTCCAGATGTTGACTTTTTCTGTTTCAGTATAGACATGTAACAAGTGCAGCTTGGGACATGAATCACCTTTCTCACATAACCGGTGAATTAGAGCTAGAGTTTTGCCCTGGATCATTCAGGCAGCCTAGGTATCACTTAGATTTGAAATTTTCCATGACTGCTTTTGCTATATCTGGAGCCAAGTGTTTATAGTTGAAGGAGATTGTAATTCCACTGAGCAACTCTTCTCTTGCCTTTTGTCTAGTCTTCACACAGGCACACTGTATTATTTGCAAAAGACAATAAAAAATTCATACTGTTCTGTGACATTGTGAAATAGAGGGAAAAACATGACGCAGATAAAGCATTATTTAGGCAGGAAGAATTAAACGTAATCCTTATATGCTTAAAATATGTGAGCACACTTACTCTTATGTGTGAAGGTGCAAAAAAAGATAGCATAAAATCCAGAATAGTTACAGAAAGAATCAATTACTGTATGTGTGAATATGCTAAAATTTTAAACATCTTGTGATAGAAATAGGGAATGAAAATAGGCTCTACCATTTCTCACATCTTTTCCCCTCATCTACCTCCTCAAATTTTATTTGTTTTACATGCTGCAAGGAAAGACATCTGTTTTCCTTACTTCACTCAGTGCTCACTTCCATTAGAGTGCCTGAGGAGTTGTGGTGCACCACTGTCACTTCTGCTGGCAGTCTCTCCAAGAGAAGCTGTGAGCTCCTGCATTCCCCACTGCCTCTGGCCCAGGAAACTTCTGTGCCACAAATTGCTGGAGACATGGGAGACTATTCTGAGGAAGTGTCACTCTATTTGTGTTATTATACTCTTCCTTAGGCATCCAGTTTGACTGCTGGTTGGGACAAGATACCAGGCCAGCTGGCCGACCTGCTGTGCCTGCTCTTTCTTTCATCCAGACTTTAAACTACACTAGAAACTCTTGGTTTATTTTCATATTGCATACAGTAATGAACAAAGGAGTAGCCCCCCCATCCACTATGATATTCACCAGTATATGTTCCTGAAATAGGACACACATGCTTTCTGCTTGTCCCCTGAGACCCTTACTGTACTCTTCCAGAAGGGCTAAAAAAGGGACAGCAGCAGCCATAAAAGCACAGCTGCCTAGCTGAAAAGGGGCTGTGGCACAGATAGATGGATTACAAAACCCTTGGGCAAGCCTGGGGCAAGCAGAAGAGCAATAATGCAGGGCACTTACTCCATGTCTCATGCATGTTTGAAAACATCTATACCACAGAGCGTTTTTTGTGTGAGGTAAGAGATGGATGCTAGCCAGTGTTTTTCCATAGACGGATTGACAGGCAAATACGCCATGTGTAAAGGCTGGATGATGAAGAGAAGCTGGATGATGTAGCAATTGCACAACTGAAGGATGGTAGTTTGACTGTGAGAAAGAAAGAGGCCTTGAATCTCTCTGTTTCAACATAGGTATCCATAATTATAATAAAGGCTGTATAAGAAAATCAGGCAATCTATTTAAACTGGCTTCATACTGTACATTTACTAATACTTTTGTCCAGAGCAGTTTGTAAATGTCATTTCAGTGACGGGAATACTTTCCTTATTTCTCATCAATTTTTTCCAGCTAAATTTAATCCTATTACTCCACAGCATAAACCCTCTAAGTAATTTCTTTCCCTTCTAGTGTTTATGTTTTTCAAGCTTCTATGGAGTCTTACCTTTCCCCTCCCAGTCCCCCTCCTTCCTCTGTCTTAGTTATTACTAAGCCAGGCTGCAGATAAATGTTTGGTTGAATCCCTAAAGCAAGTTATGACAGACACGCATAAAACAAATAGACATATACACACCCTCAAACGCCCAGAGCATAGACAGGATGCTCAGCAATTACTGCTCCTTGCTGCTTCAGACTTTGACACATAATAACATGCTCTGACCTAGCTGGGAGTGTCCCGCTAATCCTAGAAATTTTTTAGTCTTTAAATTGCACAATTGCAAGAAGTTGACACATCTCCAGACTGTACTAAAATCTGGAGAAAACAACTTTAAAATTATAATAAAATACATGTTTTGAAGCTCATTGGGTCTGATCAATTCCTTGTGCAACCTCTGTCAGATCCATAAAGTACAGCAGGGATGTATTTGATTCAGTACCTTCTGAACAAGATTTTTTAAATCTATGTTACTGACATAAACAGATATAGGCAGATAGATACACATATGAACAAGTTTTTAAATGTTCTGCTTTTTTGTCAGATACAATGACAGGAAAGAAGATGACTGGTTGTGGACTTGGGAGATTCCCTGTCTTCTTTGCCTTGTCCTACTAAAGATTTTCTGTACAATGGTAGTCAATTCATTTCAAGCCGAGTTTTTTTAATTATATCCAGTCACATAAATATGCACAGACTGCCCAGAAACATCTTCAAAGGTGCCCAGGCATCTAACTTTAAAAGCTGTGCACTTCTGAAAGATCCTATCCAGAATTTGGTTTGAATCCCTTTTGGGGGCATTCTCCTTTTTCCCAGCTAGAAAAATAGGAATCATAAATTCTTTCTTCAGAGTGTGAGGAGGATGATGTAGAAATTAAATGCAAAAGCTCACTGAGGCTTGAATCAAAAAAGAGCAGCTTCTAATAATGGGTTGGGATGCAGAGATCTTTTATCAAGAGTGTTCTCTGTCATACTGGGACTATCACAGAGTGCTTTTATTCTATATTTATTTTCAGTTAATCTCTATACAATTACACCAATGAGTTAACCTTCTTAACTGAAAAGTCTCTCATTTCTTCAGCTGCAAGAATAATTCATATGACAGTGAAGGCCACCAGTTAAAGTTAACAGTGATGTACATGATCTGATGCTTTGCTAGGTAAGAGTGAGAATTTCACAGGGAATTGGTTCTGGGGATGTGTTTGTGGAACTAGAAAGCATTTCTCACTATGGCCATCCTTCCTGTTTGAACTGGAAATCTCTGTATTGAACCCTTCCCTGCTTGATCTCTTGTCTGTTCCAGAGACCATTCCCCTTCCTCTTTTCTGAGTCCCACCTGCTTAGAGATGGGAAGTTAGATTTCCCTGTTTAAATACAAAACCAGGTTCACCTCAGACCGTTCATCCCCTGTGACAAATGGGCCTTGAATGAATTACAGCATGTTAAAATTTCTGGATTGCTAAATTGCCTTGTTTGGGCCTGCCTGGCTGGCTACAGTCCTCAGAACTGCTAATGGTATTAACAAATCAACAGGGAACACATCTTTGAGCTTTCTCAGCAGGAAGACCTTTTCATAAATAGTATTCAGCTAAAATGTTTAAAGCAGGTTCTAGATTTCAAGCAAATTCTCATATCAAGCATAGATAAAGCATGGAAGCAACTGGAATAAAAGCTATTGTTGAATTAGTCCTCCCCTGGAAAATTATAAAAACCTTTACAGAAGAGCTGCCTACAAAAACGCCTTCATATGGATTTCACTTACTTGCAAATACGTAGAGATGCCTTTACTGTTGTGTGACTATCTGATTTTCCCTTAGCTGCATATCTGTTTCACAGCATCTGGGCACACTCTTTTCAACAATGTAAGTAGGACCCACACCAAAAAGAAGAAAGAAAAGATCAGTCAATGCACTCCAAGGACCAGGGAAAGTCTAGATAAGAAAGAAATATCTATCCGCTATAACCACAGGCTTGTAGGTATCCTGGAGGAAGTTTCTAAGATAAAAACGGTACTGATAAGGTTTATCAGCAAAAGTGTCATCAAACACTACAGTGTGCAAAACAGCCTTGCTGTAGATTTACCCACAGAGACTGTAGGAACAGATATTGTTCCTCTGCAGCACTACCCAATGCTCTATGCATTCTTGTGGTCCTCTCATATGAATGTGTGTCTTGCCCAAGGCTATATCTGCCTGTGCCTGCCCAAATGTACGTGTTAGGGATGTACACCACTGTACCTACATGAATGCCCAAAAATTCTTTTACTAGAGATTGCTCTTTTCTTGTGAAAAGTGTTTTAGGTGGTGGAGTCACCATCTCTGGATGTGTTTAAAAAAAGACTGGACATGGCACTTAGTGCCATGGTCTAGTTGACATGGTGGTGTCAGCGCAATGGTTGGACTCAATAATCCCAGAGGTCTCTTCCAACCTGGTTGATTCTGTGATTCTGTGTAGATAAAAGAGAAATTTTTTTTTGTTTTCTCTGAAGATTTTACTATTTTTCAGAAATTATCTCAGAAGCTTTCATTTCTTGGAGTAGTATTTAAAAAAATTGTGTTTAAAAAAATATTATGACTTTCTGATGAACACTTTCATTTACTTGACATAAAGTTCTACCTAAAAGCCTAGACTGAATTGCTTGGGTGGAAAATATGATTTGTTCCACTCACTGGAGGTAAAGCCCTGTGAAAATACTGACTGATTCTCAGCTCTACTCATCACCAGTGAAAAAAATCTTACGACTGGAATTCTCCTTTTTTTCTCCCTCTATACAGTCTTTCCAATACCATTAGTAAGACCTGAAAAACAGTTGATGAAAATACAACTTTTATTTAGGCCTTATAGAAAGTGTGGTTTTTGATTAAAAAAAAAAAATAAAAAAGATGGATCTTTGTTCCTCTGCAACTAGAAAACTATGACTGCTGTATAGGTGAACTAGAAAACTATGACTGTTGTATAGGTAAGAAATTGGCTTGCATAGTGTCCGCAATGATCTTTCAAAATTACCAAACCAAACTGGGGCAAAAGTTATTTGGAAAATCTGAGACCTGAGTATAGCAAGAGCAAGCTTAAAGCTTTCTACCCAGGAACACCAAATTTTTTCTCCCAGAAGTATCCTGAGCTATGTGGTCCCTTTTTTGACTCACACCTCCTATGCTGTTGTTCCATACTTCCCTTTTTCTCCTACATCCTACATCTGCAATGACACAGAATAATCTCTAAATAGAAGCAGCAGGTAAATACAATACTTTAAAGTAAATCTTGTTTGGTTAAATATAACAAGTGAAGGGAACATCTGCTCTTAGTTAAGTTCCAAAATCCATTCTAATATTATTTTTCAGATGCTCATACGTTTCTTCTCTGACACTGAAATTTTCAAAACTGATACTCATGCCATAAAGAAATGTGCTTCCATCCCCTCAATCTTGAAGTCTTACACAAAAAAGCATAGAAAAGAGACTACCCTTTCTCTGTGAATAAGTTTAAAAATGGCTGAAGTAAAAATCTTTAAGGTTTGTTGCTTCCTAAAGTCTAATTTTGTAAATAATGCCAAGTTTGAGAAAATAGTTCCATTATTATCATATTAAGAGAGTTAAAGATAATTATCTGAATGCACACAGTAAGACATTTCTATTATTTGTCCTTGATGCACTTTCTGAGAATGTTAATTAAGGGATATAGGTGTTGAAGATTTCTTGACTTTGTTTTCTCACATAATTGTGTAGTAATTGAGACTACTTTTTCCAGACAATGTTTTTAAAATCTCACTAACACTGATGAGCCACATAGGTCTTTAAGTTGTTCAGTTCAGTTGTTTTTGACTTTTGCCTTTCTAACTAAGCTAATAACAACTACAGCTAAGAAACCCACCGTAAGGTGGACACATGGATACAGACCAGGAGTCTCACTCAGTGTCTGAGCTGTAGTTGTTCTCATGTTCTAGGAGCCTCCCATACCCGCTTCCAAAACTTTTGCACCAATACTTTGTGAAGGTGCAGTGTCCTCACATACTCCTTTCCAGGCCAAACATGATAAAAACAGTAATTAACAATCAAAATTAACATTATATGACTTTCCAGATATTTATATCCAATGAAGTAAGTAGCCAGACAGCACAGTTTAGTGAAGTTCCTGCAATACCTTGCGTTGTTGTGTGCACCTTCAGGTGTCCCTAAAATATCAGTATCACCTTTGTCTGACAGAAGCAATCAGTAAATCTACTAATCCTATTTGTGCTGTTCAGCTCTGGAAATATTCACAGGCAGTTCTGCTTTTATGTTTTACTGCCACAGTGCCTCAATAGTACTGCCCAAAAGTGGAAATTAATGTGAACACAAGTGGATACTCTGTTTTCCAAAGAACTACAGCCAGCATAGAAATGCACAGAAGATCATAGAAAAATATTTGGCGCCAGACTTTTCTCCAAAGACATAGCTCCATACAGAGGGCTGCATTCTTAGGTTATTTGTATCTGTGCGTAAATTTAGGTTTCTGTTCTTTTCTAGCAGGTTATGTTTGAGTTCTGTAGATTCCTCCATTAGTTCCCTGATTCCCAGAAAATGACCTTACCTGCAACAGTACCTTTCTTATTTCTCCTCTACAGTCACAAAGGGCATAATGTGGGACACCTGAGTCCTTTCTTGTCTACACTCTTCAAAGAAAATCCTCCCTGTCCTACCTCAGTCAATTCACACACAAAAACAAAAAAAAAAAAGCCTTCTCACTTTTTTTTTTTTAACTCATCATTCATTTTTTTCCCCAAGCAATATTAGAAATGGTGGTTTTTCCATGAAGTTACTTACTTTTAATTGATATTATTCTTCAGTGTAGGTTGGCCTATAAATTCACCTATTGAACTTCTATTACCTTGTAGCTTTATTGCAAAGATAGAATGGCTTTCTGTGTGAACGATTAAAGAAAAATTAATTTCATTTGCAGATTCATGGTCCATTCCAGCTATGAATAATTTGTCTGACGAATGTGAATCTTTGAGAGTCAAACCTCTCTGAATCCTCGTGTCTTTCTCCAAATACTAATCATTGTCTTTGACTATGATGTGTGTCACAGCTCTATTTACTGATTTTAGAGACTTCTGACAAGCTCTGCAAGGCATTCTGCCATAAATCTCTGTTTTCTAACACTCCCCCAGGCCCATTTTTTACAACTTTGGACCTTTCCTTAGAGGAGTCAAACAACATGTTTTATAGTTTTGTTTTTAAACCATTTTGCTTGTGCTTCCCTTTCTCATGTCTTTAATATTGTTCTGTAATGAAATAGCCAGTAACTACTGAAAACAGCAAGTACACCAAAAGTATTTACTGTCAAAAATCAGATTATCATCTGAGGGTCTCTCTACAGTTGGTATCTTTTGTTCATGTATATAGACTAAGGCGCCGTTCAAAATATTACCGGTTGTCCTGCATATACCTTATAGAGTCTGACTTGACCAGAGTTGCTCCGTTCTTCAATTACTCAGTTAATTTTACTGCTGATATTATGTACTACCCAACATTGAAATCTGCTTCAAATGCTGGCTTACTGGCAGCGCAAAACATCCTTTTGTAAAACATAACTAATAAATTTAGGTCAGGACCTAATAAATTTAGGTCAGCAACCACAATCCTTGTGGTTGCTTGGTTGAATGGTGAATGTTAAAGGTTATAGCGGGAATGTTGATGAGCAGTAAGAACTGAACTGTGAGAAAGTTTGTAAAACAGTAGAATTGCATTCCATGGTGTCTGAAATGCCTGTAGCACAGTTAAAACTGGATAAGTTTCAAAAAGGTTTGGGTGAATTTTCAAAAGACATGGACTTGACAAAACTCAAATAGGGGAGTAAGAGATTTTAATCTTTGCATCCTCTATTCCATGTCACTCTCCTTCAGTTCAGCTTCCAGCAAAAGGGACAGTTAGGGATGAGTCACGGTAGAGTACTTGCCACATCAAAACTGACTTTCAAGAGTTTCATTTGCAGGCCAAAGGAACTGGTAGATTTCAGCCTGGTGTCATGCCTGTGCCCTCCTCTCACTTCAGAAATACCACCCTGGAGTCACTAAATGACAATAGCATAGTCCCTACCATGCTAAACTGGCTTTGGAGAAGAATGAGTTTTGTTATGCATTTACAGCAGCTTGAAGTGGTTTATTAAAGAGGTTGCTCATAAGATTTAACCCTCTTGGGTGTATGTACCACAGCACAAGAAGTTCAAATTTTCTATAAAGAAAAGAATAGAACAAGCCTTAATCTCACTGACATTCTCCATGCAAGATAGAAGGCAAGGCTTCGTGCAAGCTTTTAAAATGCTCTAAGAATAATTTTTTTAGAGTTTGGGGGGAGAGGGAAGTGAGAAAAGAGGAGGTTAAATATATAATTTAAACAGCTTCCAAGAAGAAATGGAGCCTTTCAGTGATGTTTGCAATGGCAACTACTTTTCTAATGCCATACTGGCATAGCAGTAATGGAAAATATGCCTCAGTGGAAAAAAAAAAGAAGGAGGTTTCATCATTAAAGGTGTGGCAAAAGGTTTTGTAAATTAAATCATAAATCAGTCAAATTTTACTTCAATTAGCCCAGCCAAAAATACTTCTATTAAAAAAAAGTCACTTCGGAGTTTAAGAAAAGCCAAAAAACATTGTCTAATCACAGATTTTAGTACCTTAGAATAAAGTACCCTCCCAGTACTGCCCACCGTGCTGGTATATGAGTGGAGTAAATAGGGAGCTTGCCAAAAATTTTGAAGTGAAAACCATAGAAGTATTACTCTCTCATTCAAAAAACACATTAGAAACCTTGTCTATAAATCTTAGCGTGACCTGGGGCACTGTTTAATCAATTTACTTCATGGCCTCAAGGGAGATGATAGTGTATATGTTAGCCTGTGGTCCCTTTCTGAACATACACAGTAGACCCTTCCACCTTCCTGACAAATGCAGCTGCTAATTATTGAACAAATTCACTCTAGTGTTGTAATTAAAGCAGTATTTCTTGTTTTAATTTGTGACACTGTGTTAGGTTACTCAGGGCTCTGTGTACAGTGTAGGGAATATGTGGAACAAGTCAAGATCCTACAGCAGTCGGCAAGCTCTGAGAAATAAAAGTTGGTTTCCTTTCCAATTTGCAGCAATGTTGTGTATTATGGACACCAGCCTTGTGCATTTGATTCAGGATAAAACTTACACCACACTTTTCAGAGAAAATCATCCACACCTGAGATGGTGTCTTGGAAGTGAAAAATGGATTTATGCCAGATAACATATAACATTCTTTTTCTGAATCCAGCTGATTCAGAGAGCAGAAAGTCATAGAAACACCACAGAAAAAGTGACTCTGCTGTGTACTGTACCTTTGATTAGTGACGGAGATGAGAGTATTTCGGCCTCTTACTAAAGGTGAATGTCAGCTTCTCATTCAAGGTAGGAAGCCTGCCACAGTTATGCCTGCTCCTCATCCTCCAGAGCACCCAACAATTAGCTGTTGCTCTTTATCACCCAGCAAGTATCCTGCTGCTCTGGCCATCTCCATCTACAGCTCAGTATTGCCAGTACCCTAAAGCCCATACCTCTATCAGGACAAAGAAGGGGCAGGATTGAGAGGACATGTGCCTCAGATTCACATCATGGTGTCTATGTTGCTGAGACTTTCCTTAGGGTTTCACATAGGCCTTCTGCTGGCCTTCCTCAGGGGAGTAGGTTTTGATTAAGCTGAGAAAACTGGTTATTTTTCTGTCTTCGCTCAGATTTATGAGCAAACTCTCTTTCTTTCCCAAGCGCTTGGGAGCTGAAAGACTGTATGTAATTCCATCACCTTGTTCTACAGTTAGAGGGTGTTCCTGATGGCAATGTGAAACAGTAATGCAAAGATCCACTATTCCTAATTACTTTCACAGCAGACAGGAAAAATTAGCGATCTCTAAGCTGTTGAGAGATTCAGCTGATATTCATCTGAGCTCAGCAGTTAGTGAGGTGAATCTGTCTGGGGGAAAAGCAGCTCTTCAAAAAACTGTCTTCTAATATGATGTGGTCTTCAACAAAATAAATCTGGTCTCAAAATTTTATGACTGTCTGTAACTTTGATTTTCTACTGAATGTCAAATTCTTCTGACCACAAAAAACAAAACAAAACAAAAAACATCCTTTCCATTTGCAAATGGGAAAAAAAGACTAAGGCCAGCCTAATGGATTCAGGATTAGTCATTATGATTCACTTCATAAATAGCAGTCCTGGTTATTGTAAATTTCCTATATCTAGCTATCTAGTTTCCTTCGGGAAACCTATACTTAGTTGAAAACAGAACAATTCTAAGGCCTCTGTCTTTATATTTTAGGCTTGATATTGAGTGACATTTTGTGGCCTCTTACTGGATGAGGATCCATAACTTATTTTCTGTGGAAAGTCCAACAAGTCTCTTCTGACTTTAACAATCATTAATCTTCAAAGCCCTTCATTGTTCTAACACATTCTGCATTCCCACCAGGCACAGAACACTGTGGTCAGGACAAGCTCTGTGCTAGTAGAGAAGGCTGAAAAGTTATTGTTTGGTTTTGTTTTAATTCTTTTAACATGAACAATTTTCAACATGCAGCCTCCTTTTGTTTCAGCTCTAGGGTTGGGTTTTCTTTTAGTCATTGATTACTTGATTTAATTATCTCAATTTTTCTTACACTTTTCCCTCTTTATGATACTGCTGACTGCTTCACAGGGAATTGGATTTCTTTCATGATATGTTTCTACCACTGGTTTTCTTCATAGTATATTTTGATATGTTTATCAGCTTTCACAGAATCACAGAATCACAGAATGTTACTTTGACTTTTTATTCTTTATAGTGGTTTGAAAAATGTATTTGCTACTCATGAAAGGTACCAGACCATGACAGCACTGGAGACAGAAATCTGTTTCTGCTACCCTTAGAGCACCTATTCGAATTCTACAGCACAAGACACTTCTATAAACTTTTCCATCTGCACAAGTACCTCAAATACTGTATCATCCTCCACGTGCTCAGATAAGGGTAGTATCTTTTACCTTCGTGAACTAGGTTTGTGAAGGTCTTGATTAATTACAAAGAAACATCCAAAATCTGTGCATGATCTTTAAAGTTTTGCTGATACCCTCTCAGGGGAGGCAATGAAGCAGAAAAAGAACTTAAATAGGGAAACAGGGACCATAGCCAAGTAATTTGTCAGCAGCAAAGGGGGAACCAGTGCCATAGCCACAAAATGCAGTCAAAAGGATCTGTCTTGTCTTCAGTGGTAGGCATAGAGGACAGGACTAAAAGTCCTTTGCCTAGTAAATACCTCTTCCCATTGCTCCATGTGTCGCTTGGAAGAAAGTCCCCATTTTCCTTGCTCCAACAAGTCCTTAAAGCCCTAATTACAGAGCTCTTGAGAATAAGCTGTGAGAACTCAAGGAGAAAACAGAACAAAGAGGTATGATCAGTATAAAACAGCATGCTTATGTTTGGAGACCTTGTATTATACTGGCCAACATGTGCTCCATCTACCTCCCATGTCATTTCTCAGTCGAAAGATTCTTCCTTTCAGGGGGCTGAGACCACCCAGGTGAATGGGAAAGTACCTTGGGATATATGGTCACTTCAGGCAGGCCTGATGAACAGGAATTTCCCTACTGCTGCTGAGAATTGAATTCATACTCATAAAAGGGTCTCAAGGCAGCAGATCTGGACAACCAAGCTGGAGAGATGCCCTTTCCAGGCGTTTCTTAGGACTCTCTTGTATAATTCCAGTTTCTGCTTACATACCACCAGTGAGAGTAAAGAACAGCGCTGAATTTTTTTCCCCTATGTGTGAGTAATAAAAACTCTTAGTTCACCTTGAAGCCCCTCTAATTGACTCTCTAATACTGCCAGTGAATCCCATATAATCCTGCACTCTGCCTGCTTGAAAGTCAGCAGCGGATTCAAGCATTGCAGGGCTTTCCAAGTCTGTGTGGTCACCCCATTCACTACTTGTGAAAGAGACAGCGAAAGACCCAAATCTCAGGGGACCCTCTCATCTTTACTCTGTTTACTTTGCCACAACACAAGCAGTAGCCCAGGCAGTCTCAGAGGAGACCACTGCTCTTAAGACCAGGTTTTCTAGAAAGAACATTCAACTTTTGGGTTGCCATGAGACTTGTTTTTGAACTTGCTAAGCCAAGTTTTTTCTCCCCTCCACCACACCTCCTTTCTTAGCTTAGAAATCTAGTAGAAGCAAAGTAAAAGTATCTCTGTTTATTTAATACATAAAAATAACAATAACACTGTACATAAATGAAAAGGAAAGGTACTTCCTGTAAATTTCTGAAAGCTGCTGAAAATAGTCTCAGGACTTAGCCAAAATTAATACTGTTATGTAGACAGAGTTTCCATGAAAGCATCTGTACCTGGGTGTCTGTACAAGTAAAATTGTGCAAATAACTACAGCCTCTTTTCTGGCCAAAATTCTGTTACACCTCAACAAATGAACTCCTTTTTTTTCTAACTGGAAATATGGCAATAATCTTTTTTACTTTTCCCCAAAAGCTATTCAAAACAGTTCTTATATAAAGAAAAGTGTGTTGTTTCATTAGAAGTTTTATTAATGTCATGGTGTACTCAGTGCAGTAGACCGCTGACACTGCTTGGTTATTCAAGGCACAGACTCATACACACACACTAATGGCTTTAGCATGCCATGTCCATCTGTCAGAGTTTGCTGTCAAGTAGAGTGAATGGTGGGATAAGACATATGTCCATGGCTCAGACTACTCATTTCAGGGTCCAAAATATTAGTGCAAGCTTTCCTTCTTCTGCAGTACAATAGATTACTAATGAAGATGATGCAAGTCAAGAACTTGTAGCCCATTCTTCTACCTCTGCCACAGAGCAGCGATGCCCCATGTTGGGATGGGTCATCCCTGGGAGAAGTAACATCTCAAATTGCCAGAGCTTACTTCCAGAAGACTTTTCTGACAGTGTCCAGAGACAGACGGGATGTTAAAACATTGCAGCATTAAGTGAACTTCCCACACAAACAGAGCCTGTTGCACCCAGAATATTGAAAAAGGGGTAGCACAGAACTGCAGCTGGTGATGTGCTGCCCTAGCAAGTGCTTTGTATTGAGAGAAGTCCTGCCAGAAGCTTGCTCTACAGCCACTGTCCCCTGAACCTCCCCTCCATCTTCTGAACTACCATGGTCCCTCACCATCAAACAACTTGGCATCAGATAAAGCCTGTGACATACAGCTCTCTGATGGGTTTTGCTGTGCTTTCGTCTGCTTGGAGAGATGCTGTGTGTTCCTGCTTCCAGTCTTCCCCAGTATTCTTTCTATGAGCATCCTGGAAGCCTGGCAAAGCTTAGCTTGTGTCTTGGGGAAAAAAATGGCTTCAGGGAAGGAAGAGGGCAAAAGATAGAGAAAGTGCAATTTGTGAAGGTAACTCCTTAGAAACAAACAGTGGTGGGTCATGTTTTGCTGTGGATTCTTAGTGGTATCACTGTCACAACTGTTGATAGTCTTTGAAAAGCTATTTTGATAACTTCTGTTACCAGAAGAGTGATTTTTTTTCACATCATTTGTACTTATTTTTGTAAATATGAGCAAATAAATAAATAAAATAACTCCCCAGTCAAATAGAAGCTCTTCCTCCCAACTGCTTTCATAAAAAGTTAAGTAAACAGATGGGCTTCCTGGCACATCTGAAGTGGATGAGTATATCATATTGCAGGCAATGGCTCTCTCTATCATCCAGGCAAGATTCACATCTTTGAAGTACGGAAGACAGCACTTAAGCTAAATCTCGAGGTAGCCCTGAAATCACACACAGTTGGCTCAGAAATAGAAGCTGGGCTAACTACTTCCTCTCACGCTGTACTGGCTGGTTTACATTCAGGAGCCCCTCCTCCGTTTCTCTATACATCGTTCAAGTCAAGCACATCTGGCAACATTCACTCTCCAGGAATAAGGAGCCCCAACCATGGTGATCAAAGACAATTACTGCTCCTTCCCAGCTGAGAGATGGACAGCTTCTTGTGCGATGCTATCTTTCCCTTTACCACACAAGAAGGAAAAAAGTCAAATAACATTAACAATACCTTTAAAAATCTTTCCTGAAGGTCAGACCTCTTGTGATTCACCCTTGAAAGAGTATGAAGCAGGCTTCAGAGCCTAGGTATAGGAAAGCAGCATGCCATAGCATGTAATTGCAATTTTTCATCTGATATTGGACAGGAGGACACAGACACTTGTCATGGTTTAAGGCTGGGCCAGCTATTAATCCAGTGGCAGACGCTCTCTATTAACCCTCCTCCCCCCACCCCAGAAGGGGAAGGAAAAGAGAAAAGGGAGAGAGACTTATGGGTTGGAAAGTTAAAACAGTTTTAATGAACGATAATAATGAAAAAGAGTATAATAATAATAATGGAAATAGTTAAATATATGCAAAACCAAGGTCAGGCTCCCCTGATGTCGGTCACGTCACCACCAGCACTGCAGGGCAGGCTCCAGGAAGGCCCAGGCTGGGCCCAGCGATGGATGGGAACTGGATTCAGGGATGCACGGATCGGGATCGGGGGCAGCAGTAAAACAAACAGAGTCCTCTTTGAACACCGGCCATAGCAGAAGGGGCAAGACCCTCGTATTCCCCGACTTTATGCTGAGAATGACATGTATGGGATGCAATACTTTCATCAGTCAATTTTGGATCACCTGTCCTGTTTGCTTCTCCCTGGAGGTGTGACCCTTCTGTGGCTCTTCACTTATAATCAGTGAGGAATTCAGCAGTGACCTTGGTTTCTCTAAGAATAAGTACAGCAAGAGCCTTTCTGCATAACATCCCTACTGGTGCCTCGGTGATAACTACAAACTTCGAGCGTTATCAGTCCTAGAAGCAGACACTGTCTGCAAAACAGGCAGTTAGTTTCAGAAAGTGCAGTTACTTAGAAGAAATCTAGCTGCAAGTAAAAATCACTGAAAGGAAAATTGGTCTGTTTTAGGCCAAACCAGGACAACACTGCTGCAGTTTTCTCACTTGAAGAACTTCCCAATATATAAAACAGTTACCAGGCAGTTATCTTACAAAGATATGAATATTTGGAGTAAGATACATTGGTGAGAAGTTGAAGGAAGGAGGAGGGGACACCAAACTGGGTTCTATACAAAGCATACTACTTTAAAAGAATAAAAAATGAGGATTTTTTTTCTATCCTCTGACAGGAAGTTTCTGTTTTATTTGTTGGCAACTTATTATTTCTGAGTACAAGATAGTCTTCCTTGGCATACACCTTTAAGATGGAGTGGCTGGGCAATAGAAAGGACAACTGCCTCTTTTCCTTGTCCTGACTGCTGGACAAGAGAGAAAATGGGAAGATTGCTCCTTCCCTGAGAGTATCTGTACCAATACATCCTGGGGTAGGAGGACTGCAAGCATTAACTCTGAGTGGGGGAGAAAATCGTGGACTGCTGAGAAGAGCAGGGAGCAGACACAGAGCGAGGCCTTCCAGGTAGTGGAAAGAAAGGGACTGTTCCTAGGGACCCAGAGAAGTCTGTGCAGAGCCGCTGTGTCCCAGGAAGCAGACACTGCACATCACAATGATATTGTGCCAAGAGCAAACCTGAGGGAAACAGTCACCTTGCACAACCGGCAGGGAGAATTCTTGTCAAATTTTTATTTTTGTTCAAGTTAACCTGAAGATCTTATTTCTCTACATTGTAAAAAGATCCCTACTTTAGTTTAGTTTCTCATAAATCCCAGCTCCAGAGTTTTGAAATTCCTTCTGGTGTTCTGGGGGATTCTTGCTTTAAGAAAAATACACAAGCAAGTCTCCCTCAAATTTCTGGATGATTCAGTGTTCTGTCAGAACCAGTTTAATCCTAACTTTGGTCAGGTCTAAGTCTAAAGTAAAAGATTGTGGTATTTTTCACTAAAAGAGTAGTAAGAAATTGCTATCCTCCAAAAACATGTTGGGGAAAATGTATAGCACTGTATAAAACTCTATCTTAGTTTTAATTCCTTCTACTTTCATCAAAACTGACCTGAAAATTCACTTCTCTACTTTAATTGTTCAAATAAA
This sequence comes from Nyctibius grandis, assembly GCF_013368605.1. Lineage (NCBI taxonomy): Eukaryota > Metazoa > Chordata > Aves > Nyctibiiformes > Nyctibiidae > Nyctibius > Nyctibius grandis. The sequence goes on along the minus strand of NC_090662.1, from coordinate 77,953,670 downwards.
AGTCTCCAGTGTAGGCCATTCCTGAAGGTAGTAAAAAGTGCTCTACAAAGACACAATAGAAGCTGAAAAGCAGCTATCACTTTTTTGTTTTAATTTGCAAAACTTGAAAATGGTGTGAATTAAATATGTGCTTAATAACTAAAAAAAAATGCAACTGACAGAAAAGTATGAAGCTGCTGACTGAAAAAAAAAACTGTCCCAAAAAAAACAACCAACCAACCAAAAAACCAAAATAAAAAGATGTAACACACACACACACCCCCCCCCTTCCCAGGGATTTTGTAGCTTTGACAGTAAGAAAATGAGACTGGCCAAAAGGGTCCCTCAGTCCCAGTATCTTGTCTCTGGCAGTGGACAGTAGTATCTACTTACACAAAGGTATAAGAAACATATGCCTATTATTTCTTCCAAGTGTAACCTTTCCCTTCGTATGCTGTCGCATCCTCTGGAAGCCAACAGTTTGGAGATTTCCTGATCAGAGGGTGAAATGATACTAAATATTAGATTCACAGGATCACAGAATCACAGATGGTTAGGGTTGGAAGGGACCTCTGGAGATCATCTAGTCTAATCCCCTGCCAAAGCAGGTTCCCCTAGAGCATGTTGCACAGGGTCGTGTCCAGGCAGGTTTCGAGTATCTCCAAAGAAGAGACTCCACAACCTCTCTGGGCAGCCTGTTCCAGTGCTCTGTCACCCTCAAAGGAAAGGAGTTTTTCCTCATATTGAGATGGAACTTCCCATGTCTCAGTTTGTGCCAGTTGCCCCTTGTCCTGTCACTGGGTACCACTGAGAAGAATTCATACCAGGGCTTTCTTCCACAGCCTGTTCTATCATGCCACAATCTGTAAAGAAGTGCTACCAACCATTGCTGCCTGTTCAGCCATCCAGACATTGAACCAATTTAGAAGGAAATGACTATATCACAAAAATGGTGTGAGAAAGCTGTCATGCAAGTTGGACCTCCAGAAATGCTGTTACCTTAGAGGTATGACTGCAACCTCACTTCCTAATGTTTTGGTTACAGTTCTAATCTCAGACTGCAAATAGGATCCTGAAATGCATCAACTCGGAGAGCCAGTGAAAGTTAACTATCTGGTGAGAAGAAATACTTATCTGGCAGGTAAGGCCATGACAACTGGAAAACATTTCTGAAGTATAATAGATTTAAAATTTGTTCCCCAAATTCCTTGGGAACTGGGAAATATGCTTTGAACAGAGGAACTGCAGCTATTGGGCAAGAGTAATTCACTTAACAGCAATCAGTGGTTGTGCTTTAGAAAATACAACATACTCCCATAATGAAACTGTGGGATGGGAAAGAAGAGAAAAAGGCCAATTTCTTATTTAGTTTCCTTCTTTTACCACACATGGACTGAGTTTGCTCTGGGAGGAAAAATGGGACCGTCTGGATACTTAGCTTAAAAAATAAATAAGGCCAGTTCTTCTAGAATTTGCCTTAAGAATTATTAAACACATAATTAAACTACCTTTTTGTTTAGTATCTCATATTGAACCAGACTACTATGAATTTTGTAGGAATATCAGAAAAAAGATACTGAAACAGATTGCAGCTTTCAACCCCTTTCTGTGCCTAATGCTAATAAGGGGGATGCACGGTTTTGTTAAGCACATGTTTCTTAACTATCTTCTTGATGTTATACTTGAGTCTAGGAGGAAGAGGAGAAATTTGGTGATGTGCCAGATGGACTCAAGCAAGAAAACTGTGAGTGAAGAGGTGGACATCCACAGTTAGAATCAGAAAACAGATCCTCTTTTTCTGTTTCTCTGAATTCAGTACCAGTGTGAGGTCCTGGATTGACAAGCCCAGAGATTTGAGTCTCCTGTTTAGCCATAGAAACTTGATACTCTGGGTTAGCTTTCTGTTTTTCAAAAAAAAAAAACACCAGCCACAACACTAGAAATACTTCAAAAGAGGAGGAGGAGGAAGGAGGGGAGAAGAGCAAGTTGTACCAAAGATTAACTAGACGGTACAAAGCAACAGGAACCAAAGGAGGCAAGAGCAATCCCGTACAATATTCCCAGTGGCAGTCTGAGAAACGGGAGCAGCTGGAGCATGTTCACCAAGTCGTCTTGCAGACAGGAGGGCAACCCAGGCGGCCAAGCCCAGGGTGCAGGAAGGGTGGGGTGGTCTGCAAGACGGGTGGCTGCCCGCAAGCGCTTGCTCTGATGCCACCCAGAGCAAGGCACTGGGGGAGACAGGTAGGAGGGAGGCAGGGGGGCTTTGCAAGAGTCAGCGTGATTTCACCTGGGGTTGTGTGGGAGAGGGAGGGAAAGACGGGTTTCTCGCTGCCCTCCCTGGGTACTGCACTTTCTCGGCCTTCTTGACAGAAAGGAGCAGTTACATGTGAGACAGGCTGGTCCTTGGAGCAGAGCTACAAATGATTAATTGTATCAAGAAAAAGAAACAGTGTCTCCTTGCTGAGCTTTGTAACGGGCTTCATATAAATTTGTGTGAAATATTATGTGGGATTACTGCAGCCAGCCAGGAGTTTGGCTGCAGGAGCCAAGAGGAGGATGGGAGCCCGGCCAACAGGAGAAGCAGGAGATGAAGTGGATCATGTTTGCCAAGGCCAGAAGGAGAGCCAAACCATAGCTACAGTAGCATAGTAATGAGAAATGGGAATTGCATTCAGCATCGGTTCTTCTTCTTATCATGATTATTATTGCTCTGAATCTAACTGTCCTGCCCTCTTCCCCACCCTTGCCACAGGCCCCGGCAGAATGTAGGATAACAGCAGAAGGTAGAGAGAATAGCATATAGGAGTTTAAACACAATCCTGCTGGAGCCCACAGCTGGTCTTGCACGAAACCACTTACCCACCCACCAGCGCAAAACAGACTGCTGTAACAGATGCTCTCCTCTTATCCAGGAGGGGTGTAGGGGTGGCAGAGGGGGGCAGGGGGAGAAGGGAGAGGGGTGACATGAAATGTTATTTTCCAAGTATTTTACTCACAGCAGCATGTTGAGGACAATTAGGGAGAACTGAGACTTCAGGACAACATTTGTTGGACCCTCCTGCTTTCTCCCACTCCCGCACAGTTAGTGCTCACTTTGGTTCCCATCTTGTTTCCATCTTGGTTCCCATTCATCTCCAAAGCAGATCCTGTCCTTCAAAGCTAGAGAGGGCTGCAAAGGCAGTTGGACCACTGACGTTTGTCCTGTCCCTGCACCTGGGGAGTCTCTGATTTAAGCAGAGAGGTCTCACGTGGAGCTTCACATCTATTAACGCATAACGTGTGGCAAAATTTGAACTGCGTGTCTCAACCTTATTTCCTTCGAGGAACAGATTGCAGCTCCAGACCTGAGTATCCTTCCCAGAAAGCTACGTCTGGATCCCGACTTGGCATCCTCAGTATGTAATGGCCTGAACTCAGCCTCTTCCCCCAGAAATAGTTCAGATCTTGAACAACTTTGCGCTTTGGGACTCTTTCTAGTATTTCCGATTCTGCGCAAAAACGCCTTGGCCTTCACGTAACTAGTAACTAGCGACAAAGGACCCGAACAGACTTTCCGAATATGCGTATTATCACAGCTGAGCTACGCGCTGAAGGTGCTCTGCAAGCAACAGCCCCTCTTGGCAAGCCGAAGGGGAACATTATCATTAGCTGTGCCAAATGGAGCGGCGCTAAGCCTGCATCAGCCAGACATCACACTTTGACTCCCTCCGAGGCCCTTCCACTGTAGGATGTGCTGCTTTCCCCTGGGACTGAGACTTTCTTGGCAGGGGTGGGAAGTGGGGTACACTCAAACCGTTGTGGAATAACCTACAGTCCCAGCCTGTGCACACAGACAAGCTCCAGCCTGGCTAAGAAAAGGGTGTGGTTTTTTCTCCTTCTTTTTCCCTCCAGCTGGAATGAAATGTGAAATCTCACAAACACAAACTGAGAGATTCTTGTTTTCTTGAAGGACACAGGGCAAAGACTTGAATTTCTTCTCCCAGCCAACATTGAGGGAGTTCCCCTCCTGGAGGGAGGGTGCTTGCCAGCCTCACGGGGCATCAGAGTGCCTGGAAAAGGGCAGCGCTGACCGAGAGCGTCGTGTGCCACTGGCTGGGGATTCATCCCTTTGCTCTCCAGTGACACCTCTGCAACGTCAACCCTGTCTCCCAACATATCACCTGGTCAGTGTGGTTTCTCTCCTGCCCTTGCTCATAAAGAAAGGCATGGCTTTTCTGGTGTACCGTGTCAAAGCTAGTGCTAGCTCTATGCTTTATTTGAGATTGCCACTGTCCAGAGAAGCTTTAGAAGAGATCATACACAGCTTTCATTAAATGGTTCAGGAACTGTTATGTTTCCATGTGCATAGAAATATATATTAAATATTTGGCCTACGTCACACATGTAGTCTCCCTGGGGACATATATTAAACTTTGTACTTTTAGAAGAAAAATCCACCACTAAAGTAGCTCCTCTTCAAAAAAGATTATTTGAAAATGAACTGTTTTGAGGTTAATGAAAAAGATTCCCTGTAGAAGTAGACATGCTGAAAGTGTAAAATATACACAGATGTGATATCTCTCTTGTTTTGTTTTTGTTTCCTTTTGCAGTGTTTTTGCATTTTAACAAGTTAATTTGGGCACAGCAAGCCAATGTAGGCTGTCCATCTGCATTCACTAGACTGCCTGGGGGTCTCCTCTTGCAGAAGTCAGATCAATACCAAGCTCTGCATAGAACAATCCAGACTCTGGTCTTGGTGATTTTGCTTTATTTTGTTCATCATGTTCTGCCTCTCTCATAGGAAAGGGTTTCTTAATTTGGTCTGAACTGAGACAGAGTGAAAAGTAAATTGTTTGCTCTTTCCATTGAGGCTGAGCCCAGAGTTTCTTTTTCTTAAAGTGTTCAAATGAGCTTCAGGTTTTGTGATGTGGCCAAATACCATAATATGTATTTGTTTTAACAAAAGCAAATTTTCTTCCACTCCCTATACCTTTCACCCCTGCTCAAGATAAACAGATGTGTTTCTGTCCATCATCTAGCAAATAGTAAACTCTGTTTCCATCTCCCTGAGCACTTTCTGAGCAGCCATCTAACCTTCCTCTTTCTTTCCTCTTCATATTTGGCAACACGTACGTAGGATTTCAGGCAGGCGCTCCTCAGAAACCAGTACCTCTAGGCTACTCAGGTCCTTTACTGTACATCACGCTGGAATACAGTGGTAAAGATCACCTCCCTCTACATAGTAGCTCCTCAACCTGCTAGCCTTCCCCAAGAAGCAAAAGCCTTCCCCTTCACCTGTGAGGGTACCTTTGCATTTGCCTATAAAAAACCTAAATGTTTTGATTAAATGATCCTGTGTAGTTGGTTTTGCTGCCTTTCTTCACTCTGCATAGTGTCCTGATATATAAACAGATGTGTACAAACTGTACACCCTAGTAGAGGATTGTCTTCACTCCTGGCAAGCAACAGACTGATACAAGGTGAGATTAAGCAGCAGTAGGAACTGTAGCAGAGCTATGATCTGAGCTACAGAGAATTGGAGTTGAAAGCTGAGTACTAAGCCAGTTTATCCGGGCTCCTCCATAAAAGAGATGCTGCTGTGACACATATGCAGCCTAATGGCACTTGAAGGGGTTAATACACCTGGAAAGTGAGTTTTCAAATTAATTCCTTTTCCTCTTGGCCTCAACATAAGGCAGTGCTCTATTAGACTTGACCTTTCTTAACATGAATTAGCAGCTCAGTGGAACAGGATCCAGAACTCAGAGTCCCTTCCCTCTTCACATCCATGCATTAATGTAACAAAAGCAGAAAGGTGTCAGCAAGACTAAGAATAACTGAACAGATCTTGTGCCAATTGGAATAAAATATAGGACCCTCCAGAAGTGGAAGTAACTTGGTTACTTCTGAACTCCAGGTAAGGCAGGCATTTTAACTCACCCCCCTCCAAACCGCAAAAAAATGGAACATGGACAAATTCAGGTACAGAATTTAAAATAAAAAATAAATAAAATAAAATGAGTCAGTTCATCTTTTTGGTAGGACAAACAAGAGGGAATGCCAAATTATCTCTCTAGAATATAAATTACCTTTTCTCTCCTGAAACAGATTTGCTCGATGACTTTATAATACAAAAGTGCCCCCCCACCCCATTTCCACTGCTGTCCTGGGAGGGTTTCCTCACCCATTCTCCTTGCTCAAAACGTTTCATCAGTCTTGTCACCTTGGTCCTATCCTGTCTCATGAAGTAATGGATGGAGCCCAGCTAGACATGAAGAAGTGCCATCCAGGAAACCAGACCAAAACTGGTATGTTTAAAAACGTGTTTGAAGAGAGCACAGGACTACAGGGAGGGAGGAGAGGGGGCAGGGGATGTTTTTCAGCCAATGCTTTCCTTCCCCCCTTCTTCTCACAGATGCTTGCTGTTGTCCAGCAGCCCAGAGAAAGAAATATATGTATATGTATTTCTTTTTTGGTGGGGGGTGGGAAGGAGGAATGATAACCAGATCCTCATGGCACATCTGTCTTTGGGTCCTCATGGGAGCCACAGCTGTGCAAAGAGGGGAGAGTGAGGGGAAACGGGGGGGAGGGGGGTGTCCAACTTCAACTTTCTAGAGATGGAGTTATTTTAAGCAATGTCTTTGAAACAAAAAAACATGTGTTCTCTGTTCTTTAATGCGCCAGGCAAGGCTCAAACACTAGGCTGGGTTGCCCGGGGTCGCAGGCCCCGCCAAAAAAAATACAGAGCTCTGAGGTGGGTCTGAGGCAAAGCTGGTCACCAGCAAGGAGCAGTGACACAGCCAAGCCCGAAGGAGCGCGCCCCGGTTGGCAAACAGGGCCCGCAGTGTTGACTACCCCTCCGATATTTCCCTTCCAGCACGTTGCATGCTCGGCGTGCGCCACTACAAGCATATGTTCCATGATGCATGGATGAAGGATTGGGGCTCGCGTACTGGGCACAAGCTTTGTGTGCCTTTCAGGCTGGAATTTACTTTGATTTGTTTTTCAGGTTTTGATCCGCCCAGGCTTGGCTGGACACTTTGCCAGCGAGGGGAGTGGTGACACATCGCACCTGGCTGTGGTGTCGCTGGCCTTCTGGCCCGCCAGTCTCTGTGTGGCCAAGTCCAGTCGCATGCCACTTCCCCAGCTAGCAGTTCACACCATCTCACCTTGGTGCCTCTTCTGCACCTATAAAAACTGACTTCCACACACCCTCAAAGGAAGCATTTAACTACGGTTATACACCGAGCACAGGTCTGGATGTTAACTTCCTCAAAGGCTAAGTGTTTTCAGACAGGGAAGCGTTGGTTCAATCACATCCCCAAAAGCCAAATGTTATTGTTAATTGAGTTTTAAAAGCTGTCTCAGCCCAGAGAGGAATTAAGCTCCATTTTCAAGTAGAAACAAACCAGCTGCTTTTCTGAGAAAGGATCAAATACCTCCCCCACTCAAAGCTATCATATTGTTTTTGACTGGGTGGAAAATAACGCTTTTCACCCAGTACCTTACAGAGGAAAACTGGTGCAAAGGAGAAGGATTCCCATCTCCCAGTGGTTTTTGGAATGCACTCACATGATGCTGAAGCTCTTGGGACTCAGGAATGCATATAAAAGGGAAGGGGAGGCCCAGGGCCATCCTAGAGACTGGAGAAAGTAATGGCAAAATTTTCACCCTTTTTTTCCTTCCTGACTGTGTTCTTGGAAGCCACACAATGAAATATTCATGGGTTGGGGGGCAACAATAAGATAAGGATAAAAGAGACAATTCCTACCTTGCTTGGTATTTTAAGCTACAGATCTCCAAGTTTTGCACCTATCATGCAGAAGGTACAGCAGTTGAGCTTGATGGAACTTCTTATGGTAAGGGTGTTTGCATTTGTGAAAATATGCAGGCTGAGGAATAAGGCTTCATTCAAATGCCTTTTGTTCACTAAATGATTATTTTACATCTGAATTTGCTGAGTGGGGAGCAGAGGGTACTCAGCATTCCTGAGAATTAGCCCCAGGATGTATAAGTATTGCATTAATTCTCCTTAACATTTTACAGATTTGGCTGATTTTCAAGATCTTTAAAGCATGACACTGTACATTTCTCCTACTTTTTCCTTTGGTGTGGGTGTGTGCCCATGGTGGAAGTGCTGGTATAGGAATTTACCTCAAAAGCAACCTTTAAATGCAGCCTCTTGTTTTCCCAGGGGTATTTGTTTACATAAAAGGCTTTGTTATGGCAGTAAGCATTAATGTGTTTGAAAATCTGTCACACGCTAATTAATTTATCCTCATTGCACCAAGCTGCTAGATAGGTTAGCATTATCCCCACATTACAGGAAGAGAAGTGAGAGACAGAAATTAACCCATGAGGGGCCTAAGGAGACTGTAGAAGAGCCAGAAAAGAAACACGAATCTTCAGAACTAACAGGCTAATGCCTTAACCACATGAATATCCTTTCTAAAGTTTTATTTGTTGCCATATCCTTTTTCTGCTTGATCACTTACGGCAAAATGAGCTGTCCCTAGATAACATTTTATATGCTGAAACTAAAAATAGGATTTCTCTTCTCCTACTCTTAAATTGTAGCATTTTAAGTGTACAGCATCAGAACTTGTGTGAAAAAAACTACTAGGGATCAAGAGGAAAAACAGATAAAGGCCAAGTGTGAGAAAAGAAGGTAGCTATGGAAGGAAAGAACCTCTGGAAGTGTCTGCAGGGGATCCAGCTCCAAATACTTCTCACCATTCAAGACTTTTCTTGCCGTTTCCCTCCATGCCCTTCAGAAAAATAAACATGGGATTGAAGAGCATTTGTTTTAATCCTCACACGTGATGCATGTACGTGCAAATATTTGCCATGCTATTTCCTTAACAAAAATTCAACCACCTAGCTGGAGAGGCACACACAAAAAGCTGCAGAAAAACAATCAGATCTTCTCCATTCACTTCATTATGTTTCTGTCTTTGCTTCAAAATACAGCTTTGCTATAGTTCTCAAGTGATTGTAGAGCTGAAGAAAGCCTGGAGTTGGTGGTTTCTTTGTAGTCTTTATAAGTACGAAGAATACAAGATTCTTCATAAACCCTGCTGTCACCTCAGGCTAGTTCTGCAATAGTTCTGCAGTGCTGATCCCAGACCTGCCAAGTCTCACAGTTTGTGGTTGAAGATTCACTCAGCTGTCTCCTGTCTCACAGCCCCTCATTGCAGGGCTGGCACTTCACTTAGCATTGCATTGCAACTTCTCTCTGGCTCCAGGACCCTATTATACTGGATGGAGCCAACTCACCTGCCAACCATCCAGTCTGGGACGTGGGTTTCCAAATAAGAGGTGATTCTTCTACAGAGAGACTGTGTCCCTCTGACTCTACCATCCTAGTCTCTTCCAAGGAATCTGCATAGAGAAAAACCCCTTCACAGAATCACAGAATCACAGAATCACAGAATGTTAGGGATTGGAAGGGACCTCGAAAGATCATCTAGTCCAATCCCCCTGCCGGGGCAGGATTGCCTAGACCATATCACACAGGAACGCGTCCAGGCGGGTTTTGAATGTCTCCAGAGAAGGAGACTCCACAACCTCTCCGGGCAGCCTGTTCCAGTGTTCAGTCACCCTCACCGTAAAGAAGTTTTTCCTCAAATTTAAGTGGAACCTCCTGTGTTCCAGCTTGCACCCATTGCCCCTTGTCCTGTCAAGGGATGTCACTGAGAAGAGCCTGGCTCCATCCTCATGACACTTGCCCTTTACATATTTGTAAACATTAATGAGGTCACCCCTCAGTCTCCTCTTCTCTAAGCTAAAGAGACCCAGCTCCCTCAGCCTCTCCTCATAAGGGAGATGTTCCACTCCCTTAATCATCTTCGTGGCTCTGCGCTGGACTCTCTCTAGCAGTTGCCTGTCCTTCTTGAACTGAGGGGCCCAGAACTGGACACAATATTCCAGATGCGGCCTCACCAGGGCAGAGTAGAGGGGGAGGAGAACCTCTCTCGACCTGCTAACCACACCCCTTCTAATACACCCCAGGATGCCATTGGCCTTCTTGGCCACAAGGGCACACTGCTGGCTCATGGTCATCCTGCTGTCCACTAGGACCCCCAGGTCCCTTTCCCCTACGCTGCTCTCCAACAGGTCTGTCCCCAACTTGTACTGGTACATGGGGTTGTTCTTGCCCAGATGCAGGACTCTACACTTGCCCTTGTTATATTTCATTAAATTTCTCCCCGCCCAACTCTCCAGCCTGTCCAGGTCTCTCTGAATGGCTGCGCAGCCTTCCGGCACATCAGCCACTCCTCCCAGTTTTATGTCATCAGCGAACTTGCTGACAGCGCACTCTATTCCCTCATCCAAGTCATTAATGAATATATTGAATAGAACTGGTCCCAGAACCGATCCTTGAGGGACTCCACTAGACACAGACTTCCAACTGGACTCTGTCCCACTGACCACTACTCTCTGGCTTCTTTCCTTCAGCCAGTTCACAATCCACCTCACTACCCGATCATCCAGACCACACTTCCTCAGTTTAGCTGCGAGGATGCTGTGGGAGACCGTGTCAAACGCTTTACTGAAATCGAGATAGACCACATCCACAGCTTTACCATCATCTATCCACCGGGTAACATCCTCATAAAAGGCTATCAAGTTGGTTGAGCAAGACTTCCCGTTGGTGAAGCCATGCTGAGTGCCCCTAATGATCCCCCTGTCCTTGATGTGCCTAGAGACAGCACCAAGAACAAGTTGTTCCATCACCTTTCCGGGGATGGAGGTGAGGCTGACCGGTCTATAGTTACCCGGGTCCTCCTTCTTGCCCTTTTTGAAGACTGGAGTGACATTCGCTTTCCTCCAGTCCTCAGGCACCTCTCCCGTTGCCCACGACTTAGCAAAGATGATGGAGAGTGGCCTAGCAATGACTTCCGCCAGCTCCCTCAGCACCCGCGGGTGCATCCCATCAGGGCCCATGGATTTATGGACGTCCAGATTGCTTAATTGGTCCCTGACCCAGCCCTCATCAACCAAGACAGATTCCTCCTCTATCCTGACTTCTTCTGGGGCCACAGGGCTCCGGGGCTCCTCAGGACAGCCTCCAGCAGTATAGACAGAGGCAAAGAAGGCATTCAGTAACTCCGCCTTCTTTTTATCCTCTGTCTCCAGGACCCCCACCTCATTCATCAGTGGGCCTACATTGCCTCTAGTGTTGGCTTTACCTGCAATGTATTTGAAGAAGCCCTTTCTGTTGTCCTTGACTTCTCTTGCAAGGTTTAATTCCAAGGAGGCCTTAGCTTTCCTAGTTGCCTCCCTACATCCTCTGACAACAGACTTCTATTCCTCCCAAGTGGCCAGCCCCTCCTTCCACGATCTGTACACCCTCTTCTTCCACTTGAGTTTGCCCAGCAGTTCCCTGTTCAACCATGCAGGTCTCCTGGTACCCTTCCTTGACTTCCTACCTGTTGGGATGCTCTGATCTTGAGCTCGGAAGAAGCAGTCCTTGAATGCTAACCAACTATCTTGGGCCCCCTTACCTTCTAGTACCCTGTCCCATGGGATTTCCCCTAGCAATTGCTTGAAAAGGCCAAAGTTGGCTTTTTCAAAGTTTCAAAAAAAACTTTTTGAAACTTTTTGAAAAAGTTTCAAACTTTTTCAAAGTTGGCCCTCCTGAAGTTCAGGGTTGTGATTCTGCTAGCTATTCTGTTCCTGCCACATGAGATCCTGAACTCTACCATCTCATGGTCACTACAACCAAGGCTGCCCTCAACCTTCACCTCTTCAACCAGACCCTCCTTGTTAGTGAGGATCAGATCCAGCAGCGCAGAATGCCTTTAGGCATGGCAAGAAAAGCCTGCTCTACCCCTCTGTTTCTGTTGTGCTTTCATTTTGCAGGAACCTCGGTAGTGTTCAGGTGTTTTCTTCAGCATTGCTCACTGCCAGTGCCTGCTATTGTGAAATCAGTGCTGCACAGAAGAGTGTGTGCAAGCTGAAGCAGCCTTCCTCTGAAAAAAAACGGGGTCTCAGATTATCTTTGGGTCTTGAAGGAAAAGCTGTAACATGCGTTAGAACGAGGGTTCCCAAAAGCACTTGGCTCTGGTATCAGAACAAGCGATGGCTGTCACATATATGCACGAGCAGGAGGAGGCATTTGGCTGCTCACAGAATAAGAACACGCCACCTCTTTGGGAACCCCGGCCCCAGAGCATATTCATTGCCACATATCGCACACTTACTCCTCTCCTATTAGTGTGGCTCTGGTGTAAGGGTTTTGCATAGCAGCCACAGAACAACTGATGGCATTTTGCAATAGTGTAACTTGGGTGGAAATTTCTCACTAGTCTTCTGACCAAAACTAAGCCAGGTGTTAGCTGAGATAAGGTCCTGCGTATGCACACCTTTAGGTAATCTGATGGACTTGCTGTCTTCAGATCACAAGGATCCTCATTTCAGCCTGTAAGAAACTGGCAGGGAGCACACCCAGCATAGCACCTGTGTGATGCAGCCTGCTAATTCACTGCCAAAGTTTGTCTTAGGGTCTGACCAACAGATACAAGTTGTCTTCACTTAGGAAAAAGCACTAACTCTGGTGCTTAGAGGTTATTGCTGTGCTAGCAGCTGTGATGTCATGGCTAAGGGTAGCTACAACACACTTCCTCTTGAAGCCAAAGTGCTAATAAAAGTATATAATAAAAGACCTGGGGGTGCTGATCGACAGCCGGCTAAACATGAGCCAGCAGTGTGCCCAGGTGGCCAAGAAGGCCAATGGCATCCTGGCATCTATTAGGAATAGTGTAGCCAGCCGGTCTAGGGAAGTGATCGTCCCTCTCTACTCGGCACTGGTGAGGCCGCACCTTGAGTGCTGTGTTCAGTTCTGGGCACCGCACTTCAAGAAAGATGTTGAGGTGTTGGAGCGAGTCCAGAGGAGGGCGACCAAGCTGGTGAAGGGTCTGCAGGGTCTGACCTACGAGGAATGGCTGAGGGAGCTGGGGTTGTTTAGCCTGGAGAAGAGGAGGCTCCGAGGTGACCTTATTGCAGTCTACAACTACCTGAAGGGAGGTTGTAGTGAAGTGGGAGTTGGCCTCTTCTCCCGGGCAACTAGCGATAGGACAAGAGGGCACAACCTCAAGCTTCGCCAGGGGAGGTTCAGGTTGGATATTAGGAAGAATTTCTTTTCAGAAAGGGTTATTAGACATTGGAATGGGCTGCCCAGGGAGGTGGTGGAGTCACCATCTCTGGATGTGTTTAAGAAAAGACTGGACATAGCACTTAGTGCCATGGTCTAGTTGACAGGGTGGTGTAAGGGCAACGGTTGGACTCGATGATCCCTGAGGTCTCTTCCAACCTGATAGATTCTGTGATTCTGTGATATGTAGAACTGAAATAAATCTAATTATAGGGTTCAGCTAAGCCTTTTCATAGGAATGTCATTAAATTCAAGATAGACCTTTCTGTAGCATGCAGAAAGCAAATTTGTACAAAAATGCCTAAATATATTATGGAAGAAATTTAGTATTCTTTGGTAGTCAGCACAAGGTTTGTTATACACATAAATGGTGGAAAATGCCTCACGCAGGGACTACTGAATTCTAGTTGAACTCATACGGCTATGAGCAACAAGTCCCTTGACTGTTGTTTGTGAATGCCCCAAGAAGTGGGAGAGATGAGCAGGCCTTGGACTCATGGTTGTAGCTGAGCCCTCTAAAAAGGAACCAGGAATCCACACATGTAGGTCCGTGGTCATTTGGAGGAAGTCCAGTCAAAGAACCTTCCGTCTCATTAAAAACAAAACCCCATGAGCTGCTGTGATCGGCAAGTAATCTGAAAGAAGCAGGTAATATTGTCCTTCAGCAGGAACAGTTCATGCATAGTTAGCAGGATTGGAAAAATAGAGCATAATGAGTTTTTTGTGTCTGGGTGGATAATGAATGCTTTTTTAATGTCTACAGGGCTTTTACAGGTGAAATTTGAGCCAGCAAATTGGCACTATGACAAACCCAGCTCAACTCCCCTCTCAAACTGGCTGCAAGGCACAATCATATTCTCTGTTCCTTCTCTCCCCTTTATCTCTTAAAAGGATAATTCCTGCAAATTTACATTAACAGGCAGACTTGGGGAGTAGGGGGGTTTGCTTGCTTACTTTCTGGAAAGTGCTTAACTTGAGGTCTTCTGTCTCCTCTCAGGAGCCATTTAGACCTCATTCACTTGCATAAAGTGAGGTGGGAAACAAAATATCCTAATATTCCTTACTCTCTAATCTTTCTAAACAGGCTTAGTGCAGAGCATCTCCCTTTCTTCTCAGCCTCTGGTGTGAGAGGCAGAGCTCTGTTTTTCAGAGCTCCCCTGACCAGCTTCTGAGCACATGATACCAGGGTCAGAGCCAGGGCTGGATGCAGTAATGTGGAGAGAGGGATATTGCTTTCCAGTTTCACAGTTTACAACCAGTTGGTGGCATTGTTGGTGCTCCCTGTTGAGGTCACACTGTGTTGTTCAGGGGTCTTGTTGGACATGCAGCCCAGAAGGAGTTTCCTCCTGGGACAGGGGCTCAGAAGAGGCTGCAGGCATGCAGCTTTGGTGGGAGGGCTACGCATCCATGCATGGATGCATCTTGTAAGCTAGGATATATATGGTGTTCAAGGCAGTGCTTCGGTGCTCCCAGGGGCTTGCAGGCCCTTTAAAGGGCTAACCTGGCAAGTGTGTGTCTGGAGAAGGCACTGCTCTGTTCTTTGTTCCTCTGGTAGGGCATGCATGGTGGTACGAAAGAGGTATTTTCTCTTTGCCAATGAGCAGAGGAGCCTCCTAGAAAACCACCCACTGCCAGTTTTTCACAGTGAATGTTACCCACATTATCCCTGGCACAGAAACATAGCCAGCTTGGAAACAGACATTATGAAAGAAAAATAATAGCTCAGCATTTCAACCTCAGTGGTACAATGGGTTTATTTTCACCACGCCATGGAATGAGCAGGAGAGGTAAGGCTGCTGAGCTGTACTCCTGGACCTCATCTAGTATCATAGAAAGGCTATGTGCCATGTGGATGTGCCAGCTTGACAGGAGCGGCTTGGCACCTTCTGCTGTGTTCTGCCTTGCCTGCTGCAGACATCCACATTCAGTTTTGCTCAGAGTCTCTTCAATACCTCTGCCCTTCCACTGCTTCATCAGGGCAGTAGCCTCTCCTGGCCCAGGAGAAGATAAGAAAGGGGTGCATTGGTCTGGTTTCTTTCTTTTGTACAAGCAATTCTGATGTTTGGAAGCCTCTGTCCCAATATTCAACCTTGATTCATCTTTCTCTGTTTTACCAGAGTTTTTAATCACCTCCAAGTCATGTTTTATGAGATGGGTAGGCTCTTCTGTCTTTTTTTTATTCTTGGAACATCATTATAAATGTGACACTGAAGATGGCTGCTTTGAGACTGCTTCAATGCCAGGAACATGAGCCGAACCTCTACCTCAGGTCAAAAAGTGAAAATAACTAGGTTACTTTCTTCCTAGCTTCTGGTAGGTTTGTGTTTGTCAGAGAAATTAAACCAGCTGGTAACCTCTGTGTAGGAAAGCTTCAGGCTTCAAACACCACAAGAAAACTTCTCACGCATTGGCAAGGTTGTGTGTATCTCTATAGGCAAACTATCCCAGGACTTTGACTAACTCTTACTCCAACTGCTAATCCTTCACTTTCCAGTCCTAACTAATAAAAAACAGGCAATCCTCATGCATGTCCAGCTATGGGAGGGATTCTCCCTTTGTGGTCTGAAAGCCAGTCAATTTGCTGTCTTGATATGGAAGGCATTTGTCATGGATACAAACTCTGATTTTGAGCTATGTCTGGATCAAGGAGAAGAAATAATTTTTGAGCCAGATCCCCCAGACAACCTGAAGAGCAGCTCAGAAGTCATTAACTTCTGAACTGTGTTATAAGAAATTTTTATTTAACCTCATTTGGCTTTGACCTCTGTGACTCCCTACTTGCATCATACGTTTTGCAGCTTTCTTTTATTCCCAGAGAAATCAAGAGATATAGAGTAAGTAAAGGAGCCAGCAAAACAGACCAGGAAGTATCTGCTAACCTATTGACTCACCATTTCCTGAGATCAATGGGGAATTTAGAAACCAGATATGGAAAAGCCCTATTAAGCAATCTTATCTATCCCACTGCCAAAGCAGGTTCAAGTATAGGACATTATTAGCCAAGCTACTTCTCAGTTTCCAGTTCAGTCTTTTAAGTGAGTCGATTGTATTTACATTAGATAGTGCTACAGAAGAATGTTCTAATGATTTAAAAGCTAAAGCATTTGCTTAGTTCTCCAGAGCCTTGTTTACTAATTTCAGCTGTGGATGATGAGCACTGCCCTTGTAAATAGATGTCACCCTAAACAGTGATAGTTATTAGTGGTGAGTTTTACAGATAATTGTCTGAGTATGAAAGGTATAACTACTAGCAAAAAAAACAAGACAATGAAGTCAGAAATGGTTTGAGAGGAGAAGCAAATAAGACACAAACAGAACTTGATGACTGAGCAGAAGCCAAATATGATGCTATGAGGTATTGTTTATTTCACACCAATTAACCTTTGGGTTAAACCAGTCAGCAATTACATTCATAGAAGCCTCACAGCAAGGAAGGTTGCACTAGGAAAACAAATCTGTCTCCAAGGTCTAGGACTGTTCATCTTAGTAGCTTTGTTCACATTGTTCTCGCTGGTTTTGTTCCATTCCTGGTGTTTGCCAACACAATCAAGGCTTTTCTATTTGACATCATTTTATTTCACATGAATTTAGAGCTGTTGAAAGGTGCTGGCTTTTCTGTCCTAGATGCTGGCTTCTCTTTATACCTATGAGCTAGGCAGCATCTCAGCAAGCTTCCCCCATCTGTCCTGCCAGGACATTCTAGTCCTGAGAAGAGAACTCATTGCCCATCTCGTTTATTCTCAAGCCACTAAGTCAAAGCAATCATTTCACAGATCCTTAGATTTTAAGGCCCTACAATGACAGGTCTGAACATTTATTCTGGTCGCTTGCAACGTAGTATGTGAAATTATAAATGGGATATGACAAGTAACAACTTCTACACAGGTAGGTAAGCAGGAATTTTCTACCCCTTTCCCCATTCCCTCTCCCAGTAAGCAACAACAATTATAATACAGCGTAGTAGTGTAATATAAACATTACTGAGAAACTTAATATAAACTTCATTGATCGCTAAAGTAGATCACCACCATCTGTAGTGAGCTTCATTTTATTACTAATAATAAGGCGATCATCAGGTACACCAGTGATGGAGACCTGACCAGGCTTTAATTTCCATAATATCTCCAGGAAAGCCTATTAGGCTGATGGCTTAGTCGAACAGCAAATATAGAGAGAATGTCAGAGAAGCCTGTATTGGCACTTCAAAGGGGGATGGATAGTCCCTGAAGGAAACCTTGAAGGGTTGCCTGATTCCACCAGATCATAATAAGCTAAAGCAAATGACAAATGGGTACTCTTTGAAAGTCAGACATCATTCATAAACAGAATGTCATAAGCCTACTTAGGCCTTCTAAGCATCCATGGGACAGAATGTAGAAAGCTCTGGGTGGTCTTTTAAGCTCACACATGGAAGACAATTGACATTAAAAGGTCCTTTGGCTAGAAATAATATCTTTACACACATTGGAACACCAGAAGGGTTGCTGTATAGTTAGTTTCTTACCTGCTTATGCAAAGGCTCTTGAAAAGCACATTTGTGAAACTGTCATGTTTCTTTCAAGACCTGCATGATTTGCTGTTCTAGCAGTGCTTACCAGCTATATATCAGTATAACTCTCCTGACTTCAACAAACAAAAAAATCCCCAAACCTTTCAATGCAAAGATTAGAGCAGCCTAAGTCAGGAGTAGGTCTAGTTCCGATGGACATCCAGGTTAGGCTGTAGGACATTTATCTTAGACCTCTACTGAAATGAAGAAAAGTGGTCTTGGCTTTAAGGGGCAAGGGAAAGACAGAACAATATGAATTGACTCTGTAATTCCTAGTGACTTGTTTTCTTGTTTATGCCAAGCAAAAATTATGTCACCTACATTATTCCTTTGCCACCCATCTCAGTTTTCTTCTCGCCCCTAGCCAGATACGACTTAAATTCTTTCTCTTCTGCATTCTCCTATTTAGTTTTGGCTTCTAGCCTTCTGAAAATATAGCTTTGCTTAAAACAGATATGCACTTAAATGTGCAAACCACTTACATGCACAAATGTGCTATGAATCCAAATATGTCGTGTTCACTATTGTCATAACACAGGAATAAGAAGGTATCTTGGAGGTAAACAGCTGTCATGCATGATTTCCAATTTTGCACTGGAGTGAGAAGCTATTGTCACTTATTTGCTTTTGAGCCTGGTCCTGGGGAACAAACACTGTATGGCATAGGCTTTTGTGTGATATACTGCACACTTTGATGATAGCAAATTGCGGAGCATGTCACACACCCAATATAATCAGGCATATTAAGCCCTGATAAAGGATCTCCTAGGGAGCAAAGCATCTCCAGGGTAGAATTACAGTCTGATACGCTGCTGAGTGAATTTTATTATTAAAAATACATGGTAAATTATAGGCCCCATATGCTCCTGATTTCACTGATTTTAAAAATAGAAAGTGAAAACTTTCTGGGGGCACAGCTGTTGCTAAACGCTAGTAGAAATCATAGCCAGGAGTGTCAGTTGTAAATGCAGCAGCCTGCAACTGAAGTGGTGAGAGAGTTTTGTTTCTCCTTAGTCTGCAGCTGGATCTTGGCGGGGGTGGGGGGCTTCCCCAGCACCTGAAGGGTCAACTATCTCTTCTCTGAGGCAGATGTAGACATGTTTAGCTGTAAGATTCTCAGATATTTGACAGTGTTTAGACAACACTGTACTTCTAGGAACATGTTGTTATTGTTGCTATCTTCTTTTAAAATCATTCAAGTCTGAGCACTTAAAAAATGCATCCATACAGACAGTCAGGATGGAGCTGGACTACAAGCTTCTTGATACCATGTGCTGGGCTGAAGAGTAAGGCCAGTTACTGAGTTACTGAGGACAGTTGAGGGCAATTTTCATGATCTACAGAAACAGTGAAGGCAAGAATGGAAGTAAAGAGAGGAATGGAAATGAGTCACCACAGGAAGTTTGTACCAAGTGGCTGTGTTGTGCCTTTCGTGCAAGCACCAGCATCTCCCCAAGTAATGTCCTGCTGCCTTCTAGATGGAAGGTTCTGTGGGAAGGAGGCTATCGTATGTGGGCTATCAGCAGGGACAGCTGCAGAGATCAAGCATCTCTTCTTCCAACAGAGAATAGCTTGCATTGAGTCATCGTTGCCCATGCGACAGTAGAAAAACGTTCTGTGCTTGTTTATGCTATATTGGGGCTGTTTAAAATGCACCTACTTGTAAAGTCCTATAAATATCAGATTCAGCTTCTTTCTAATCTTCTGTACAAAGTGGAAGGCTTTTGTATAAATGGACTTTAAAAAGCAAATGTAAACAGTCCTTTGGCCTCTTCCCTTTTAAAAGAGAGAAAGAACGAAACTGTGAAAAGTGGTTTTAGCCTGTTGGTGAGGCTCTGTGCAGGGTCTGTGTAATGAGAGACTCCAAGGAGAACATTTTCTACACAGCTGCTTCTCTTGATCTTTAATGTCTGCAGTGCTCCTGACTTGTACAGCAGGGAAAATAAGTAATGCTATCTTGTTTAATCATGCTGTCTCCTACCTTGCTTAGCATTTAGTAACTGGACTGGACCACCTAACTTGAAGACCTGCTTTGAAGGAAACTCTTTGATAGCAGAAACGCTCAGTTGGGAAATTTTTGAAACAAGAGCACCCTCTAATGGAAACGAGAACGAAAGAGCAACCACAGGCAGCTACATTAGAGAAAATACATTTTCTCTGCTCTGAATATTTATGCTAAACTTTATGCAAGAATCAATTCCTCTCCTATTCTCAAAGGAATGGTTAGATATTCTACCCTTTTTAATGTAAAACTGAGAATATTTTTTTCACTGCAGATCAAAGCTTACAAAAAACAACAACCTTCTACTCAGAATCCAAAAACACTTCACCAACTTGAAAGGCTAAATAGCATCTTGGCATCTTCTGGTCCCAGCTGTAAGCTAGCACAGGAGCTCTGGCTGCTGAGGAGGCACAGCCAGATGCACAAGCCCACTTTAGGTTGCTTCTGTTTAGGTTAATTACTTTTCCTGCTGCAAACTGCATCAGCAGCAAATTGGCTTCTCCTGAGCTGCTGCTGGTGCTCTAAGGGAGGAGTAGTTGGCACACGGCATGGGAGGACACAGTAATTGCTACTCTGTGGGCACTTATTCTTGCACAATTAGTCTAAAGAGTTCTTTCATACAAACCAGCATAGGTGCTCAACATAAGCTGCAATCGAATTGCTAAGGCTATGTTAGCAAGCCTGTCTTACACATCAACAGAAGTGTTTCACAGATGGTGAAAAGCAAAACAGAAAGGCTATGTCACACAACTAGGAGGTCTCCCAATGATTTTGCTGCCCACCCTACAAGCTAGGTCTCTCCTGATTCTCATACAGAAAATGAATTATGGTGTCCCTGCAGAGCAATAAATTCCAAGAATGTTTATGAAGTTTCTTGCCTTGGACTTGCTCTTTCTCATCCTCTGTGCCATCGTGTGGTTATGGGGGCTAAGAACTGTGAGAAAGGATTTTGTCACTGGGGCCGTGATTTGTATGTTCTTATAGTATCAGAAAACTTTTGAAGGGTGCCACTGCATATGCTTGCCATTTATTCGTCAGCCAATTTCATTTTGCCCTAAGCGCCCACAGGCCTATGTGATACAAAGGATGTGCAAGCCCTACGAAGCCACATTAAACAGAAGAGGTGTACTATGTCCAGGCATGCCGGCTGCACCTACTGAATGAAACACACTCAAGCATTTCCTGAGAATGTCTAGTGAGTCAAATCAGGCCAGTAGCATATGCCAGCTGTGTACATCTTCTGTTTTTCTTGTGTTACTGGTCAATAAAATAACTAACACTGATTGATTGCCTCAGCTTCAAAAATTGCATGTGTAACTCGATGCTATGTCAGCATCCACATGAAA